>NC_059425.1:20899383-21226433 GCF_021028975.2 Sphaerodactylus townsendi | reverse complement strand
AGAGTTGGAAGACTTATGCTGTATCTTTAAGAACTTTGTCAGAGAAATAAGGAAGTGTTAAGTTGTTTAATTATATGTAAGATAAATATATAAGATTAGACACAGCCAGAGTGCAACGTGTGTATTTTTGAGTTTATTTGGGCTAACGTTGACATTGCACTCTTAAAGATAGTGGCATCTTACCATGTTCACATCTTGCAGTGACATGCCTCTGAAGGTGCCAGCCATAGATGCAGATGAAACGTTAGGAACAAAAACTACCAGACCACAGCCACACGGCCCGAAAAACCCAGTTGATTCCGGCCATGAAAGCCTTCAACAACAATTGTGAAACTCTTTTCCACGTAGAATTACCCCTTGCCTGGCCCTGTGCCAGAGGCGTATGGGTGGGGAAATGGTGCCCAGGGCAACACCTGCTCTGGGTGCCCACAACCCCCAAGCTGATTCTCGTCCATATTTTAAGCCTCTAGTAAAAGGGTAGAACTTTTTTCCCTGAAAGTGGTTTATAAAATCCTTCCCTTCCTTTCCCCACAACAGACTCATTGTGAAGTGGGTGGGGCTGAGAGAGTTCTGACAGAACTGTGACTGGCCCAAGGTCACCCAGCTGGCTTCATGTGGAGGAGCAGGGAGTAGAACTCATTTCCCAGATCTGAATCCACCACACTTAACCACTACACCATGCTGGTTGTCTGACAAACAAAAATTAGGTTTTTCAAGGAATGAAGGTGGCAAGGACCCCCCCCCCCCGGTCCAACAAAGGCTACAGTTGCCAGTTCTGGATTGGAAATTCCTGGAGGTTTGGGGGTAGAAAATGGGGACAGCAATGTTTGAAGAGGGAAGAGATTTCAGTAGAGTATAATGTCATTGAGCCCACACTGCAACACAGCCGTGTTCTCCAGGGGAGCCCATATCTGCAACCTGGAGATTAGTTGCAATTCTGGGAAATCTCCAGGCCCCACCTGGAGATTGACACCCCTAGCTTCCCCTGAGGAAGCAGCGTTGTGTATTCCCCTCTGAATGAGAATGTGAGTCCAACTGACCTGGTCTGGCAGCTGACATACCTTTCAAAACAGTTTCAAAAGCCAGTTCCACATTCGTAGAGTCCAGCGCTGAGGTTTCCACAAAGAGAAGGCCGTTGTTTTCTGTAAGAAGAGTGACAGCGAAATACTACTTGAACATTACTGAAGGTCAAAATAGACAAGTGTGTGACCCCACCCACAGTCAGATGTATGCCAGAGAAACACACCTTATCATTTATTTATTTACAAAATTTATATTCCATCATTCTGTCCATACAAGGGCCTATTAAGGGGGGCTAACGATTTAAGGCATACATACATTATAAAATTATATTATAAAACCATTAAAATAACCCCCCTTCTCAAACATACATAATTAAAACAGCTTTAAAATAGAGATTTAAAAGTGTTAAAATACTGACAAAACAGGTTCTGGTGGGTTTTCTGGGCTGTGTTGCCATGGTCTGGTGGATCTTGTTCCTAACGTTTTGCCTGCATCTGTGGCAGGCATCTTCAGAGGAGTATCACAGAGAGAAGACTACCCTCCGTGATACACCTCTGAAGATGCCAGCACAGATGCAGGCGAAACGTTAGGAACAAGATCCACCAGACAACGGCACGCAGCCCAGAAAACCCACCAGAACTAGTTGAATCTGGCTGTGAAAGCCTTCGACAATACGTACAAAACAGGTTATTGTTTGTCCCCTCACTTGCTTGGTGCTGTGAGGGAGTGATATGAGGGAGTAGAAGATTCTTCCAGTTTCCCTCCCCAACCTGCTTTCATCAGTGGAAATGGTAAAAGGGTGGGTCTCTTAAACCCATTTCTCTGGCTCTACATCACTTCCTGAGCCACAGAAAAGGGGTGAAAAGCTCTCTACTCCTCCTGTTCCACTAATGAAAGTGGAGTGGGTGGGAAATCAGGAGCTCCTTCTCTTCCCTCACAGCACTGACGGAAGGAGTACTGTTTAAGGTAAGTTCCCTTTTGTTCATTTAACTGCAAATTGGGTTGTGCATCTGTGACCTTGCACATGTGGAGCATCTAGTTATATTCTGCCCCTGAGTTTTTAAGGCAAAACGAAACACAAGAGGACTTCACAGGAAGGAGGTGGTTATAACGTGTTAAGGAGCAAACAGCACTTGAAGGAGCTTTCCTGGGAAGATCCACCTAAGAAATGAAGAAACATCCGTTTCATTTCATGAGTTATTTTCAAAAGCTCAGATGCTGTTGAAAACCAGGGTTTATTTGTACTCCTTCACAGCCTTATGGTGCATTTGTTAAGGAGCCAGCGTAGTGTAGTGGTTCAGAGCAGGTGGATTCTAATCTGGAGAACTGAGTTTGATTCTCCACTCCTCCACCTGAGTGGCAGAGGCTTATCTGGTGATCCAGATTTGTTTCCCCACTCCTACGTTCCTTGGGCTAGTCACAGTTCTTTGGAACTCTCTCAGACCCACCCACCTCACAAGGAGTCTGTTGTGGGGAGAGGAAGGGAAAGGAGCTTGTAAGCCACCTTGAGTCTCCTTACAGGAGAGAAAGGTGGGATGTAAATCCAAACTCTCCTTCTTCTTCGATCTTTCTCTAACCTGTTTTGCTATAATTTTGGGGAAAGTTGCCGCGTGTGAATGGAAAAGTCTGGATCTTCCAAGTCCTGGCCACGTTGATGCCACTGGCAATTATAGTATTATAACAATCTATAATAGTTCCTCTGAATTCCTATCTTTCTTTTTAAAATAAGTTTCTAGCCCTTTTTTTGCAGAGAGATGCATTTCCTCTTATATCTCTGCAATGAAAGGGCAATAACAAAAGATGGCCATGCACATCAGCAGCAGATAGCTTGTTATAACACTGTAACACTATATCAATTGCCAAGGGTTTTTTTTTAAAGTGCCATAGCAGCATAACGGGGCACCACTATGGGGCAAGGAAAATGAGGGGAAATCCACCATGTGGAAGCCCCATTGCTACTGTACTATACACAAAGGGAGTGCAGAAACCACACAAGCCCATCCTTGGGAGGTAAACACATATACATACAAGAGGGGGTCAGTGAGGACTGGTGGCAAAGAGAAAATCCTGTTCCCTCCACCCCAATCTCTACCACCTCTTCTTCCACCCTATCTCTAGCTTGTGTCCCCAAGTATTTCCAATCATCAGCTATGTTGTACTGTCCTACCCCAAACCCACTATGCCACTGTGGCTTATCTCTCCGGTATGCTTGAGGTTCTGAATGCCTTGTTTGCTCCCCTCTCTCACCAGGGCCCTTTCCACACAGGCGCAAGCGGGGGTGCGTTGGCATAAACAATGCTGACGCACAAACCCCCCAGGACCGTTCGCACGGACAGTCCCAGTAGGGGTGCAGGTGGTGGCGCAGCCTTCACACAGGCTGCGCTGTCCCTGAACGCCGTACCTCCATCTCCTGGCTTCTGGTGCGTCGCAGAGGCCAGGGGACACCCCCCACCGCAGGCTGGAGCAGCGGCTCTGGAGTTGCAGGCCAAGGGGGCGTATCCCCTGGCCTCTGCAATGGCCCGGAAGCCAGGAGACGGAGGTACGGTGTTCAGGGAAGGTGGGAGGAAATGGCGCCTTCTACCTGCTGCCGTTCGCCCGGCAGCGGTTGGAAGACGCCATTGTTGAAAAACCTCACTCCTTGAGCGAGGTTCAACAATGGCGTCTTCGCGCCACTTGGCTGTTGCCAGCCTGCTGGGCGAACGCCACCCCAGGGACGGTGTTTTTAGCGTTCCTGGGGCGCTGTATTCCGCCCGTGCGGAAACAGCCCAAGTGTGAAGAGGATTCCCCTAGGTCTGCGGAACCCTATACTGTAACCATGACTGGCTCCATTTTGCTGATTTGTCTATCTCCACATGGTTAAAAACCTTTGACTATTAGATATATACAAGACCTACAAGGCTCACAAGGGAGGGAAACTGCATTCCTACTTCCTGCTCCAGCTCTTGGGGGGGGGGGCTCTGCATCCACCTGCTTTTCCTGTTGCTTACCACTGTAACCATGGCTTTGAGGTTGCCGTGGTTACCCAATAAGTTGCCTGCATTCCACGTTGCTGTTGTTGTGTTTGTGTGCACCACATCTACACATGCTTAAGGAAAAAAAGTTCAGAGGCAAATCTTGATAACTTCCTTGTGAAAGTAGCCAGACATTCATATCCGGACACAAATATGCAAAAAATGTGAGGGAACAAATCTTTAGGCGTGCCCACTTTCTGAAGCACAGAACTCCCTGAAGACCTGCCCCTACCTGCATACATTTTGGCCTCCTCTGTCGGAACCTCCCGGGCTTGGGCCAGATCTGTCTTGTTACCGACCAGCATCACAACAATGGTGGCCTCGGCGTGGTCATACAGCTCCTTCAGCCAGCGCTCCACCACGTCGTACGTCTGGTGCTTTGTGATGTCAAAAACCAAGAGGGCACCCACCGCTCCCCTGTAGTAGCTGAGATGACAGACATGGAGGAGAGAAGGAGCTGGATTAAAAGAAAAGTGTGAGGAGAACTAGAAGCCACCAGGCGAGGGGAAGGAGAAGATAGCTTCCATTCCCCCAGATCACGTTTAGCCTTACGCAGAAGTGATGGCGCGGTAGCGCTCCAGCCCAGCCGTGTCCCAGATCTGTGCTTTCACCAGGGCGTCTCCCACCATAACGGTGCGGGTAGAAAACTCAACTCCGATAGTGGTGCGACTATCATGGTTGAACTCGTTGCGGGTGAAACGGGAAAGGAGGTTGGTCTTTCCAACTCCAGACTCTCCGATCAAGACCACTGGAAGGAGAAGCAAACCGAGGGCATTCCATTCAACATGCTCATTTTAAAACAGAGAGGGTTTCTTCCATATTCATTTCAAATATGGCAAGTAATCAAGAAAACGTTATCTACAATAGTGAACAACAAAATAACAGCCCAGATCAATAAAACAATGACTAACAGGATGCACAGAATTAAATATTAAAATAGAAAAAAACCCTACTACAACAATGAAAAACTCAGGGACCAGAATCTACCAAAAGTCCAAGTACAGACATATACATAGCAGCCTAAATGGCTCATAGTATTTCAGGTTGTCAGAGCCTGGAAGCTAAGCAGAGTCCACACTGTTCAGTAATTGGATGGAAGACCCCCAAGGAAGATTGGGGCTACTATAAAGAGGCAGGTAATGACAAACCACCTCTGCTGGTCTCTTACCTTGAAAACCCCAAAAAGGGCTGCCACGAGTTGGCTGTATGAAACTTTACTATCATCTATCTATCTATCAATCGATATCTGGTATTGTTCTGGACTACCTTCGCTGCAAGTGTATTCATTTTTAACCTCACATTTTAATCTAAAAAAATACTCCTAATGCAAAGTACAGGTAATCTAATTCACCTAGGGCAAGGAAGTGTCCACTGATGAACAACAGTGGTTTTTATATCCCACTTTTCTCTACCTTGAAGGAGTCTCAAAACGGCTGATGATTGCCTTCCCTTCCCATCTCTACAACAGACATCTTGTAACAGCCATTCTCAACCAGGGTTCCCTGGTACCCTGGGGTGCCGTGAGCATGTCCCAGGGGTACCGCGGCAACACTACCGCCCCCCCCCCTCATTTTTGTGGTGTCTCCCACAGGCGCCAGCAAGGACATGGAGCAGGCCCATGGGGCAGGGCCTGCCACAAGGTCAGCAGCCACCCCCACCCCCAGTGCTACCCTTCACCCTGGGAGGGGAAGGTGGGGTGTGTGGCAAGCAGGGGCAATGGGAGGGGAAGGTGGAGGGTGGCAGCAGGGGTACCATGAGATATGAAGAGTGAGGTCAAGGGTACCCTGACCTCGAAAAGGTTGGGAAACACTGTATTGTAAGATAGGTGAGGCTGAGAGAGTTCTGAGAGAACTGTGACTGGGCCAAGATCACCCAGCAGGCTTCATGTGGAAGAGCAGGGAATAGAACCCATTTTTCCAAATCTAAGTCCACCACACTTAACCACTATACCATGCTGGTTCTTGCATCGGGGCAAGCTCTTTCTAGTGGGCAGAAGTGCTGGCATTAACAGAATGGATCTGCGTGATCCAACTCAACCAGGGTTGCCAACTTCCAGGTGGAGGCCTGGAGATCAACTGCAATTACAAGTGATCTTCAGACCACATCAATAGCCTATTCATTATTATTATTTTTTAAATTCTTCCACTTCTCCTGGAGAAAATGGCTACTTTGGAATGTAGACTGCATGGTATTATAAGAACATAAGAACTAGCCTGCTGGATCAGACCAGAGTCCATCTAGTCCAGCACTCTGCTACTCACAGTGGCCCACCAGGTGCCTTTGGGAGCTCACATGCAGGATGTGAAAGCAATGGCCTTCTGCTGCTGCTGCTCCTGAGCACCTGGTCTGCTAAGGCATTTGCAACCTCAGATCAAGGAGGATCAACATTGGTAGCCATAGATTGACTTCTCCTCCATGAATCTGTCCAAGCCCTTTTTAAAGCTATCCTGGTTAGTGGCCATTATGCCCTACCCAGGTCCCTTCCCTCCCTAAACCCTACCCTCTCATGCTCCACCGTCAAATTTCCAAGTATTTCTGTACCCAGGGTTACTGAATCTGTTTCCAGTGGGTTAGATCCTGTCATTCGTTCCATTCACCTAAATGTAGAACCTCGCTCTGGTGCAGAGGTGTAGGAAGGGAAAATGGCCCCTGGGCAACACCTGGTCTGGGGACACACCCAGTGGTGGGATCCAAAAATTTTAGTAACAGGTTCCCATGGTGGTGGGATTCAAACTATGGCAAAACGCCAACGGGGCTGGGTGGGGCACGACGGGGGCGTGGCTGGGCATTCCGGGGGCGGGGCATTCCTGGGCGGGGCTGTGGCAAGGACGCAGCCGCTGCGCCGGTCCTTGGGCGGGAAATGAATGCACGCAGGCGCAGGCTGCCACGCATGCCGGTGCACCTCCTGCTAGACTGCTTCAAGTTCTACGCGCTACTGCTGAGGAGCGGAGGAGGGGCGTAACTGAGGCAAAAATCACGTGGCAAAATCACCAATTAGTAACCCCCTCTCGGCACACACAAATAATTAGTAACCTACTCTCAGGAACCTGTGAGAACCTGCTGGATCCCACCTCTGGACACACGCCCACGCCTCACTTAGTTTAGGCGGTGGCAGTCCCGGGCAGCCTGGTGGGGCCAAGGGGCACCCAGCAGTGGTCCCACCAGGCTATTCCTTCAGCCGGCAGAGGCTCTGCCGACTGAACGAGCAGCCTGGCAGGGCCAGGCTGGGTCAAGGGGAGAAGGAGGAGGCGCGTGGGGACGATTTTCCACCCCCCATGTGACATGAACAGCAGCTGCCCGGGACGTTTGTCTCCAGGCAACCCCGTGGAAGTTCTGCCTCTGTGCTGGTGGAAGATGCTGTTCTCCTAAAAGAAGGCCTTCTTCTGCCCTGAGGCGGAAGACAGGATCCAACCCAATTCTAAGCTACCTTGAGAGAAAGTGTTAAAATATTTTAGATACAAATAAAGGCATTTTACAGACTGTTAGGAAAATCCTCCTCATGGTCCTTAGGGATGTAGGGACCAGGTCACTCCAGTCTTGACCCATTTACACTGGCTTCCAATTTGTTTCTGGGCACAATTCAAGGTGCCCTATATGGTTTGGGGTCAACATACCTAATCACTCATGAAGCTCTGTGACTGCTACAGTAATCTCTAGAGACCCTGCTTTGGGTGCCCCCACTTTCTGAGGTTAGTGGGTGGCAACCTGGAACACGGTCTTCTCCGTTGTGGCAAAAAAACCCTCTGAAACTCTCTCCCCAGAGGGATTAATCTATTCTCGTCTGTTGCTGTCTTACACTAGACTTTTTTTTGTTTCATATTGCATTCCTTCAATGATCCCTCCTTCCTGACCAATGTTTCATACGTTTTATTTGTGTTTTAATTCTGTTTTGTATGTGCTTTAGTTCTGTCTTGTATGTATTTTAACTCTGCTTATTAATTGCTTTAATAATATGGGAGCAGGTTGATGTTAACGGTTTTAAAATGTGATCTTATCTGGTACGTTTTAAATTGTTAGCTGCCTTTAGTGGCCCTAGTTGTTGGGAATGGGAGTGTCTCTGTGAAAAGGCAACTGTTATTAGGCAATGTTATTAGGCAACCCTTATTAGGCAACTGAAAATGCAATTGTCATTAGCAGGGCTTATACCAGGAAAGAAACACGATTTTGTGTATTTTAAGACCTTGAAAATTCAAGAGGATTAAGTGCTTAGATTGCTTGTGTGTAGAATTGACAGCATTTAGTGGGGAAATAACTGGAGATTTTTGGGGTGGAGCCTGAGGAGAGAGTGATGCCAAAGGGACCACCCTCCAAAGCAGCCATTTTTTCCAGGGATGAGCTGTAATTCTGGGGGATCCCATCATGCATCACGCTGGCAGGGGATGGTGGGAACTGTAGTCCATAACATTTGGAGGGCTGCGAGTTTAACAACTGTGCTCAGGTCCCACCTGGAGACTGGCATCCCTAGTTGTTTGGAGATCAGTTGTAATAGTGGGAGATCTTCAAACCCCAACAGGAGGTTGGGAACTCTCCTTATGTGGTACATTGGGATTGTGTTCAGGCAGTGATTGGGTGTGGGCCACACTAGGCATGTTGTAGTGGTTAAGTGCGGTGAACTCTAATCTGGAAAACCGGGTTCGATTCCCCACTCCTCTACGTGAGTGGCAGACTCTTATCTGGTGAACCGAGTTTGATTTCTCACTCCTCCACACAAAGCCTGCTGGGTGACCTTGGCCCAGTCACAGTTCTCTCAGAACTCTCTCAGTCCCACCTGCCTGACAAGGGTCCTTTCCGCACAAACCTTTTAAAATGTTTCCAGGCAGGCAATGAAATGCTTTTTCTGGGAGTTCCATATTACTGTACTGTCGAAGGCTTTCACGGCCAGATTCAACTGGTTGTGGTGGGTTTTCTGGGCAGTGTGGCCATGGTCTGGAAGATCTTGTTCCTAACATTTTGCCTGTATCTGTGGCTGGCATCTTCAGAGATGTATCACAGAGAAAAGTCTGTTTCACACTGTGTCTAGTGAGAAGGGAAAGTTTATACCCCACTAAACTTTCCCTTCTCACTAGACACCCATCCCTGAAACCCTATCCATTTTCTACCCTTTCTCTTAGTCAGCTCTTGTATGCATGTATGCTCATAGCTTTAAAATATGCCTCTTGATTGTCGCAATTTTATTAATAAAACTTGTTTATTTTCATAACGGCCTTTTCCCACTTGGAAAAGCCACATAAACATTGGTTATAGATCTCATTTACCCCCTCTTGCTAAGCTGTCTCCTCAGCTAATTTCTCTGCTTAAAAGTGGAGACTGTCAACTTAAGGTAACAAGATGACCCTTGAGGTCTCCTCCAGCCCTATGTTGTCACCAGACAGACCACTCATAGAATCATAGAGTTGGAAGAGTCCCCAAGGGCCATCAAGTCCAACCCCCTGCAATGCAGAAACACACAATCAAAGCACTTCCGACAGATGGCCATCCAGCCTCTCTTTAAAAACCTCCACAGAAGGAGACTCCACCACACTCCATGGTAGCAAATTCCACTGTTGAACAACCCTTACAACCTTTACTAGTCTGATCTGGCATGGGATTTCTTATGGGCATAACTCTACTTTGGATGGCGCTGTGGGTTTTGTATAGCTGTCCTTGATATGGAGACTAGAGGCGTTCCATGCATGTCCCAATTTCCATCTGTCAAAAGCTGCCAGATACACTAGGCACCCTATGCAAATGGCATGTATCCGAAAATGCTCCCCTCAGGGGTTCCTCAGCAGAAGAATCCATTTAGAAAGGGAATTGCTGCAGCTCAAACACCAGGAAACAAATGCTTGGGATCACAACAGCCTGTGCATCAGGTTATTCTAAGCTCTCTCCATTAAAGGCTTCAAGAATTAAGGAGTCTGTCCCACTTTACCTTACCAGGAACAGACAAGGACATGGTTCTTCTCTGCCATTGCCTTCCAGGGCAGTGGCTCACAGGAAACTTTCCCAATAAAGGGCCTCCCCTCCCCTGTCCTGCCTTTGACTGGTATTTTATTTCTCTTGTAGCATTTTTGCTCTGGCCTTGAATTTCCTGCTCCCAGGAAAGCAGCAGCAGTGGCGTAGGAGGTTAAGAGCTCATGTATCTAATCTGGAGGAACCGGGTTTGATTCCCAGCTCTGCCGCCTGAGCTGCGGAGGCTTATCTGGGGAATTCAGATTAGCCTGTACACTCCCACACACGCCAGCTGGGTGACCTTGGGCTAGTCACAGCTTCTCGGAGCTCTCTCAGCCCCACCCACCTCACAAGGTGTTTGTTGTGAGGGGGGAAGGGCAAGGAGATTGTAAGCCCCTTTGAGTCTCCTGCAGGAGAGAAAGGGGGGATATAAATCCAAACTCCTTTTCTTCTTCTTCTTCTTCCCCATGTCTGCAACCAGGAACACATAAGGGCTGTCTCTTCTTCCACAAGTTTAATGACAATACAAAATAATAGAAAAACTACCTGGTCTTCAGTTATTCATGTGAGCACAAGAAACATTTTCTATTCTAGCACAGATAAATAAGGAAATATAACTTCCCAAATACAGCTGTGGTCGGGGGGATATAAATCCAAACTCCTTTTCTTCTTCTTCTTCCCCATGTCTGCAACCAGGAACACATAAGGGCTGTCTCTTCTTCCCCCAGGCTAACTTCTCCTAATTCATTTATTTATAATGTTGATTTCATATCCCAAAGACTTCACCACAATTAACATGACAAGTTTTTTTGATTGCTATGGGAAGGAAAAACACAAGTCATAATTCACTGAAAAGGAACAAAGTCCCCTGGCAAGTGGCTCAGAAAGAAAATCCCGATTGGGTATGGTGGAGTGTCTGTGAAGACTGACAGGAAGCTCCAACTAGTATACTATGCTACTAGACGTAAGCAGCATTTATATTAGGATGTTGTGGGTTTTCCTGATTGTATGGATCCTCTGAAGATGCCAGCCCCAGATGCAGGTGAAACATCAGGAGAAAATACTACTGGAACACGGCCATACAACCCGGAAAAAAACACAACATCCTAGTGATTCCAGCCATGAAAGCCTTCAGCAAAGCAATTATATTGTGCTGCAGAGCATTGAAAGCAGCATATGGTACTGCAGAGCATTTAAGATAGCTTTACAAATGCTTTAGGGTGAGGGCAGGAAGTCACATCTGTGGCACCTGGATCCAGCTTAGTTGAAAATCATCTCTCCAAGGGTCATCTGTACTGTGTGTGAATGTCATTTCTGTTGGGTCTTTTACTCCTGTGAGCTTCTTTTAAGGCTAATTTCACAGCCCTTTCCATACAGACACTTCAAAATGTTTTGAGACAGGAAATCAGACATTTCCTCTGAAAAGTTCCACGTAGTTTTAAACACATCCTTAAGAACAGCGATTTTAAATTCATCCTTAAAAACAGCAATTATTTTGCTGAAATGTTTTCAAAGTGTTTTAACTTGCTGTGCGATCTCTTTAAAATGTTTCCTATGCCTCTCTGCAGTACCTGGACTTTTTCCTCAGCACCATTTTCTGAGCTCGCTCTGTTCCACCTTAGAATCATGGAATTATAGGGTTGGGAGAGCCCCAAGGGCCAATGAATCCAACTCCCTCCCTTGCAAAAACACACGATCTTGACAGGATTTGGCTCTAACGATATATTGATGAACCACTGATGAAACCATGGGGATTCTCTGATCTGAGGCGCAGTGAAATCAGGAGAGGGGGAAATGTGTGCGTTACAGAGAATCCAACTGAAAGGGAATGTACGCTCAATGCAAAGCCGACCACGTGCATAAATGGCCTAAGAAAGCTGAGGGACCAGAAGGTGTTGATAGAAGGTGCTCTTGGCCAAAGCAACAACCTGCTTTACAAGCTGGCTCCGCCCCCGCTCAAGGCAGCCTGCCAGGCATCCATTTTTACCATCACGCCTTTGTAGAAGTGAGGTGGAGCTCCCTCAGAAGTGAGGTGGGGGTAGAGTCTCTGGAAAATTCCACTGAGGCCATTTTATTAACTGAGGCTTTTAATGGGGTATAAACTGCAGGCATTTCAGAGGGGAGAAGGTATCTGGGGTTTTGTTCTACTGGTTTTAAATTGTAGCGTTTCAACTGAGACCTGAAAATGGTTCTGAGTCAAGAGGAAGCCTAGATATAAATAATAAAGAAATAAAGTAGATCTGAGTAAACATGCACAGGGGAAATATATATGTCTTTAAAATAAACTTTAAAATAAATGGTCTGTGTGCTTAACACACCCTGTTTCCGGAGCCAATGCAAGAGAGACTATTGCTGATTAAATGAATGTGGCAGCAAGCAGAGAATTGCCATAAAGAAGGGCTTGGCCAGGAAACCTCTAAGAACAGGATTTCTACAGAGTTTTGGTCTCCTTGTGAAAAGATACTGCCACAACCATGTTCCTTTTCAGAATCTGTTAGAATTACCCATCCTTGGAGGTATCTGCCCACTCCTGTTGTATCTCAAAGAATTATTACTGGGTCCATCATTCAAACAGATCATTCAGACACGGTCACCAGAACAAGGGGTCACACAGAGACAGACTTGCAGTCTTCTGTGTAGGAGTGGTTAAGTAATTCTGCCTGTGATCTGAACAGAATTGATGCACAGATGTGGCAGAATGACCTGCTTCCACTACAGGTCAACTGAAAAGAGGGAGCAGTGAGTCATGCAGAGATACAACAGGCGGTCTTTGAGAGCTAGGTGATTTTGCCATCCTCTGTTAGGAGCACTTGAGGGATCCAAACAGAGTTGCTGCAAAAAGCACAGCAAAACGACCCGCTCCCCAAAGAGGCATTCTGAAAGAATGGCAGGCCAGAGCATTGAATCACACAGAGATGCAGTGGGCAGCCCCCTTAAGGGTTGCAGCCTCACAACCGTTTGTATTTAATCTATTTTTTAAACTCACTTAATAACTCCTTTGAGGCATTTGCTTTGGGAATTGCCATGCAGGGTCATTGCAAAAAATCTGTCCAGTCCAATACCCTTCTACCCTAGGGTTGCCAAATCCCCCAGGATGCTTGTGGGGGAAAGGGAGGGAGATTTGAGAGTGGAGTCTGGGGAGAACAGGGGCTCCTGTGGGGTACAATGCCATTCAGCCCACCCTCCAAAGCAGTCATTTTCTGGAGGAGAACTGATCTGTGTAGTTTGGAGATCAGCTGTAATTGTAGAGAATCACCAGGAGGCTGACATCCTTATGCTACGATCAGTGGCCAGCCGGATATCTCCAATTCAGGCCTGGACCTGAAGGCAAAAACTCCTCCAGTCCTCAAGATTGGTAGACTTCCTCTTACCCTCATGTTCATAAAAAGATAGACTGCCTCTGAACATGGAGGCTGGGTGAGTCATAGTAGCTGAACGGAAACTATGCCAAACCACAGACCACTTTTCTTGGGCCCTGTTAGTGAATTTTTTGGGGAAACATCTGTTGGAAATAGATTAGAACAATCTGAGCCTGATCCACAAAAGAAAGTCTTGCAAATAATATCTTCCGTGACTTGAAGATAAACCCAGCCAGCATGGTGTAGTGGTTATAGAGCAGCAGACTCTAATCTGAAGAGCTGGGTTTGATTCTCTACTCCTTCACATGAGCGGCTGACTCTGCTCTGAAGAACTGGGTTTGCTTCCCCACCCCTTTACACTGCCACACTTCCCTCAGAACTCTCTCAGCCCCACCAACCTCACAAGGTGTCTGTTGTGGGGAGAGGAAGGGAAGGAATTTGTAAGCCACTTTGAGACTCCTTAGGGTTGTAAAAGAGGAGTAGAAATCCAAACTCCTCCTCCTCCTCCTCTTCTTCTTCATTAGTATTTTAGGGGGGGAAACCCTAATAATACTTGCTGCATTTTGCTAGCAACATGTCAGGGAAGCCTGGCTTAGCTTGCCGCCTATTTAATGGCTTGTTTACTTACCTCCATTTTCCCCTCCCAGCCAAACTAACACTTTGCCCTTTCCTTGTCTGTCTTTCCATCTCTTTGCACAGCCTCACCTCCAGTTCCAACTTGCCACGAACCACATTAGACTCTTCTGAACCCTTTTCCGCATGTGCTGCTGAGGGATGGGGTGCGTAAAAGCACAGAGAACATTCATGGAAAGGCAGGTGCACTTTTCACCCAAACCTTTCTGCTCTTGGTAGCTGTTTAGCTCCCGGATATATTCTTTCCCAGCACTTGCAGTATTTGACTCACCAGTTGGGCACCCTGGAATCCCCAAACGGGATGTCAACCCTGCTGGGATTATGGCTAATCCATGTTCGGAAGATCGGCATCAGGGGTGTGTATGTGGGAAATCAAGCGTTGTGAAACTTGCTGTCAAGTTTCTAGCTCTCTGCCAACTCTTCCTTAAACTGCATGTTGGC
The DNA here is from genome assembly GCF_021028975.2 of Sphaerodactylus townsendi. NCBI lineage: Eukaryota > Metazoa > Chordata > Lepidosauria > Squamata > Sphaerodactylidae > Sphaerodactylus > Sphaerodactylus townsendi. The sequence continues at coordinate 21,212,035 of NC_059425.1, read as the reverse complement.
CTATAGAAAAAAAAATAGCACCGGAAAAGTGGTTGACTTGTGTTGAAAAGTGGTTGAAAAGTGGTATCTAGAAAAGATGGTGGAGGAAAGTACGGTCAAATCACAGCTGATTTATTTTGCCTCTGTAGGGTTTTCAAGGCAAGAGACAAATAGAGGTAGTTTGCCATTGCCTGCCTCTGTGTAGGACTTCCCTGGTGGTCTCCCATTCAAATACTAATCAGGACCAACCCTGTTTCGCTGTCTTGATCTGATGAGATCAGGCTAGACTGCACCCAAGGCAGGGCCCAGAAAAAATTCTCTGTCCTTAATTGTTTATTAGCTATTGAGCTAATGAGAGTAGCGAGGCGTTGGTCTGATTCTTGAGAATCCAAGGTTCAGATCCTGTATCTGTTACAGATTCAGTAGTAGTTTGCAGGCAAGTGTGTTATATGTGTGTGTGTTAGGCTACATAACAGTAGGAAAGAGTCACATGAGGGTGAAGATAAAGACATGCTATTTCCCCCCTAATCTTTAGGGATAGATTTCAAATTCGAGATCATTATTAAAAAAAACATGTTGCCACCAGAGGTCTTTCCAGTTATGACAAAACAAGATTACTGTCTTGGGTGGCAGGCTCTGAAGTCTCTTATTTTTGTTCGGTTGTGTTTGCAAATTCTAATCATAACTGATGTGCAGGTGATCTCTTGCAGAGTTTAGTTTGCTTATGCTGAGTGCATAAAAGAGCTCTGCCAAGTCACTCAGGTCTCACTCAGCAGATGGCCTATTGCAGCGCTCCCAGTTGAAGCTGCAGAGATTCCGAGGAGTTGCAAGAAGCTCTATTCCAATTTAGCAATCTAACAAAGCTTAATTTTTTCATATATGCTTTAGGGCAACCAAGATGAAACAGATAAGAAAAAAGATAAGCAAACACAAAAAACATAGGAAGGAAGATGAGTGACTGCCTGTGTTAAGACCAGATTTAATAAAGTCATCCACATGATCTGTACAATCTTTATTGCTATAAGCAATACTTTAATTGAATCTGTGTAAATGTCCATATTAATAAAAAAAAGACTGAGGAAAACAATCTTCTTTCTTTGTATTTTGATAATACAAGATCATGTCAAAGCAGGCAGTATTACAGAGTAGGTATTCCCAAGTGAAGGAGGAATGTCCAGTCTTAGGTAATGCTCACATGTAAAACAGCAGGTACCATCCCTGAAGAGGCATTTCCTCCTGTATGAGACAGCGGAGGGAAATGCCTCTTCTTAGATAATAACAGTGCATTAGATCAGAAGAGGCATTCTGTCTTATTCCAGAGAAAAAGGGGAATGTGTATTAGATTCAAATTAGATTTGTAGCTAATTCATTTGTACACCACCTTTCTCCCAACTGGAGATGCAAAGGAGGAAATAAGAGTTGTTTTTATACTCTGTTTTTCTCTACCTTTAAGGAGTCTCAAAGCAGCTTACAATCACCTTCCCTCCCACTCCCCAAAATAGATACCGTGTGAAGTAGATGTGGATAAGAGAATTCTGAGAGAACTATGACTGGCCCAAGGTCACCCAGCAGGCCTCATGTTGGAGAGCAGGGAAAACAAACCCAGTTCACCAGATTAGAGTCAGGCGCTCAGAAAGAGGAGTAGAGAATCACTTGGTTCTCCAGAATAGTCTACCACTCTTAACCACTACACCACACTGCCTGGCAAAGCAGCTCACATCCTCCTCCTCACCTCTATTTTATCTTCAACAACCCTGTGAGGCAGGTGACACTGAAAGAGCGTGACCGGCCAGAGGTCGCACAGCGAGCTTCCCCAAGGTGAGTGAGGATTCGAACCTGGGTCTCTCAGAAGCTGATCTGACACTTAACCATTATGTTAGTGCCTGTCATCCAAAGTTTTTGTAAGTTCTGGTATTAAAAATACGGAAAAAAATCTCCCGCATTAATCATAAGGATTTTTAGTTAGCCAAAAGCTTATATTTATTAACCCAACTGATCAGTCACCAAAACCTCCTTGCTCTACTTCTGAATCAGTGAGTGAATTATTAATACCACAGACCATCCATTGATCCATCAATTAAAATACTTTTAAACAACTAAAACTTGCCATGCATCTAATGGGTAGCATCAGATATGTAAGTTATTTCAATATAGGAACTTACAAGAACCTTAAGTGTCTGGCAGCATGTTAGAAGAAGGTGAAATAAAAGGGCCGCACCAGTCACAGGAAATAAAAATATATTATTATTATTATTTATTATTATTATTATTTGATTTGATAGACTGCTCTATCCCCGAAGGGTGTACAAACATATCTTTTTGGAGAATCACTACAAGACAGATTCCCCTGAATAAGCCTCTTGGTCAGTGGTTCTCAACCTTCCTAATGCAACCCTTTAATACAGTTCCTCATGTTGTGTTGACCCCCAACCCTAAGTCATTTATCCATTTTACAGATGGAGAACACTGATGCAGAGAGTCTTAGGCGACCCCTGTGAAAGGGTCGTTTGACCCCCAAAGGGATCGTGACCCACAGGTTGAGAACCACTGCTCTTGGTGAAACATGAAGGGTATTTTGGAAATTTTAACTAAGTAATAAAATATATTTTTACTTTATTTTACACCATTGTCCTTGCTCTGATTTTTTAAATCTTCTTATCATCTTAGAAGAGTCATTCTTCCTGGAGGGGATGCCTCTTTTGAGATGATGGCTATAAAAAAAGATGCATACAACTTTAAAAGGTAGAAAGTTTTTTTTTCCTTCCAGCGCAACCAGTGAAACTTATGCTTGATCAACTGCAACTTTTGCATGCTCTCACAATGATGGGAATCCTGTGGGATTCCTACCAGTCAATTCTTACACAAATTTAGAAAAGGAAGAAGAGTTTGGATTTCTACCCTGCTTTTTTCCACCGCAAGGATAGTCTCAAAGTGACTTAGAAGAAGAAGAAGAGTTTGGATTTATATCCCCCCTTTCTCTCCTGTAAGGAGACTCAAAGGGGCTTACAATCTCCTTGCCCTTCCCCCCTCACAACAAACACCCTGTGAGGTGAGTGGGGCTGAGAGAGCTCCAAAAACTGTGAATAGCCCAAAATCACCCAGCTGGCGTGTGTTGGGAGTGCACAGGCTAATCTGAATTCCCCAGATAAGCCTCACAGCTCAGGTGGCAGAGCAGGGAATCAAACCCGGTTCCTCCAGATTAGAACGCACCTGCTCTTAACCAGTACGCCACTGTTGCTCCTTACCAACTCCTTCCCCTTCCTCTCCCCACAACAGGCACCTTGTGAGATAGATAGGGCTGAGAGAACTGTGACTGGCCCAAGGTCACTCAGCAGGCTTCATGTGGAGGAGTGGGGACACAAACCTGCTTCTCTTGACCACTACACCACGCTGGCTCTAAACTCAAGCTACGGCAGAGAGAATAGGCCCCAAATGGCGCTTAAATCTCCTTGCTCTCTAGTGACCATTCCAAGGTCACCCAGCAGGCTTCATGTGGAGGAGTGGGGAAATGATTTTGGTTATGCAAATTACAGTCCTCTGCTCTTAACCGCTACACTCTGCTGAGTTAATAAACGACAACCTTTGAAAGCATACATGAATGCCAGGTATTATTTTCAGCTGCAGGTAAGGTTGCCAAGTCCCCTCTGGCTCTTGGGGGATGGGGTAGCCTTGCCAGATGTAAGTTGGGATGCAGATTTGATGGAGTCTTGGAAGGGGAGGGATGGGACCTCAGTGGGATACAAGGCCATTGAGCCCACCCTCCCAAGCATCCATTTTCTCCAGAACTGGTCTCTGTAGTCTGGAGATGAAATGCAGTTCTGGGAGCTCCTCAGTTCCCACCTGGAGCGGCTGACATCCCTACCTGCAGGTCTGAGAGAGACACAACTTTTCGAAGAGCACAGGGCATGCCTCTGCAGCAGGAGGACCCAAAGTGACACTCACCCTTAAAAACAAAGTTGTAATCCTCCTCCGACGTGCCCATGGCTCCTTGCCTTGCTGGGCCGGCTGCCACTGTGGGGGGTCCTTTCTCGATTAGCTTCCTTCTTTAGCTACCAAGATTCAATCCAGTAAACCAGGAAGGAAACAGAAGAAAAAAAGAGGAACCACCGGGCTGTGTTTCTTTTTCCTTTGCAGAAATGCAAGCCACCAGAGTCAGGAGGTAGACAGCTTGAGAACCTCGACTGAGAGAAAAAGGAGCAAAGTTTACCTGCTCGAGGAAAAAAAGCGGTGCTGACAGGGGGAGGCAATCCCAGAAAGGTGGCAGGAAAGACAGAGAAAAACTAAGCTCCAGTAGGGCAGGTTAAAGGTGCAGTGCTACCTGAGTCAGTGGGGTGTAACTTTTTGCGGTTGCACTGGTTCAACAGGTAAGGGCTGAACCCAGCCCCTCCCCTTCAGCTCACCTGGGAGCATCACATGAGCCAGCTCCATTCCTCGCCCACTTCACCTGGGGCTTGCAGTAAGGTCAGAGGAAGGTGGGCCCAAGGAGGCTGCCAATCACCCAGGTGCTGGGGGCTGCTCGTGAGGAAATAGGCGGGCTCAACTGCAAAGGTTTCACCTCCCTCTATTTAATCCCCTGTCAAAGCACTGACTGGATTTTTTTGCCTTAGGAGGATGGCCTTCATCAGTGGTGGGATTCAAATAATTTAACAACTGATTGTTTACAAGCACCATTTTAACAACAGGTTCTGCCAAAGTGGTGCGAACCGGCTGAATCCCACCACTGAATCCCACAATTTTTCACAGTTTTCATCCTTCCTCAGGGTCTGTAGAAACTATACCTTTGAGTGGGGGAATGGATATGTCTTCTCTGTTGCAAGGATCCCTGTCAATGTGCACACATGAATACTGAGCTGCTAAGCAGTGTACAGCCTGCCGTTTCAAACACTGCAGCTGCTGAGAAAATACTATGAATATTTTGCAACCTACTGTATTAGGATTTCCCCACCTACATGTATCTTCTACCCAAAGAACCACGTCCTTTTAGATCAGAAAAGAGGTGCAATAGATGTGTGCAGGGGAGTTCTTGGGCGTAGTAGTCCTTGGGACAAGAACAAGAGTGTACTAAGAATGTTTCTATAAATAATGTTTCCATAAATAAAATGGTGGAGGGTCTGAGGATGCCCCCCCCCCCCCCCCCGCTGACTTTTCCTTGCTAGGGGTCAAATATTCTTGTTTACTGAATTATAAGAGGAAGGAGATTGAATAATTTGAAATGTGGTGTTGGACGAGATTTGAACTCTTCAAATTAAACCTGAACTCTTCCTAGAAGCGAAAATGATTGAACTAAGGCTATCATACTTTGGACATCATGAGAAGACAAAAGTCGCTGGAAAAGACAGTAACGCTAGGAAAAGTGAAAGGAAGTAGGAAAAGCGGAAGACTCGACCTGGGATGGAATGACTCAATAAAGAAAATCAAGACCTTTAGTTTGCAAGGCGTGAACAAGGCAGTTAATGTTTCGGAAGTCACTAACTCATGGGGCTGTTAAAACAGAAGCGACTTAACACACACATAGCACTTGTCAGGCCCACTTGCAAAACAGCACTCTTCAAATTGTGTGTGATTATAGATACACAAGATACAGCATAACCAAAAGACAACAATTATGGTAACCCAGTGCCTTTCTGTGGAGTTGTTTGCTCCATATCTCCTTGAGTGGGGTTTTTTTCAGTTATGGGACCAGTTCTTTAGAATGGTCTTCCAAGAGCTGCTTGGAGGCCATTAGGGATGCCAATCTCCAGGGGAAGCCTGGGGATCCTTACGAATTACAGTTTATTCCCCTGCAACTCTGCCCCCCTGCGTCCTCCCCTCTCCGGCAACTCCAGAGACCACCAATGCCGACCATTTATCAGAAGGTGTGTGTGGATGTTCTTTTTAAGCAGGCCTTTTGTGTGTGCTTCCTTGATGTTTGGTTGAAGCCATTACAGAGATTTGCACTGAAACAAATATACTGTCTGGTTGGGGGAACGGGCTATTTATGTGTTATGGATATTCTGTGTGTTTTGCGATTTTATTAAAGGATGGTTTGGGGCCATACTGAGCACATAGGCACTGTGGGGACTCAAATGCTGCTTTTTTTTGTCTTTCTATGTTTTGCTTTTATTGAAGTTAAAGCCACAAATAACAACCAATATAACAATGGCAGAACTAAACAATAGGTTTAAAGATACGCTGTGGGAAAAGTCACACACATATCCCTTGTCAAATGGAGGGAAGGGGCTATTTTTAATCCAAAACTGATCATGAGGGTGAAGGAATGATTGCAACAACATTCTGTTGAAGAAGCAGGGGGAGGACGGGTTTGGATTTATACCACACTTTCCCCTCTTCTTGTAAGGAATCTCAAAGCGGCTTACAAACTCTTTCCCTTCCTCTCCCCACAGCAGACACCTTTTGAGGTAAATGGGGCTTAGAGAGTTCTGAGAGGTCTGTTACTGGCCCAAGGTCACCCAGCAGGCTTCAGGGAAAACAAATCTGCGGGAAAATAAATCTGGTTTACCAGACTAGAGTCCACCGCTCTTAACCAATACGCCATGCTAGCTTTAAACATTTTTCTTCTTTCCTGGGACCAATACCATCAGTGTTCCTGCTGCCCCCTTTTTTTGCTCTCCGGTCACATCTGACTTACTGCAACCCCTAGTGGAGGGTTTCAAGGCAAAAGATGTTCTGAGGTGGTTTCCCATTGCCTGCCTTCATGTCACGAGTTACTCTAAAGCAGGGGTAGGGAACATGCGGCTCTCCAGATGTTCAGGAACTACAATTCCCATCAGCCCCTACCAGCATGGCCAATTGGCCATGCTGACAGAGGCTGATGGGAATTGTAGTTCCTGAACATGGGGGGGGTGGGGGGGGGGGGGGGTGGGGGGGGGGGGGGGTGGGGGGGGGGGGGGGTGGGGGGGGGGGGGGGTGGGGGGGGGGGGGGGTGGGGGGGGGGGGGGGTGGGGGGGGGGGGGGGTGGGGGGGGGGGGGGGTGGGGGGGGGGGGGGGTGGGGGGGGGGGGGGGTGGGGGGGGGGGGGGGTGGGGGGGGGGGGGGGTGGGGGGGGGGGGGGGTGGGGGGGGGGGGGGGTGGGGGGGGGGGGGGGTGGGGGGGGGGGGGGGTGGGGGGGGGGGGGGGTGGGGGGGGGGGGGGGTGGGGGGGGGGGGGGGTGGGGGGGGGGGGGGGTGGGGGGGGGGGGGGGTGGGGGGGGGGGGGGGTGGGGGGGGGGGGGGGTGGGGGGGGGGGGGGGTGGGGGGGGGGGGGGGTGGGGGGGGGGGGGGGTGGGGGGGGGGGGGGGTGGGGGGGGGGGGGGGTGGGGGGGGGGGGGGGTGGGGGGGGGGGGGGGTGGGGGGGGGGGGGGGTGGGGGGGGGGGGGGGTGGGGGGGGGGGGGGGTGGGGGGGGGGGGGGGTGGGGGGGGGGGGGGGTGGGGGGGGGGGGGGGTGGGGGGGGGGGGGGGTGGGGGGGGGGGGGGGTGGGGGGGGGGGGGGGTGGGGGGGGGGGGGGGTGGGGGGGGGGGGGGGTGGGGGGGGGGGGGGGTGGGGGGGGGGGGGGGTGGGGGGGGGGGGGGGTGGGGGGGGGGGGGGGTGGGGGGGGGGGGGGGTGGGGGGGGGGGGGGGTGGGGGGGGGGGGGGGTGGGGGGGGGGGGGGGTGGGGGGGGGGGGGGGTGGGGGGGGGGGGGGGTGGGGGGGGGGGGGGGTGGGGGGGGGGGGGGGTGGGGGGGGGGGGGGGTGGGGGGGGGGGGGGGTGGGGGGGGGGGGGGGTGGGGGGGGGGGGGGGTGGGGGGGGGGGGGGGTGGGGGGGGGGGGGGGTGGGGGGGGGGGGGGGTGGGGGGGGGGGGGGGTGGGGGGGGGGGGGGGTGGGGGGGGGGGGGGGTGGGGGGGGGGGGGGGTGGGGGGGGGGGGGGGTGGGGGGGGGGGGGGGTGGGGGGGGGGGGGGGTGGGGGGGGGGGGGGGTGGGGGGGGGGGGGGGTGGGGGGGGGGGGGGGTGGGGGGGGGGGGGGGTGGGGGGGGGGGGGGGTGGGGGGGGGGGGGGGTGGGGGGGGGGGGGGGTGGGGGGGGGGGGGGGTGGGGGGGGGGGGGGGTGGGGGGGGGGGGGGGTGGGGGGGGGGGGGGGTGGGGGGGGGGGGGGGTGGGGGGGGGGGGGGGTGGGGGGGGGGGGGGGTGGGGGGGGGGGGGGGTGGGGGGGGGGGGGGGTGGGGGGGGGGGGGGGTGGGGGGGGGGGGGGGTGGGGGGGGGGGGGGGTGGGGGGGGGGGGGGGTGGGGGGGGGGGGGGGTGGGGGGGGGGGGGGGTGGGGGGGGGGGGGGGTGGGGGGGGGGGGGGGTGGGGGGGGGGGGGGGTGGGGGGGGGGGGGGGTGGGGGGGGGGGGGGGTGGGGGGGGGGGGGGGTGGGGGGGGGGGGGGGTGGGGGGGGGGGGGGGTGGGGGGGGGGGGGGGTGGGGGGGGGGGGGGGTGGGGGGGGGGGGGGGTGGGGGGGGGGGGGGGTGGGGGGGGGGGGGGGTGGGGGGGGGGGGGGGTGGGGGGGGGGGGGGGTGGGGGGGGGGGGGGGTGGGGGGGGGGGGGGGTGGGGGGGGGGGGGGGTGGGGGGGGGGGGGGGTGGGGGGGGGGGGGGGTGGGGGGGGGGGGGGGTGGGGGGGGGGGGGGGTGGGGGGGGGGGGGGGTGGGGGGGGGGGGGGGTGGGGGGGGGGGGGGGTGGGGGGGGGGGGGGGTGGGGGGGGGGGGGGGTGGGGGGGGGGGGGGGTGGGGGGGGGGGGGGGTGGGGGGGGGGGGGGGTGGGGGGGGGGGGGGGTGGGGGGGGGGGGGGGTGGGGGGGGGGGGGGGTGGGGGGGGGGGGGGGTGGGGGGGGGGGGGGGTGGGGGGGGGGGGGGGTGGGGGGGGGGGGGGGTGGGGGGGGGGGGGGGTGGGGGGGGGGGGGGGTGGGGGGGGGGGGGGGTGGGGGGGGGGGGGGGTGGGGGGGGGGGGGGGTGGGGGGGGGGGGGGGTGGGGGGGGGGGGGGGTGGGGGGGGGGGGGGGTGGGGGGGGGGGGGGGTGGGGGGGGGGGGGGGTGGGGGGGGGGGGGGGTGGGGGGGGGGGGGGGTGGGGGGGGGGGGGGGTGGGGGGGGGGGGGGGTGGGGGGGGGGGGGGGTGGGGGGGGGGGGGGGTGGGGGGGGGGGGGGGTGGGGGGGGGGGGGGGTGGGGGGGGGGGGGGGTGGGGGGGGGGGGGGGTGGGGGGGGGGGGGGGTGGGGGGGGGGGGGGGTGGGGGGGGGGGGGGGTGGGGGGGGGGGGGGGTGGGGGGGGGGGGGGGTGGGGGGGGGGGGGGGTGGGGGGGGGGGGGGGTGGGGGGGGGGGGGGGTGGGGGGGGGGGGGGGTGGGGGGGGGGGGGGGTGGGGGGGGGGGGGGGTGGGGGGGGGGGGGGGTGGGGGGGGGGGGGGGTGGGGGGGGGGGGGGGTGGGGGGGGGGGGGGGTGGGGGGGGGGGGGGGTGGGGGGGGGGGGGGGTGGGGGGGGGGGGGGGTGGGGGGGGGGGGGGGTGGGGGGGGGGGGGGGTGGGGGGGGGGGGGGGTGGGGGGGGGGGGGGGTGGGGGGGGGGGGGGGTGGGGGGGGGGGGGGGTGGGGGGGGGGGGGGGTGGGGGGGGGGGGGGGTGGGGGGGGGGGGGGGTGGGGGGGGGGGGGGGTGGGGGGGGGGGGGGGTGGGGGGGGGGGGGGGTGGGGGGGGGGGGGGGTGGGGGGGGGGGGGGGTGGGGGGGGGGGGGGGTGGGGGGGGGGGGGGGTGGGGGGGGGGGGGGGTGGGGGGGGGGGGGGGTGGGGGGGGGGGGGGGTGGGGGGGGGGGGGGGTGGGGGGGGGGGGGGGTGGGGGGGGGGGGGGGTGGGGGGGGGGGGGGGTGGGGGGGGGGGGGGGTGGGGGGGGGGGGGGGTGGGGGGGGGGGGGGGTGGGGGGGGGGGGGGGTGGGGGGGGGGGGGGGTGGGGGGGGGGGGGGGTGGGGGGGGGGGGGGGTGGGGGGGGGGGGGGGTGGGGGGGGGGGGGGGTGGGGGGGGGGGGGGGTGGGGGGGGGGGGGGGTGGGGGGGGGGGGGGGTGGGGGGGGGGGGGGGTGGGGGGGGGGGGGGGTGGGGGGGGGGGGGGGTGGGGGGGGGGGGGGGTGGGGGGGGGGGGGGGTGGGGGGGGGGGGGGGTGGGGGGGGGGGGGGGTGGGGGGGGGGGGGGGTGGGGGGGGGGGGGGGTGGGGGGGGGGGGGGGTGGGGGGGGGGGGGGGTGGGGGGGGGGGGGGGTGGGGGGGGGGGGGGGTGGGGGGGGGGGGGGGTGGGGGGGGGGGGGGGTGGGGGGGGGGGGGGGTGGGGGGGGGGGGGGGTGGGGGGGGGGGGGGGTGGGGGGGGGGGGGGGTGGGGGGGGGGGGGGGTGGGGGGGGGGGGGGGTGGGGGGGGGGGGGGGTGGGGGGGGGGGGGGGTGGGGGGGGGGGGGGGTGGGGGGGGGGGGGGGTGGGGGGGGGGGGGGGTGGGGGGGGGGGGGGGTGGGGGGGGGGGGGGGTGGGGGGGGGGGGGGGTGGGGGGGGGGGGGGGTGGGGGGGGGGGGGGGTGGGGGGGGGGGGGGGTGGGGGGGGGGGGGGGTGGGGGGGGGGGGGGGTGGGGGGGGGGGGGGGTGGGGGGGGGGGGGGGTGGGGGGGGGGGGGGGTGGGGGGGGGGGGGGGTGGGGGGGGGGGGGGGTGGGGGGGGGGGGGGGTGGGGGGGGGGGGGGGTGGGGGGGGGGGGGGGTGGGGGGGGGGGGGGGTGGGGGGGGGGGGGGGTGGGGGGGGGGGGGGGTGGGGGGGGGGGGGGGTGGGGGGGGGGGGGGGTGGGGGGGGGGGGGGGTGGGGGGGGGGGGGGGTGGGGGGGGGGGGGGGTGGGGGGGGGGGGGGGTGGGGGGGGGGGGGGGTGGGGGGGGGGGGGGGTGGGGGGGGGGGGGGGTGGGGGGGGGGGGGGGTGGGGGGGGGGGGGGGTGGGGGGGGGGGGGGGTGGGGGGGGGGGGGGGTGGGGGGGGGGGGGGGTGGGGGGGGGGGGGGGTGGGGGGGGGGGGGGGTGGGGGGGGGGGGGGGTGGGGGGGGGGGGGGGTGGGGGGGGGGGGGGGTGGGGGGGGGGGGGGGTGGGGGGGGGGGGGGGTGGGGGGGGGGGGGGGTGGGGGGGGGGGGGGGTGGGGGGGGGGGGGGGTGGGGGGGGGGGGGGGTGGGGGGGGGGGGGGGTGGGGGGGGGGGGGGGTGGGGGGGGGGGGGGGTGGGGGGGGGGGGGGGTGGGGGGGGGGGGGGGTGGGGGGGGGGGGGGGTGGGGGGGGGGGGGGGTGGGGGGGGGGGGGGGTGGGGGGGGGGGGGGGTGGGGGGGGGGGGGGGTGGGGGGGGGGGGGGGTGGGGGGGGGGGGGGGTGGGGGGGGGGGGGGGTGGGGGGGGGGGGGGGTGGGGGGGGGGGGGGGTGGGGGGGGGGGGGGGTGGGGGGGGGGGGGGGTGGGGGGGGGGGGGGGTGGGGGGGGGGGGGGGTGGGGGGGGGGGGGGGTGGGGGGGGGGGGGGGTGGGGGGGGGGGGGGGTGGGGGGGGGGGGGGGTGGGGGGGGGGGGGGGTGGGGGGGGGGGGGGGTGGGGGGGGGGGGGGGTGGGGGGGGGGGGGGGTGGGGGGGGGGGGGGGTGGGGGGGGGGGGGGGTGGGGGGGGGGGGGGGTGGGGGGGGGGGGGGGTGGGGGGGGGGGGGGGTGGGGGGGGGGGGGGGTGGGGGGGGGGGGGGGTGGGGGGGGGGGGGGGTGGGGGGGGGGGGGGGTGGGGGGGGGGGGGGGTGGGGGGGGGGGGGGGTGGGGGGGGGGGGGGGTGGGGGGGGGGGGGGGTGGGGGGGGGGGGGGGTGGGGGGGGGGGGGGGTGGGGGGGGGGGGGGGTGGGGGGGGGGGGGGGTGGGGGGGGGGGGGGGTGGGGGGGGGGGGGGGTGGGGGGGGGGGGGGGTGGGGGGGGGGGGGGGTGGGGGGGGGGGGGGGTGGGGGGGGGGGGGGGTGGGGGGGGGGGGGGGTGGGGGGGGGGGGGGGTGGGGGGGGGGGGGGGTGGGGGGGGGGGGGGGTGGGGGGGGGGGGGGGTGGGGGGGGGGGGGGGTGGGGGGGGGGGGGGGTGGGGGGGGGGGGGGGTGGGGGGGGGGGGGGGTGGGGGGGGGGGGGGGTGGGGGGGGGGGGGGGTGGGGGGGGGGGGGGGTGGGGGGGGGGGGGGGTGGGGGGGGGGGGGGGTGGGGGGGGGGGGGGGTGGGGGGGGGGGGGGGTGGGGGGGGGGGGGGGTGGGGGGGGGGGGGGGTGGGGGGGGGGGGGGGTGGGGGGGGGGGGGGGTGGGGGGGGGGGGGGGTGGGGGGGGGGGGGGGTGGGGGGGGGGGGGGGTGGGGGGGGGGGGGGGTGGGGGGGGGGGGGGGTGGGGGGGGGGGGGGGTGGGGGGGGGGGGGGGTGGGGGGGGGGGGGGGTGGGGGGGGGGGGGGGTGGGGGGGGGGGGGGGTGGGGGGGGGGGGGGGTGGGGGGGGGGGGGGGTGGGGGGGGGGGGGGGTGGGGGGGGGGGGGGGTGGGGGGGGGGGGGGGTGGGGGGGGGGGGGGGTGGGGGGGGGGGGGGGTGGGGGGGGGGGGGGGTGGGGGGGGGGGGGGGTGGGGGGGGGGGGGGGTGGGGGGGGGGGGGGGTGGGGGGGGGGGGGGGTGGGGGGGGGGGGGGGTGGGGGGGGGGGGGGGTGGGGGGGGGGGGGGGTGGGGGGGGGGGGGGGTGGGGGGGGGGGGGGGTGGGGGGGGGGGGGGGTGGGGGGGGGGGGGGGTGGGGGGGGGGGGGGGTGGGGGGGGGGGGGGGTGGGGGGGGGGGGGGGTGGGGGGGGGGGGGGGTGGGGGGGGGGGGGGGTGGGGGGGGGGGGGGGTGGGGGGGGGGGGGGGTGGGGGGGGGGGGGGGTGGGGGGGGGGGGGGGTGGGGGGGGGGGGGGGTGGGGGGGGGGGGGGGTGGGGGGGGGGGGGGGTGGGGGGGGGGGGGGGTGGGGGGGGGGGGGGGTGGGGGGGGGGGGGGGTGGGGGGGGGGGGGGGTGGGGGGGGGGGGGGGTGGGGGGGGGGGGGGGTGGGGGGGGGGGGGGGTGGGGGGGGGGGGGGGTGGGGGGGGGGGGGGGTGGGGGGGGGGGGGGGTGGGGGGGGGGGGGGGTGGGGGGGGGGGGGGGTGGGGGGGGGGGGGGGTGGGGGGGGGGGGGGGTGGGGGGGGGGGGGGGTGGGGGGGGGGGGGGGTGGGGGGGGGGGGGGGTGGGGGGGGGGGGGGGTGGGGGGGGGGGGGGGTGGGGGGGGGGGGGGGTGGGGGGGGGGGGGGGTGGGGGGGGGGGGGGGTGGGGGGGGGGGGGGGTGGGGGGGGGGGGGGGTGGGGGGGGGGGGGGGTGGGGGGGGGGGGGGGTGGGGGGGGGGGGGGGTGGGGGGGGGGGGGGGTGGGGGGGGGGGGGGGTGGGGGGGGGGGGGGGTGGGGGGGGGGGGGGGTGGGGGGGGGGGGGGGTGGGGGGGGGGGGGGGTGGGGGGGGGGGGGGGTGGGGGGGGGGGGGGGTGGGGGGGGGGGGGGGTGGGGGGGGGGGGGGGTGGGGGGGGGGGGGGGTGGGGGGGGGGGGGGGTGGGGGGGGGGGGGGGTGGGGGGGGGGGGGGGTGGGGGGGGGGGGGGGTGGGGGGGGGGGGGGGTGGGGGGGGGGGGGGGTGGGGGGGGGGGGGGGTGGGGGGGGGGGGGGGTGGGGGGGGGGGGGGGTGGGGGGGGGGGGGGGTGGGGGGGGGGGGGGGTGGGGGGGGGGGGGGGTGGGGGGGGGGGGGGGTGGGGGGGGGGGGGGGTGGGGGGGGGGGGGGGTGGGGGGGGGGGGGGGTGGGGGGGGGGGGGGGTGGGGGGGGGGGGGGGTGGGGGGGGGGGGGGGTGGGGGGGGGGGGGGGTGGGGGGGGGGGGGGGTGGGGGGGGGGGGGGGTGGGGGGGGGGGGGGGTGGGGGGGGGGGGGGGTGGGGGGGGGGGGGGGTGGGGGGGGGGGGGGGTGGGGGGGGGGGGGGGTGGGGGGGGGGGGGGGTGGGGGGGGGGGGGGGTGGGGGGGGGGGGGGGTGGGGGGGGGGGGGGGTGGGGGGGGGGGGGGGTGGGGGGGGGGGGGGGTGGGGGGGGGGGGGGGTGGGGGGGGGGGGGGGTGGGGGGGGGGGGGGGTGGGGGGGGGGGGGGGTGGGGGGGGGGGGGGGTGGGGGGGGGGGGGGGTGGGGGGGGGGGGGGGTGGGGGGGGGGGGGGGTGGGGGGGGGGGGGGGTGGGGGGGGGGGGGGGTGGGGGGGGGGGGGGGTGGGGGGGGGGGGGGGTGGGGGGGGGGGGGGGTGGGGGGGGGGGGGGGTGGGGGGGGGGGGGGGTGGGGGGGGGGGGGGGTGGGGGGGGGGGGGGGTGGGGGGGGGGGGGGGTGGGGGGGGGGGGGGGTGGGGGGGGGGGGGGGTGGGGGGGGGGGGGGGTGGGGGGGGGGGGGGGTGGGGGGGGGGGGGGGTGGGGGGGGGGGGGGGTGGGGGGGGGGGGGGGTGGGGGGGGGGGGGGGTGGGGGGGGGGGGGGGTGGGGGGGGGGGGGGGTGGGGGGGGGGGGGGGTGGGGGGGGGGGGGGGTGGGGGGGGGGGGGGGTGGGGGGGGGGGGGGGTGGGGGGGGGGGGGGGTGGGGGGGGGGGGGGGTGGGGGGGGGGGGGGGTGGGGGGGGGGGGGGGTGGGGGGGGGGGGGGGTGGGGGGGGGGGGGGGTGGGGGGGGGGGGGGGTGGGGGGGGGGGGGGGTGGGGGGGGGGGGGGGTGGGGGGGGGGGGGGGTGGGGGGGGGGGGGGGTGGGGGGGGGGGGGGGTGGGGGGGGGGGGGGGTGGGGGGGGGGGGGGGTGGGGGGGGGGGGGGGTGGGGGGGGGGGGGGGTGGGGGGGGGGGGGGGTGGGGGGGGGGGGGGGTGGGGGGGGGGGGGGGTGGGGGGGGGGGGGGGTGGGGGGGGGGGGGGGTGGGGGGGGGGGGGGGTGGGGGGGGGGGGGGGTGGGGGGGGGGGGGGGTGGGGGGGGGGGGGGGTGGGGGGGGGGGGGGGTGGGGGGGGGGGGGGGTGGGGGGGGGGGGGGGTGGGGGGGGGGGGGGGTGGGGGGGGGGGGGGGTGGGGGGGGGGGGGGGTGGGGGGGGGGGGGGGTGGGGGGGGGGGGGGGTGGGGGGGGGGGGGGGTGGGGGGGGGGGGGGGTGGGGGGGGGGGGGGGTGGGGGGGGGGGGGGGTGGGGGGGGGGGGGGGTGGGGGGGGGGGGGGGTGGGGGGGGGGGGGGGTGGGGGGGGGGGGGGGTGGGGGGGGGGGGGGGTGGGGGGGGGGGGGGGTGGGGGGGGGGGGGGGTGGGGGGGGGGGGGGGTGGGGGGGGGGGGGGGTGGGGGGGGGGGGGGGTGGGGGGGGGGGGGGGTGGGGGGGGGGGGGGGTGGGGGGGGGGGGGGGTGGGGGGGGGGGGGGGTGGGGGGGGGGGGGGGTGGGGGGGGGGGGGGGTGGGGGGGGGGGGGGGTGGGGGGGGGGGGGGGTGGGGGGGGGGGGGGGTGGGGGGGGGGGGGGGTGGGGGGGGGGGGGGGTGGGGGGGGGGGGGGGTGGGGGGGGGGGGGGGTGGGGGGGGGGGGGGGTGGGGGGGGGGGGGGGTGGGGGGGGGGGGGGGTGGGGGGGGGGGGGGGTGGGGGGGGGGGGGGGTGGGGGGGGGGGGGGGTGGGGGGGGGGGGGGGTGGGGGGGGGGGGGGGTGGGGGGGGGGGGGGGTGGGGGGGGGGGGGGGTGGGGGGGGGGGGGGGTGGGGGGGGGGGGGGGTGGGGGGGGGGGGGGGTGGGGGGGGGGGGGGGTGGGGGGGGGGGGGGGTGGGGGGGGGGGGGGGTGGGGGGGGGGGGGGGTGGGGGGGGGGGGGGGTGGGGGGGGGGGGGGGTGGGGGGGGGGGGGGGTGGGGGGGGGGGGGGGTGGGGGGGGGGGGGGGTGGGGGGGGGGGGGGGTGGGGGGGGGGGGGGGTGGGGGGGGGGGGGGGTGGGGGGGGGGGGGGGTGGGGGGGGGGGGGGGTGGGGGGGGGGGGGGGTGGGGGGGGGGGGGGGTGGGGGGGGGGGGGGGTGGGGGGGGGGGGGGGTGGGGGGGGGGGGGGGTGGGGGGGGGGGGGGGTGGGGGGGGGGGGGGGTGGGGGGGGGGGGGGGTGGGGGGGGGGGGGGGTGGGGGGGGGGGGGGGTGGGGGGGGGGGGGGGTGGGGGGGGGGGGGGGTGGGGGGGGGGGGGGGTGGGGGGGGGGGGGGGTGGGGGGGGGGGGGGGTGGGGGGGGGGGGGGGTGGGGGGGGGGGGGGGTGGGGGGGGGGGGGGGTGGGGGGGGGGGGGGGTGGGGGGGGGGGGGGGTGGGGGGGGGGGGGGGTGGGGGGGGGGGGGGGTGGGGGGGGGGGGGGGTGGGGGGGGGGGGGGGTGGGGGGGGGGGGGGGTGGGGGGGGGGGGGGGTGGGGGGGGGGGGGGGTGGGGGGGGGGGGGGGTGGGGGGGGGGGGGGGTGGGGGGGGGGGGGGGTGGGGGGGGGGGGGGGTGGGGGGGGGGGGGGGTGGGGGGGGGGGGGGGTGGGGGGGGGGGGGGGTGGGGGGGGGGGGGGGTGGGGGGGGGGGGGGGTGGGGGGGGGGGGGGGTGGGGGGGGGGGGGGGTGGGGGGGGGGGGGGGTGGGGGGGGGGGGGGGTGGGGGGGGGGGGGGGTGGGGGGGGGGGGGGGTGGGGGGGGGGGGGGGTGGGGGGGGGGGGGGGTGGGGGGGGGGGGGGGTGGGGGGGGGGGGGGGTGGGGGGGGGGGGGGGTGGGGGGGGGGGGGGGTGGGGGGGGGGGGGGGTGGGGGGGGGGGGGGGTGGGGGGGGGGGGGGGTGGGGGGGGGGGGGGGTGGGGGGGGGGGGGGGTGGGGGGGGGGGGGGGTGGGGGGGGGGGGGGGTGGGGGGGGGGGGGGGTGGGGGGGGGGGGGGGTGGGGGGGGGGGGGGGTGGGGGGGGGGGGGGGTGGGGGGGGGGGGGGGTGGGGGGGGGGGGGGGTGGGGGGGGGGGGGGGTGGGGGGGGGGGGGGGTGGGGGGGGGGGGGGGTGGGGGGGGGGGGGGGTGGGGGGGGGGGGGGGTGGGGGGGGGGGGGGGTGGGGGGGGGGGGGGGTGGGGGGGGGGGGGGGTGGGGGGGGGGGGGGGTGGGGGGGGGGGGGGGTGGGGGGGGGGGGGGGTGGGGGGGGGGGGGGGTGGGGGGGGGGGGGGGTGGGGGGGGGGGGGGGTGGGGGGGGGGGGGGGTGGGGGGGGGGGGGGGTGGGGGGGGGGGGGGGTGGGGGGGGGGGGGGGTGGGGGGGGGGGGGGGTGGGGGGGGGGGGGGGTGGGGGGGGGGGGGGGTGGGGGGGGGGGGGGGTGGGGGGGGGGGGGGGTGGGGGGGGGGGGGGGTGGGGGGGGGGGGGGGTGGGGGGGGGGGGGGGTGGGGGGGGGGGGGGGTGGGGGGGGGGGGGGGTGGGGGGGGGGGGGGGTGGGGGGGGGGGGGGGTGGGGGGGGGGGGGGGTGGGGGGGGGGGGGGGTGGGGGGGGGGGGGGGTGGGGGGGGGGGGGGGTGGGGGGGGGGGGGGGTGGGGGGGGGGGGGGGTGGGGGGGGGGGGGGGTGGGGGGGGGGGGGGGTGGGGGGGGGGGGGGGTGGGGGGGGGGGGGGGTGGGGGGGGGGGGGGGTGGGGGGGGGGGGGGGTGGGGGGGGGGGGGGGTGGGGGGGGGGGGGGGTGGGGGGGGGGGGGGGTGGGGGGGGGGGGGGGTGGGGGGGGGGGGGGGTGGGGGGGGGGGGGGGTGGGGGGGGGGGGGGGTGGGGGGGGGGGGGGGTGGGGGGGGGGGGGGGTGGGGGGGGGGGGGGGTGGGGGGGGGGGGGGGTGGGGGGGGGGGGGGGTGGGGGGGGGGGGGGGTGGGGGGGGGGGGGGGTGGGGGGGGGGGGGGGTGGGGGGGGGGGGGGGTGGGGGGGGGGGGGGGTGGGGGGGGGGGGGGGTGGGGGGGGGGGGGGGTGGGGGGGGGGGGGGGTGGGGGGGGGGGGGGGTGGGGGGGGGGGGGGGTGGGGGGGGGGGGGGGTGGGGGGGGGGGGGGGTGGGGGGGGGGGGGGGTGGGGGGGGGGGGGGGTGGGGGGGGGGGGGGGTGGGGGGGGGGGGGGGTGGGGGGGGGGGGGGGTGGGGGGGGGGGGGGGTGGGGGGGGGGGGGGGTGGGGGGGGGGGGGGGTGGGGGGGGGGGGGGGTGGGGGGGGGGGGGGGTGGGGGGGGGGGGGGGTGGGGGGGGGGGGGGGTGGGGGGGGGGGGGGGTGGGGGGGGGGGGGGGTGGGGGGGGGGGGGGGTGGGGGGGGGGGGGGGTGGGGGGGGGGGGGGGTGGGGGGGGGGGGGGGTGGGGGGGGGGGGGGGTGGGGGGGGGGGGGGGTGGGGGGGGGGGGGGGTGGGGGGGGGGGGGGGTGGGGGGGGGGGGGGGTGGGGGGGGGGGGGGGTGGGGGGGGGGGGGGGTGGGGGGGGGGGGGGGTGGGGGGGGGGGGGGGTGGGGGGGGGGGGGGGTGGGGGGGGGGGGGGGTGGGGGGGGGGGGGGGTGGGGGGGGGGGGGGGTGGGGGGGGGGGGGGGTGGGGGGGGGGGGGGGTGGGGGGGGGGGGGGGTGGGGGGGGGGGGGGGTGGGGGGGGGGGGGGGTGGGGGGGGGGGGGGGTGGGGGGGGGGGGGGGTGGGGGGGGGGGGGGGTGGGGGGGGGGGGGGGTGGGGGGGGGGGGGGGTGGGGGGGGGGGGGGGTGGGGGGGGGGGGGGGTGGGGGGGGGGGGGGGTGGGGGGGGGGGGGGGTGGGGGGGGGGGGGGGTGGGGGGGGGGGGGGGTGGGGGGGGGGGGGGGTGGGGGGGGGGGGGGGTGGGGGGGGGGGGGGGTGGGGGGGGGGGGGGGTGGGGGGGGGGGGGGGTGGGGGGGGGGGGGGGTGGGGGGGGGGGGGGGTGGGGGGGGGGGGGGGTGGGGGGGGGGGGGGGTGGGGGGGGGGGGGGGTGGGGGGGGGGGGGGGTGGGGGGGGGGGGGGGTGGGGGGGGGGGGGGGTGGGGGGGGGGGGGGGTGGGGGGGGGGGGGGGTGGGGGGGGGGGGGGGTGGGGGGGGGGGGGGGTGGGGGGGGGGGGGGGTGGGGGGGGGGGGGGGTGGGGGGGGGGGGGGGTGGGGGGGGGGGGGGGTGGGGGGGGGGGGGGGTGGGGGGGGGGGGGGGTGGGGGGGGGGGGGGGTGGGGGGGGGGGGGGGTGGGGGGGGGGGGGGGTGGGGGGGGGGGGGGGTGGGGGGGGGGGGGGGTGGGGGGGGGGGGGGGTGGGGGGGGGGGGGGGTGGGGGGGGGGGGGGGTGGGGGGGGGGGGGGGTGGGGGGGGGGGGGGGTGGGGGGGGGGGGGGGTGGGGGGGGGGGGGGGTGGGGGGGGGGGGGGGTGGGGGGGGGGGGGGGTGGGGGGGGGGGGGGGTGGGGGGGGGGGGGGGTGGGGGGGGGGGGGGGTGGGGGGGGGGGGGGGTGGGGGGGGGGGGGGGTGGGGGGGGGGGGGGGTGGGGGGGGGGGGGGGTGGGGGGGGGGGGGGGTGGGGGGGGGGGGGGGTGGGGGGGGGGGGGGGTGGGGGGGGGGGGGGGTGGGGGGGGGGGGGGGTGGGGGGGGGGGGGGGTGGGGGGGGGGGGGGGTGGGGGGGGGGGGGGGTGGGGGGGGGGGGGGGTGGGGGGGGGGGGGGGTGGGGGGGGGGGGGGGTGGGGGGGGGGGGGGGTGGGGGGGGGGGGGGGTGGGGGGGGGGGGGGGTGGGGGGGGGGGGGGGTGGGGGGGGGGGGGGGTGGGGGGGGGGGGGGGTGGGGGGGGGGGGGGGTGGGGGGGGGGGGGGGTGGGGGGGGGGGGGGGTGGGGGGGGGGGGGGGTGGGGGGGGGGGGGGGTGGGGGGGGGGGGGGGTGGGGGGGGGGGGGGGTGGGGGGGGGGGGGGGTGGGGGGGGGGGGGGGTGGGGGGGGGGGGGGGTGGGGGGGGGGGGGGGTGGGGGGGGGGGGGGGTGGGGGGGGGGGGGGGTGGGGGGGGGGGGGGGTGGGGGGGGGGGGGGGTGGGGGGGGGGGGGGGTGGGGGGGGGGGGGGGTGGGGGGGGGGGGGGGTGGGGGGGGGGGGGGGTGGGGGGGGGGGGGGGTGGGGGGGGGGGGGGGTGGGGGGGGGGGGGGGTGGGGGGGGGGGGGGGTGGGGGGGGGGGGGGGTGGGGGGGGGGGGGGGTGGGGGGGGGGGGGGGTGGGGGGGGGGGGGGGTGGGGGGGGGGGGGGGTGGGGGGGGGGGGGGGTGGGGGGGGGGGGGGGTGGGGGGGGGGGGGGGTGGGGGGGGGGGGGGGTGGGGGGGGGGGGGGGTGGGGGGGGGGGGGGGTGGGGGGGGGGGGGGGTGGGGGGGGGGGGGGGTGGGGGGGGGGGGGGGTGGGGGGGGGGGGGGGTGGGGGGGGGGGGGGGTGGGGGGGGGGGGGGGTGGGGGGGGGGGGGGGTGGGGGGGGGGGGGGGTGGGGGGGGGGGGGGGTGGGGGGGGGGGGGGGTGGGGGGGGGGGGGGGTGGGGGGGGGGGGGGGTGGGGGGGGGGGGGGGTGGGGGGGGGGGGGGGTGGGGGGGGGGGGGGGTGGGGGGGGGGGGGGGTGGGGGGGGGGGGGGGTGGGGGGGGGGGGGGGTGGGGGGGGGGGGGGGTGGGGGGGGGGGGGGGTGGGGGGGGGGGGGGGTGGGGGGGGGGGGGGGTGGGGGGGGGGGGGGGTGGGGGGGGGGGGGGGTGGGGGGGGGGGGGGGTGGGGGGGGGGGGGGGTGGGGGGGGGGGGGGGTGGGGGGGGGGGGGGGTGGGGGGGGGGGGGGGTGGGGGGGGGGGGGGGTGGGGGGGGGGGGGGGTGGGGGGGGGGGGGGGTGGGGGGGGGGGGGGGTGGGGGGGGGGGGGGGTGGGGGGGGGGGGGGGTGGGGGGGGGGGGGGGTGGGGGGGGGGGGGGGTGGGGGGGGGGGGGGGTGGGGGGGGGGGGGGGTGGGGGGGGGGGGGGGTGGGGGGGGGGGGGGGTGGGGGGGGGGGGGGGTGGGGGGGGGGGGGGGTGGGGGGGGGGGGGGGTGGGGGGGGGGGGGGGTGGGGGGGGGGGGGGGTGGGGGGGGGGGGGGGTGGGGGGGGGGGGGGGTGGGGGGGGGGGGGGGTGGGGGGGGGGGGGGGTGGGGGGGGGGGGGGGTGGGGGGGGGGGGGGGTGGGGGGGGGGGGGGGTGGGGGGGGGGGGGGGTGGGGGGGGGGGGGGGTGGGGGGGGGGGGGGGTGGGGGGGGGGGGGGGTGGGGGGGGGGGGGGGTGGGGGGGGGGGGGGGTGGGGGGGGGGGGGGGTGGGGGGGGGGGGGGGTGGGGGGGGGGGGGGGTGGGGGGGGGGGGGGGTGGGGGGGGGGGGGGGTGGGGGGGGGGGGGGGTGGGGGGGGGGGGGGGTGGGGGGGGGGGGGGGTGGGGGGGGGGGGGGGTGGGGGGGGGGGGGGGTGGGGGGGGGGGGGGGTGGGGGGGGGGGGGGGTGGGGGGGGGGGGGGGTGGGGGGGGGGGGGGGTGGGGGGGGGGGGGGGTGGGGGGGGGGGGGGGTGGGGGGGGGGGGGGGTGGGGGGGGGGGGGGGTGGGGGGGGGGGGGGGTGGGGGGGGGGGGGGGTGGGGGGGGGGGGGGGTGGGGGGGGGGGGGGGTGGGGGGGGGGGGGGGTGGGGGGGGGGGGGGGTGGGGGGGGGGGGGGGTGGGGGGGGGGGGGGGTGGGGGGGGGGGGGGGTGGGGGGGGGGGGGGGTGGGGGGGGGGGGGGGTGGGGGGGGGGGGGGGTGGGGGGGGGGGGGGGTGGGGGGGGGGGGGGGTGGGGGGGGGGGGGGGTGGGGGGGGGGGGGGGTGGGGGGGGGGGGGGGTGGGGGGGGGGGGGGGTGGGGGGGGGGGGGGGTGGGGGGGGGGGGGGGTGGGGGGGGGGGGGGGTGGGGGGGGGGGGGGGTGGGGGGGGGGGGGGGTGGGGGGGGGGGGGGGTGGGGGGGGGGGGGGGTGGGGGGGGGGGGGGGTGGGGGGGGGGGGGGGTGGGGGGGGGGGGGGGTGGGGGGGGGGGGGGGTGGGGGGGGGGGGGGGTGGGGGGGGGGGGGGGTGGGGGGGGGGGGGGGTGGGGGGGGGGGGGGGTGGGGGGGGGGGGGGGTGGGGGGGGGGGGGGGTGGGGGGGGGGGGGGGTGGGGGGGGGGGGGGGTGGGGGGGGGGGGGGGTGGGGGGGGGGGGGGGTGGGGGGGGGGGGGGGTGGGGGGGGGGGGGGGTGGGGGGGGGGGGGGGTGGGGGGGGGGGGGGGTGGGGGGGGGGGGGGGTGGGGGGGGGGGGGGGTGGGGGGGGGGGGGGGTGGGGGGGGGGGGGGGTGGGGGGGGGGGGGGGTGGGGGGGGGGGGGGGTGGGGGGGGGGGGGGGTGGGGGGGGGGGGGGGTGGGGGGGGGGGGGGGTGGGGGGGGGGGGGGGTGGGGGGGGGGGGGGGTGGGGGGGGGGGGGGGTGGGGGGGGGGGGGGGTGGGGGGGGGGGGGGGTGGGGGGGGGGGGGGGTGGGGGGGGGGGGGGGTGGGGGGGGGGGGGGGTGGGGGGGGGGGGGGGTGGGGGGGGGGGGGGGTGGGGGGGGGGGGGGGTGGGGGGGGGGGGGGGTGGGGGGGGGGGGGGGTGGGGGGGGGGGGGGGTGGGGGGGGGGGGGGGTGGGGGGGGGGGGGGGTGGGGGGGGGGGGGGGTGGGGGGGGGGGGGGGTGGGGGGGGGGGGGGGTGGGGGGGGGGGGGGGTGGGGGGGGGGGGGGGTGGGGGGGGGGGGGGGTGGGGGGGGGGGGGGGTGGGGGGGGGGGGGGGTGGGGGGGGGGGGGGGTGGGGGGGGGGGGGGGTGGGGGGGGGGGGGGGTGGGGGGGGGGGGGGGTGGGGGGGGGGGGGGGTGGGGGGGGGGGGGGGTGGGGGGGGGGGGGGGTGGGGGGGGGGGGGGGTGGGGGGGGGGGGGGGTGGGGGGGGGGGGGGGTGGGGGGGGGGGGGGGTGGGGGGGGGGGGGGGTGGGGGGGGGGGGGGGTGGGGGGGGGGGGGGGTGGGGGGGGGGGGGGGTGGGGGGGGGGGGGGGTGGGGGGGGGGGGGGGTGGGGGGGGGGGGGGGTGGGGGGGGGGGGGGGTGGGGGGGGGGGGGGGTGGGGGGGGGGGGGGGTGGGGGGGGGGGGGGGTGGGGGGGGGGGGGGGTGGGGGGGGGGGGGGGTGGGGGGGGGGGGGGGTGGGGGGGGGGGGGGGTGGGGGGGGGGGGGGGTGGGGGGGGGGGGGGGTGGGGGGGGGGGGGGGTGGGGGGGGGGGGGGGTGGGGGGGGGGGGGGGTGGGGGGGGGGGGGGGTGGGGGGGGGGGGGGGTGGGGGGGGGGGGGGGTGGGGGGGGGGGGGGGTGGGGGGGGGGGGGGGTGGGGGGGGGGGGGGGTGGGGGGGGGGGGGGGTGGGGGGGGGGGGGGGTGGGGGGGGGGGGGGGTGGGGGGGGGGGGGGGTGGGGGGGGGGGGGGGTGGGGGGGGGGGGGGGTGGGGGGGGGGGGGGGTGGGGGGGGGGGGGGGTGGGGGGGGGGGGGGGTGGGGGGGGGGGGGGGTGGGGGGGGGGGGGGGTGGGGGGGGGGGGGGGTGGGGGGGGGGGGGGGTGGGGGGGGGGGGGGGTGGGGGGGGGGGGGGGTGGGGGGGGGGGGGGGTGGGGGGGGGGGGGGGTGGGGGGGGGGGGGGGTGGGGGGGGGGGGGGGTGGGGGGGGGGGGGGGTGGGGGGGGGGGGGGGTGGGGGGGGGGGGGGGTGGGGGGGGGGGGGGGTGGGGGGGGGGGGGGGTGGGGGGGGGGGGGGGTGGGGGGGGGGGGGGGTGGGGGGGGGGGGGGGTGGGGGGGGGGGGGGGTGGGGGGGGGGGGGGGTGGGGGGGGGGGGGGGTGGGGGGGGGGGGGGGTGGGGGGGGGGGGGGGTGGGGGGGGGGGGGGGTGGGGGGGGGGGGGGGTGGGGGGGGGGGGGGGTGGGGGGGGGGGGGGGTGGGGGGGGGGGGGGGTGGGGGGGGGGGGGGGTGGGGGGGGGGGGGGGTGGGGGGGGGGGGGGGTGGGGGGGGGGGGGGGTGGGGGGGGGGGGGGGTGGGGGGGGGGGGGGGTGGGGGGGGGGGGGGGTGGGGGGGGGGGGGGGTGGGGGGGGGGGGGGGTGGGGGGGGGGGGGGGTGGGGGGGGGGGGGGGTGGGGGGGGGGGGGGGTGGGGGGGGGGGGGGGTGGGGGGGGGGGGGGGTGGGGGGGGGGGGGGGTGGGGGGGGGGGGGGGTGGGGGGGGGGGGGGGTGGGGGGGGGGGGGGGTGGGGGGGGGGGGGGGTGGGGGGGGGGGGGGGTGGGGGGGGGGGGGGGTGGGGGGGGGGGGGGGTGGGGGGGGGGGGGGGTGGGGGGGGGGGGGGGTGGGGGGGGGGGGGGGTGGGGGGGGGGGGGGGTGGGGGGGGGGGGGGGTGGGGGGGGGGGGGGGTGGGGGGGGGGGGGGGTGGGGGGGGGGGGGGGTGGGGGGGGGGGGGGGTGGGGGGGGGGGGGGGTGGGGGGGGGGGGGGGTGGGGGGGGGGGGGGGTGGGGGGGGGGGGGGGTGGGGGGGGGGGGGGGTGGGGGGGGGGGGGGGTGGGGGGGGGGGGGGGTGGGGGGGGGGGGGGGTGGGGGGGGGGGGGGGTGGGGGGGGGGGGGGGTGGGGGGGGGGGGGGGTGGGGGGGGGGGGGGGTGGGGGGGGGGGGGGGTGGGGGGGGGGGGGGGTGGGGGGGGGGGGGGGTGGGGGGGGGGGGGGGTGGGGGGGGGGGGGGGTGGGGGGGGGGGGGGGTGGGGGGGGGGGGGGGTGGGGGGGGGGGGGGGTGGGGGGGGGGGGGGGTGGGGGGGGGGGGGGGTGGGGGGGGGGGGGGGTGGGGGGGGGGGGGGGTGGGGGGGGGGGGGGGTGGGGGGGGGGGGGGGTGGGGGGGGGGGGGGGTGGGGGGGGGGGGGGGTGGGGGGGGGGGGGGGTGGGGGGGGGGGGGGGTGGGGGGGGGGGGGGGTGGGGGGGGGGGGGGGTGGGGGGGGGGGGGGGTGGGGGGGGGGGGGGGTGGGGGGGGGGGGGGGTGGGGGGGGGGGGGGGTGGGGGGGGGGGGGGGTGGGGGGGGGGGGGGGTGGGGGGGGGGGGGGGTGGGGGGGGGGGGGGGTGGGGGGGGGGGGGGGTGGGGGGGGGGGGGGGTGGGGGGGGGGGGGGGTGGGGGGGGGGGGGGGTGGGGGGGGGGGGGGGTGGGGGGGGGGGGGGGTGGGGGGGGGGGGGGGTGGGGGGGGGGGGGGGTGGGGGGGGGGGGGGGTGGGGGGGGGGGGGGGTGGGGGGGGGGGGGGGTGGGGGGGGGGGGGGGTGGGGGGGGGGGGGGGTGGGGGGGGGGGGGGGTGGGGGGGGGGGGGGGTGGGGGGGGGGGGGGGTGGGGGGGGGGGGGGGTGGGGGGGGGGGGGGGTGGGGGGGGGGGGGGGTGGGGGGGGGGGGGGGTGGGGGGGGGGGGGGGTGGGGGGGGGGGGGGGTGGGGGGGGGGGGGGGTGGGGGGGGGGGGGGGTGGGGGGGGGGGGGGGTGGGGGGGGGGGGGGGTGGGGGGGGGGGGGGGTGGGGGGGGGGGGGGGTGGGGGGGGGGGGGGGTGGGGGGGGGGGGGGGTGGGGGGGGGGGGGGGTGGGGGGGGGGGGGGGTGGGGGGGGGGGGGGGTGGGGGGGGGGGGGGGTGGGGGGGGGGGGGGGTGGGGGGGGGGGGGGGTGGGGGGGGGGGGGGGTGGGGGGGGGGGGGGGTGGGGGGGGGGGGGGGTGGGGGGGGGGGGGGGTGGGGGGGGGGGGGGGTGGGGGGGGGGGGGGGTGGGGGGGGGGGGGGGTGGGGGGGGGGGGGGGTGGGGGGGGGGGGGGGTGGGGGGGGGGGGGGGTGGGGGGGGGGGGGGGTGGGGGGGGGGGGGGGTGGGGGGGGGGGGGGGTGGGGGGGGGGGGGGGTGGGGGGGGGGGGGGGTGGGGGGGGGGGGGGGTGGGGGGGGGGGGGGGTGGGGGGGGGGGGGGGTGGGGGGGGGGGGGGGTGGGGGGGGGGGGGGGTGGGGGGGGGGGGGGGTGGGGGGGGGGGGGGGTGGGGGGGGGGGGGGGTGGGGGGGGGGGGGGGTGGGGGGGGGGGGGGGTGGGGGGGGGGGGGGGTGGGGGGGGGGGGGGGTGGGGGGGGGGGGGGGTGGGGGGGGGGGGGGGTGGGGGGGGGGGGGGGTGGGGGGGGGGGGGGGTGGGGGGGGGGGGGGGTGGGGGGGGGGGGGGGTGGGGGGGGGGGGGGGTGGGGGGGGGGGGGGGTGGGGGGGGGGGGGGGTGGGGGGGGGGGGGGGTGGGGGGGGGGGGGGGTGGGGGGGGGGGGGGGTGGGGGGGGGGGGGGGTGGGGGGGGGGGGGGGTGGGGGGGGGGGGGGGTGGGGGGGGGGGGGGGTGGGGGGGGGGGGGGGTGGGGGGGGGGGGGGGTGGGGGGGGGGGGGGGTGGGGGGGGGGGGGGGTGGGGGGGGGGGGGGGTGGGGGGGGGGGGGGGTGGGGGGGGGGGGGGGTGGGGGGGGGGGGGGGTGGGGGGGGGGGGGGGTGGGGGGGGGGGGGGGTGGGGGGGGGGGGGGGTGGGGGGGGGGGGGGGTGGGGGGGGGGGGGGGTGGGGGGGGGGGGGGGTGGGGGGGGGGGGGGGTGGGGGGGGGGGGGGGTGGGGGGGGGGGGGGGTGGGGGGGGGGGGGGGTGGGGGGGGGGGGGGGTGGGGGGGGGGGGGGGTGGGGGGGGGGGGGGGTGGGGGGGGGGGGGGGTGGGGGGGGGGGGGGGTGGGGGGGGGGGGGGGTGGGGGGGGGGGGGGGTGGGGGGGGGGGGGGGTGGGGGGGGGGGGGGGTGGGGGGGGGGGGGGGTGGGGGGGGGGGGGGGTGGGGGGGGGGGGGGGTGGGGGGGGGGG
Source organism: Sphaerodactylus townsendi (assembly GCF_021028975.2). Lineage (NCBI taxonomy): Eukaryota > Metazoa > Chordata > Lepidosauria > Squamata > Sphaerodactylidae > Sphaerodactylus > Sphaerodactylus townsendi. The sequence continues at coordinate 21,185,265 of NC_059425.1, read as the reverse complement.
GGGGTGGGGGGGGGGGGGGGTGGGGGGGGGGGGGGGTGGGGGGGGGGGGGGGTGGGGGGGGGGGGGGGTGGGGGGGGGGGGGGGTGGGGGGGGGGGGGGGTGGGGGGGGGGGGGGGTGGGGGGGGGGGGGGGTGGGGGGGGGGGGGGGTGGGGGGGGGGGGGGGTGGGGGGGGGGGGGGGTGGGGGGGGGGGGGGGTGGGGGGGGGGGGGGGTGGGGGGGGGGGGGGGTGGGGGGGGGGGGGGGTGGGGGGGGGGGGGGGTGGGGGGGGGGGGGGGTGGGGGGGGGGGGGGGTGGGGGGGGGGGGGGGTGGGGGGGGGGGGGGGTGGGGGGGGGGGGGGGTGGGGGGGGGGGGGGGTGGGGGGGGGGGGGGGTGGGGGGGGGGGGGGGTGGGGGGGGGGGGGGGTGGGGGGGGGGGGGGGTGGGGGGGGGGGGGGGTGGGGGGGGGGGGGGGTGGGGGGGGGGGGGGGTGGGGGGGGGGGGGGGTGGGGGGGGGGGGGGGTGGGGGGGGGGGGGGGTGGGGGGGGGGGGGGGTGGGGGGGGGGGGGGGTGGGGGGGGGGGGGGGTGGGGGGGGGGGGGGGTGGGGGGGGGGGGGGGTGGGGGGGGGGGGGGGTGGGGGGGGGGGGGGGTGGGGGGGGGGGGGGGTGGGGGGGGGGGGGGGTGGGGGGGGGGGGGGGTGGGGGGGGGGGGGGGTGGGGGGGGGGGGGGGTGGGGGGGGGGGGGGGTGGGGGGGGGGGGGGGTGGGGGGGGGGGGGGGTGGGGGGGGGGGGGGGTGGGGGGGGGGGGGGGTGGGGGGGGGGGGGGGTGGGGGGGGGGGGGGGTGGGGGGGGGGGGGGGTGGGGGGGGGGGGGGGTGGGGGGGGGGGGGGGTGGGGGGGGGGGGGGGTGGGGGGGGGGGGGGGTGGGGGGGGGGGGGGGTGGGGGGGGGGGGGGGTGGGGGGGGGGGGGGGTGGGGGGGGGGGGGGGTGGGGGGGGGGGGGGGTGGGGGGGGGGGGGGGTGGGGGGGGGGGGGGGTGGGGGGGGGGGGGGGTGGGGGGGGGGGGGGGTGGGGGGGGGGGGGGGTGGGGGGGGGGGGGGGTGGGGGGGGGGGGGGGTGGGGGGGGGGGGGGGTGGGGGGGGGGGGGGGTGGGGGGGGGGGGGGGTGGGGGGGGGGGGGGGTGGGGGGGGGGGGGGGTGGGGGGGGGGGGGGGTGGGGGGGGGGGGGGGTGGGGGGGGGGGGGGGTGGGGGGGGGGGGGGGTGGGGGGGGGGGGGGGTGGGGGGGGGGGGGGGTGGGGGGGGGGGGGGGTGGGGGGGGGGGGGGGTGGGGGGGGGGGGGGGTGGGGGGGGGGGGGGGTGGGGGGGGGGGGGGGTGGGGGGGGGGGGGGGTGGGGGGGGGGGGGGGTGGGGGGGGGGGGGGGTGGGGGGGGGGGGGGGTGGGGGGGGGGGGGGGTGGGGGGGGGGGGGGGTGGGGGGGGGGGGGGGTGGGGGGGGGGGGGGGTGGGGGGGGGGGGGGGTGGGGGGGGGGGGGGGTGGGGGGGGGGGGGGGTGGGGGGGGGGGGGGGTGGGGGGGGGGGGGGGTGGGGGGGGGGGGGGGTGGGGGGGGGGGGGGGTGGGGGGGGGGGGGGGTGGGGGGGGGGGGGGGTGGGGGGGGGGGGGGGTGGGGGGGGGGGGGGGTGGGGGGGGGGGGGGGTGGGGGGGGGGGGGGGTGGGGGGGGGGGGGGGTGGGGGGGGGGGGGGGTGGGGGGGGGGGGGGGTGGGGGGGGGGGGGGGTGGGGGGGGGGGGGGGTGGGGGGGGGGGGGGGTGGGGGGGGGGGGGGGTGGGGGGGGGGGGGGGTGGGGGGGGGGGGGGGTGGGGGGGGGGGGGGGTGGGGGGGGGGGGGGGTGGGGGGGGGGGGGGGTGGGGGGGGGGGGGGGTGGGGGGGGGGGGGGGTGGGGGGGGGGGGGGGTGGGGGGGGGGGGGGGTGGGGGGGGGGGGGGGTGGGGGGGGGGGGGGGTGGGGGGGGGGGGGGGTGGGGGGGGGGGGGGGTGGGGGGGGGGGGGGGTGGGGGGGGGGGGGGGTGGGGGGGGGGGGGGGTGGGGGGGGGGGGGGGTGGGGGGGGGGGGGGGTGGGGGGGGGGGGGGGTGGGGGGGGGGGGGGGTGGGGGGGGGGGGGGGTGGGGGGGGGGGGGGGTGGGGGGGGGGGGGGGTGGGGGGGGGGGGGGGTGGGGGGGGGGGGGGGTGGGGGGGGGGGGGGGTGGGGGGGGGGGGGGGTGGGGGGGGGGGGGGGTGGGGGGGGGGGGGGGTGGGGGGGGGGGGGGGTGGGGGGGGGGGGGGGTGGGGGGGGGGGGGGGTGGGGGGGGGGGGGGGTGGGGGGGGGGGGGGGTGGGGGGGGGGGGGGGTGGGGGGGGGGGGGGGTGGGGGGGGGGGGGGGTGGGGGGGGGGGGGGGTGGGGGGGGGGGGGGGTGGGGGGGGGGGGGGGTGGGGGGGGGGGGGGGTGGGGGGGGGGGGGGGTGGGGGGGGGGGGGGGTGGGGGGGGGGGGGGGTGGGGGGGGGGGGGGGTGGGGGGGGGGGGGGGTGGGGGGGGGGGGGGGTGGGGGGGGGGGGGGGTGGGGGGGGGGGGGGGTGGGGGGGGGGGGGGGTGGGGGGGGGGGGGGGTGGGGGGGGGGGGGGGTGGGGGGGGGGGGGGGTGGGGGGGGGGGGGGGTGGGGGGGGGGGGGGGTGGGGGGGGGGGGGGGTGGGGGGGGGGGGGGGTGGGGGGGGGGGGGGGTGGGGGGGGGGGGGGGTGGGGGGGGGGGGGGGTGGGGGGGGGGGGGGGTGGGGGGGGGGGGGGGTGGGGGGGGGGGGGGGTGGGGGGGGGGGGGGGTGGGGGGGGGGGGGGGTGGGGGGGGGGGGGGGTGGGGGGGGGGGGGGGTGGGGGGGGGGGGGGGTGGGGGGGGGGGGGGGTGGGGGGGGGGGGGGGTGGGGGGGGGGGGGGGTGGGGGGGGGGGGGGGTGGGGGGGGGGGGGGGTGGGGGGGGGGGGGGGTGGGGGGGGGGGGGGGTGGGGGGGGGGGGGGGTGGGGGGGGGGGGGGGTGGGGGGGGGGGGGGGTGGGGGGGGGGGGGGGTGGGGGGGGGGGGGGGTGGGGGGGGGGGGGGGTGGGGGGGGGGGGGGGTGGGGGGGGGGGGGGGTGGGGGGGGGGGGGGGTGGGGGGGGGGGGGGGTGGGGGGGGGGGGGGGTGGGGGGGGGGGGGGGTGGGGGGGGGGGGGGGTGGGGGGGGGGGGGGGTGGGGGGGGGGGGGGGTGGGGGGGGGGGGGGGTGGGGGGGGGGGGGGGTGGGGGGGGGGGGGGGTGGGGGGGGGGGGGGGTGGGGGGGGGGGGGGGTGGGGGGGGGGGGGGGTGGGGGGGGGGGGGGGTGGGGGGGGGGGGGGGTGGGGGGGGGGGGGGGTGGGGGGGGGGGGGGGTGGGGGGGGGGGGGGGTGGGGGGGGGGGGGGGTGGGGGGGGGGGGGGGTGGGGGGGGGGGGGGGTGGGGGGGGGGGGGGGTGGGGGGGGGGGGGGGTGGGGGGGGGGGGGGGTGGGGGGGGGGGGGGGTGGGGGGGGGGGGGGGTGGGGGGGGGGGGGGGTGGGGGGGGGGGGGGGTGGGGGGGGGGGGGGGTGGGGGGGGGGGGGGGTGGGGGGGGGGGGGGGTGGGGGGGGGGGGGGGTGGGGGGGGGGGGGGGTGGGGGGGGGGGGGGGTGGGGGGGGGGGGGGGTGGGGGGGGGGGGGGGTGGGGGGGGGGGGGGGTGGGGGGGGGGGGGGGTGGGGGGGGGGGGGGGTGGGGGGGGGGGGGGGTGGGGGGGGGGGGGGGTGGGGGGGGGGGGGGGTGGGGGGGGGGGGGGGTGGGGGGGGGGGGGGGTGGGGGGGGGGGGGGGTGGGGGGGGGGGGGGGTGGGGGGGGGGGGGGGTGGGGGGGGGGGGGGGTGGGGGGGGGGGGGGGTGGGGGGGGGGGGGGGTGGGGGGGGGGGGGGGTGGGGGGGGGGGGGGGTGGGGGGGGGGGGGGGTGGGGGGGGGGGGGGGTGGGGGGGGGGGGGGGTGGGGGGGGGGGGGGGTGGGGGGGGGGGGGGGTGGGGGGGGGGGGGGGTGGGGGGGGGGGGGGGTGGGGGGGGGGGGGGGTGGGGGGGGGGGGGGGTGGGGGGGGGGGGGGGTGGGGGGGGGGGGGGGTGGGGGGGGGGGGGGGTGGGGGGGGGGGGGGGTGGGGGGGGGGGGGGGTGGGGGGGGGGGGGGGTGGGGGGGGGGGGGGGTGGGGGGGGGGGGGGGTGGGGGGGGGGGGGGGTGGGGGGGGGGGGGGGTGGGGGGGGGGGGGGGTGGGGGGGGGGGGGGGTGGGGGGGGGGGGGGGTGGGGGGGGGGGGGGGTGGGGGGGGGGGGGGGTGGGGGGGGGGGGGGGTGGGGGGGGGGGGGGGTGGGGGGGGGGGGGGGTGGGGGGGGGGGGGGGTGGGGGGGGGGGGGGGTGGGGGGGGGGGGGGGTGGGGGGGGGGGGGGGTGGGGGGGGGGGGGGGTGGGGGGGGGGGGGGGTGGGGGGGGGGGGGGGTGGGGGGGGGGGGGGGTGGGGGGGGGGGGGGGTGGGGGGGGGGGGGGGTGGGGGGGGGGGGGGGTGGGGGGGGGGGGGGGTGGGGGGGGGGGGGGGTGGGGGGGGGGGGGGGTGGGGGGGGGGGGGGGTGGGGGGGGGGGGGGGTGGGGGGGGGGGGGGGTGGGGGGGGGGGGGGGTGGGGGGGGGGGGGGGTGGGGGGGGGGGGGGGTGGGGGGGGGGGGGGGTGGGGGGGGGGGGGGGTGGGGGGGGGGGGGGGTGGGGGGGGGGGGGGGTGGGGGGGGGGGGGGGTGGGGGGGGGGGGGGGTGGGGGGGGGGGGGGGTGGGGGGGGGGGGGGGTGGGGGGGGGGGGGGGTGGGGGGGGGGGGGGGTGGGGGGGGGGGGGGGTGGGGGGGGGGGGGGGTGGGGGGGGGGGGGGGTGGGGGGGGGGGGGGGTGGGGGGGGGGGGGGGTGGGGGGGGGGGGGGGTGGGGGGGGGGGGGGGTGGGGGGGGGGGGGGGTGGGGGGGGGGGGGGGTGGGGGGGGGGGGGGGTGGGGGGGGGGGGGGGTGGGGGGGGGGGGGGGTGGGGGGGGGGGGGGGTGGGGGGGGGGGGGGGTGGGGGGGGGGGGGGGTGGGGGGGGGGGGGGGTGGGGGGGGGGGGGGGTGGGGGGGGGGGGGGGTGGGGGGGGGGGGGGGTGGGGGGGGGGGGGGGTGGGGGGGGGGGGGGGTGGGGGGGGGGGGGGGTGGGGGGGGGGGGGGGTGGGGGGGGGGGGGGGTGGGGGGGGGGGGGGGTGGGGGGGGGGGGGGGTGGGGGGGGGGGGGGGTGGGGGGGGGGGGGGGTGGGGGGGGGGGGGGGTGGGGGGGGGGGGGGGTGGGGGGGGGGGGGGGTGGGGGGGGGGGGGGGTGGGGGGGGGGGGGGGTGGGGGGGGGGGGGGGTGGGGGGGGGGGGGGGTGGGGGGGGGGGGGGGTGGGGGGGGGGGGGGGTGGGGGGGGGGGGGGGTGGGGGGGGGGGGGGGTGGGGGGGGGGGGGGGTGGGGGGGGGGGGGGGTGGGGGGGGGGGGGGGTGGGGGGGGGGGGGGGTGGGGGGGGGGGGGGGTGGGGGGGGGGGGGGGTGGGGGGGGGGGGGGGTGGGGGGGGGGGGGGGTGGGGGGGGGGGGGGGTGGGGGGGGGGGGGGGTGGGGGGGGGGGGGGGTGGGGGGGGGGGGGGGTGGGGGGGGGGGGGGGTGGGGGGGGGGGGGGGTGGGGGGGGGGGGGGGTGGGGGGGGGGGGGGGTGGGGGGGGGGGGGGGTGGGGGGGGGGGGGGGTGGGGGGGGGGGGGGGTGGGGGGGGGGGGGGGTGGGGGGGGGGGGGGGTGGGGGGGGGGGGGGGTGGGGGGGGGGGGGGGTGGGGGGGGGGGGGGGTGGGGGGGGGGGGGGGTGGGGGGGGGGGGGGGTGGGGGGGGGGGGGGGTGGGGGGGGGGGGGGGTGGGGGGGGGGGGGGGTGGGGGGGGGGGGGGGTGGGGGGGGGGGGGGGTGGGGGGGGGGGGGGGTGGGGGGGGGGGGGGGTGGGGGGGGGGGGGGGTGGGGGGGGGGGGGGGTGGGGGGGGGGGGGGGTGGGGGGGGGGGGGGGTGGGGGGGGGGGGGGGTGGGGGGGGGGGGGGGTGGGGGGGGGGGGGGGTGGGGGGGGGGGGGGGTGGGGGGGGGGGGGGGTGGGGGGGGGGGGGGGTGGGGGGGGGGGGGGGTGGGGGGGGGGGGGGGTGGGGGGGGGGGGGGGTGGGGGGGGGGGGGGGTGGGGGGGGGGGGGGGTGGGGGGGGGGGGGGGTGGGGGGGGGGGGGGGTGGGGGGGGGGGGGGGTGGGGGGGGGGGGGGGTGGGGGGGGGGGGGGGTGGGGGGGGGGGGGGGTGGGGGGGGGGGGGGGTGGGGGGGGGGGGGGGTGGGGGGGGGGGGGGGTGGGGGGGGGGGGGGGTGGGGGGGGGGGGGGGTGGGGGGGGGGGGGGGTGGGGGGGGGGGGGGGTGGGGGGGGGGGGGGGTGGGGGGGGGGGGGGGTGGGGGGGGGGGGGGGTGGGGGGGGGGGGGGGTGGGGGGGGGGGGGGGTGGGGGGGGGGGGGGGTGGGGGGGGGGGGGGGTGGGGGGGGGGGGGGGTGGGGGGGGGGGGGGGTGGGGGGGGGGGGGGGTGGGGGGGGGGGGGGGTGGGGGGGGGGGGGGGTGGGGGGGGGGGGGGGTGGGGGGGGGGGGGGGTGGGGGGGGGGGGGGGTGGGGGGGGGGGGGGGTGGGGGGGGGGGGGGGTGGGGGGGGGGGGGGGTGGGGGGGGGGGGGGGTGGGGGGGGGGGGGGGTGGGGGGGGGGGGGGGTGGGGGGGGGGGGGGGTGGGGGGGGGGGGGGGTGGGGGGGGGGGGGGGTGGGGGGGGGGGGGGGTGGGGGGGGGGGGGGGTGGGGGGGGGGGGGGGTGGGGGGGGGGGGGGGTGGGGGGGGGGGGGGGTGGGGGGGGGGGGGGGTGGGGGGGGGGGGGGGTGGGGGGGGGGGGGGGTGGGGGGGGGGGGGGGTGGGGGGGGGGGGGGGTGGGGGGGGGGGGGGGTGGGGGGGGGGGGGGGTGGGGGGGGGGGGGGGTGGGGGGGGGGGGGGGTGGGGGGGGGGGGGGGTGGGGGGGGGGGGGGGTGGGGGGGGGGGGGGGTGGGGGGGGGGGGGGGTGGGGGGGGGGGGGGGTGGGGGGGGGGGGGGGTGGGGGGGGGGGGGGGTGGGGGGGGGGGGGGGTGGGGGGGGGGGGGGGTGGGGGGGGGGGGGGGTGGGGGGGGGGGGGGGTGGGGGGGGGGGGGGGTGGGGGGGGGGGGGGGTGGGGGGGGGGGGGGGTGGGGGGGGGGGGGGGTGGGGGGGGGGGGGGGTGGGGGGGGGGGGGGGTGGGGGGGGGGGGGGGTGGGGGGGGGGGGGGGTGGGGGGGGGGGGGGGTGGGGGGGGGGGGGGGTGGGGGGGGGGGGGGGTGGGGGGGGGGGGGGGTGGGGGGGGGGGGGGGTGGGGGGGGGGGGGGGTGGGGGGGGGGGGGGGTGGGGGGGGGGGGGGGTGGGGGGGGGGGGGGGTGGGGGGGGGGGGGGGTGGGGGGGGGGGGGGGTGGGGGGGGGGGGGGGTGGGGGGGGGGGGGGGTGGGGGGGGGGGGGGGTGGGGGGGGGGGGGGGTGGGGGGGGGGGGGGGTGGGGGGGGGGGGGGGTGGGGGGGGGGGGGGGTGGGGGGGGGGGGGGGTGGGGGGGGGGGGGGGTGGGGGGGGGGGGGGGTGGGGGGGGGGGGGGGTGGGGGGGGGGGGGGGTGGGGGGGGGGGGGGGTGGGGGGGGGGGGGGGTGGGGGGGGGGGGGGGTGGGGGGGGGGGGGGGTGGGGGGGGGGGGGGGTGGGGGGGGGGGGGGGTGGGGGGGGGGGGGGGTGGGGGGGGGGGGGGGTGGGGGGGGGGGGGGGTGGGGGGGGGGGGGGGTGGGGGGGGGGGGGGGTGGGGGGGGGGGGGGGTGGGGGGGGGGGGGGGTGGGGGGGGGGGGGGGTGGGGGGGGGGGGGGGTGGGGGGGGGGGGGGGTGGGGGGGGGGGGGGGTGGGGGGGGGGGGGGGTGGGGGGGGGGGGGGGTGGGGGGGGGGGGGGGTGGGGGGGGGGGGGGGTGGGGGGGGGGGGGGGTGGGGGGGGGGGGGGGTGGGGGGGGGGGGGGGTGGGGGGGGGGGGGGGTGGGGGGGGGGGGGGGTGGGGGGGGGGGGGGGTGGGGGGGGGGGGGGGTGGGGGGGGGGGGGGGTGGGGGGGGGGGGGGGTGGGGGGGGGGGGGGGTGGGGGGGGGGGGGGGTGGGGGGGGGGGGGGGTGGGGGGGGGGGGGGGTGGGGGGGGGGGGGGGTGGGGGGGGGGGGGGGTGGGGGGGGGGGGGGGTGGGGGGGGGGGGGGGTGGGGGGGGGGGGGGGTGGGGGGGGGGGGGGGTGGGGGGGGGGGGGGGTGGGGGGGGGGGGGGGTGGGGGGGGGGGGGGGTGGGGGGGGGGGGGGGTGGGGGGGGGGGGGGGTGGGGGGGGGGGGGGGTGGGGGGGGGGGGGGGTGGGGGGGGGGGGGGGTGGGGGGGGGGGGGGGTGGGGGGGGGGGGGGGTGGGGGGGGGGGGGGGTGGGGGGGGGGGGGGGTGGGGGGGGGGGGGGGTGGGGGGGGGGGGGGGTGGGGGGGGGGGGGGGTGGGGGGGGGGGGGGGTGGGGGGGGGGGGGGGTGGGGGGGGGGGGGGGTGGGGGGGGGGGGGGGTGGGGGGGGGGGGGGGTGGGGGGGGGGGGGGGTGGGGGGGGGGGGGGGTGGGGGGGGGGGGGGGTGGGGGGGGGGGGGGGTGGGGGGGGGGGGGGGTGGGGGGGGGGGGGGGTGGGGGGGGGGGGGGGTGGGGGGGGGGGGGGGTGGGGGGGGGGGGGGGTGGGGGGGGGGGGGGGTGGGGGGGGGGGGGGGTGGGGGGGGGGGGGGGTGGGGGGGGGGGGGGGTGGGGGGGGGGGGGGGTGGGGGGGGGGGGGGGTGGGGGGGGGGGGGGGTGGGGGGGGGGGGGGGTGGGGGGGGGGGGGGGTGGGGGGGGGGGGGGGTGGGGGGGGGGGGGGGTGGGGGGGGGGGGGGGTGGGGGGGGGGGGGGGTGGGGGGGGGGGGGGGTGGGGGGGGGGGGGGGTGGGGGGGGGGGGGGGTGGGGGGGGGGGGGGGTGGGGGGGGGGGGGGGTGGGGGGGGGGGGGGGTGGGGGGGGGGGGGGGTGGGGGGGGGGGGGGGTGGGGGGGGGGGGGGGTGGGGGGGGGGGGGGGTGGGGGGGGGGGGGGGTGGGGGGGGGGGGGGGTGGGGGGGGGGGGGGGTGGGGGGGGGGGGGGGTGGGGGGGGGGGGGGGTGGGGGGGGGGGGGGGTGGGGGGGGGGGGGGGTGGGGGGGGGGGGGGGTGGGGGGGGGGGGGGGTGGGGGGGGGGGGGGGTGGGGGGGGGGGGGGGTGGGGGGGGGGGGGGGTGGGGGGGGGGGGGGGTGGGGGGGGGGGGGGGTGGGGGGGGGGGGGGGTGGGGGGGGGGGGGGGTGGGGGGGGGGGGGGGTGGGGGGGGGGGGGGGTGGGGGGGGGGGGGGGTGGGGGGGGGGGGGGGTGGGGGGGGGGGGGGGTGGGGGGGGGGGGGGGTGGGGGGGGGGGGGGGTGGGGGGGGGGGGGGGTGGGGGGGGGGGGGGGTGGGGGGGGGGGGGGGTGGGGGGGGGGGGGGGTGGGGGGGGGGGGGGGTGGGGGGGGGGGGGGGTGGGGGGGGGGGGGGGTGGGGGGGGGGGGGGGTGGGGGGGGGGGGGGGTGGGGGGGGGGGGGGGTGGGGGGGGGGGGGGGTGGGGGGGGGGGGGGGTGGGGGGGGGGGGGGGTGGGGGGGGGGGGGGGTGGGGGGGGGGGGGGGTGGGGGGGGGGGGGGGTGGGGGGGGGGGGGGGTGGGGGGGGGGGGGGGTGGGGGGGGGGGGGGGTGGGGGGGGGGGGGGGTGGGGGGGGGGGGGGGTGGGGGGGGGGGGGGGTGGGGGGGGGGGGGGGTGGGGGGGGGGGGGGGTGGGGGGGGGGGGGGGTGGGGGGGGGGGGGGGTGGGGGGGGGGGGGGGTGGGGGGGGGGGGGGGTGGGGGGGGGGGGGGGTGGGGGGGGGGGGGGGTGGGGGGGGGGGGGGGTGGGGGGGGGGGGGGGTGGGGGGGGGGGGGGGTGGGGGGGGGGGGGGGTGGGGGGGGGGGGGGGTGGGGGGGGGGGGGGGTGGGGGGGGGGGGGGGTGGGGGGGGGGGGGGGTGGGGGGGGGGGGGGGTGGGGGGGGGGGGGGGTGGGGGGGGGGGGGGGTGGGGGGGGGGGGGGGTGGGGGGGGGGGGGGGTGGGGGGGGGGGGGGGTGGGGGGGGGGGGGGGTGGGGGGGGGGGGGGGTGGGGGGGGGGGGGGGTGGGGGGGGGGGGGGGTGGGGGGGGGGGGGGGTGGGGGGGGGGGGGGGTGGGGGGGGGGGGGGGTGGGGGGGGGGGGGGGTGGGGGGGGGGGGGGGTGGGGGGGGGGGGGGGTGGGGGGGGGGGGGGGTGGGGGGGGGGGGGGGTGGGGGGGGGGGGGGGTGGGGGGGGGGGGGGGTGGGGGGGGGGGGGGGTGGGGGGGGGGGGGGGTGGGGGGGGGGGGGGGTGGGGGGGGGGGGGGGTGGGGGGGGGGGGGGGTGGGGGGGGGGGGGGGTGGGGGGGGGGGGGGGTGGGGGGGGGGGGGGGTGGGGGGGGGGGGGGGTGGGGGGGGGGGGGGGTGGGGGGGGGGGGGGGTGGGGGGGGGGGGGGGTGGGGGGGGGGGGGGGTGGGGGGGGGGGGGGGTGGGGGGGGGGGGGGGTGGGGGGGGGGGGGGGTGGGGGGGGGGGGGGGTGGGGGGGGGGGGGGGTGGGGGGGGGGGGGGGTGGGGGGGGGGGGGGGTGGGGGGGGGGGGGGGTGGGGGGGGGGGGGGGTGGGGGGGGGGGGGGGTGGGGGGGGGGGGGGGTGGGGGGGGGGGGGGGTGGGGGGGGGGGGGGGTGGGGGGGGGGGGGGGTGGGGGGGGGGGGGGGTGGGGGGGGGGGGGGGTGGGGGGGGGGGGGGGTGGGGGGGGGGGGGGGTGGGGGGGGGGGGGGGTGGGGGGGGGGGGGGGTGGGGGGGGGGGGGGGTGGGGGGGGGGGGGGGTGGGGGGGGGGGGGGGTGGGGGGGGGGGGGGGTGGGGGGGGGGGGGGGTGGGGGGGGGGGGGGGTGGGGGGGGGGGGGGGTGGGGGGGGGGGGGGGTGGGGGGGGGGGGGGGTGGGGGGGGGGGGGGGTGGGGGGGGGGGGGGGTGGGGGGGGGGGGGGGTGGGGGGGGGGGGGGGTGGGGGGGGGGGGGGGTGGGGGGGGGGGGGGGTGGGGGGGGGGGGGGGTGGGGGGGGGGGGGGGTGGGGGGGGGGGGGGGTGGGGGGGGGGGGGGGTGGGGGGGGGGGGGGGTGGGGGGGGGGGGGGGTGGGGGGGGGGGGGGGTGGGGGGGGGGGGGGGTGGGGGGGGGGGGGGGTGGGGGGGGGGGGGGGTGGGGGGGGGGGGGGGTGGGGGGGGGGGGGGGTGGGGGGGGGGGGGGGTGGGGGGGGGGGGGGGTGGGGGGGGGGGGGGGTGGGGGGGGGGGGGGGTGGGGGGGGGGGGGGGTGGGGGGGGGGGGGGGTGGGGGGGGGGGGGGGTGGGGGGGGGGGGGGGTGGGGGGGGGGGGGGGTGGGGGGGGGGGGGGGTGGGGGGGGGGGGGGGTGGGGGGGGGGGGGGGTGGGGGGGGGGGGGGGTGGGGGGGGGGGGGGGTGGGGGGGGGGGGGGGTGGGGGGGGGGGGGGGTGGGGGGGGGGGGGGGTGGGGGGGGGGGGGGGTGGGGGGGGGGGGGGGTGGGGGGGGGGGGGGGTGGGGGGGGGGGGGGGTGGGGGGGGGGGGGGGTGGGGGGGGGGGGGGGTGGGGGGGGGGGGGGGTGGGGGGGGGGGGGGGTGGGGGGGGGGGGGGGTGGGGGGGGGGGGGGGTGGGGGGGGGGGGGGGTGGGGGGGGGGGGGGGTGGGGGGGGGGGGGGGTGGGGGGGGGGGGGGGTGGGGGGGGGGGGGGGTGGGGGGGGGGGGGGGTGGGGGGGGGGGGGGGTGGGGGGGGGGGGGGGTGGGGGGGGGGGGGGGTGGGGGGGGGGGGGGGTGGGGGGGGGGGGGGGTGGGGGGGGGGGGGGGTGGGGGGGGGGGGGGGTGGGGGGGGGGGGGGGTGGGGGGGGGGGGGGGTGGGGGGGGGGGGGGGTGGGGGGGGGGGGGGGTGGGGGGGGGGGGGGGTGGGGGGGGGGGGGGGTGGGGGGGGGGGGGGGTGGGGGGGGGGGGGGGTGGGGGGGGGGGGGGGTGGGGGGGGGGGGGGGTGGGGGGGGGGGGGGGTGGGGGGGGGGGGGGGTGGGGGGGGGGGGGGGTGGGGGGGGGGGGGGGTGGGGGGGGGGGGGGGTGGGGGGGGGGGGGGGTGGGGGGGGGGGGGGGTGGGGGGGGGGGGGGGTGGGGGGGGGGGGGGGTGGGGGGGGGGGGGGGTGGGGGGGGGGGGGGGTGGGGGGGGGGGGGGGTGGGGGGGGGGGGGGGTGGGGGGGGGGGGGGGTGGGGGGGGGGGGGGGTGGGGGGGGGGGGGGGTGGGGGGGGGGGGGGGTGGGGGGGGGGGGGGGTGGGGGGGGGGGGGGGTGGGGGGGGGGGGGGGTGGGGGGGGGGGGGGGTGGGGGGGGGGGGGGGTGGGGGGGGGGGGGGGTGGGGGGGGGGGGGGGTGGGGGGGGGGGGGGGTGGGGGGGGGGGGGGGTGGGGGGGGGGGGGGGTGGGGGGGGGGGGGGGTGGGGGGGGGGGGGGGTGGGGGGGGGGGGGGGTGGGGGGGGGGGGGGGTGGGGGGGGGGGGGGGTGGGGGGGGGGGGGGGTGGGGGGGGGGGGGGGTGGGGGGGGGGGGGGGTGGGGGGGGGGGGGGGTGGGGGGGGGGGGGGGTGGGGGGGGGGGGGGGTGGGGGGGGGGGGGGGTGGGGGGGGGGGGGGGTGGGGGGGGGGGGGGGTGGGGGGGGGGGGGGGTGGGGGGGGGGGGGGGTGGGGGGGGGGGGGGGTGGGGGGGGGGGGGGGTGGGGGGGGGGGGGGGTGGGGGGGGGGGGGGGTGGGGGGGGGGGGGGGTGGGGGGGGGGGGGGGTGGGGGGGGGGGGGGGTGGGGGGGGGGGGGGGTGGGGGGGGGGGGGGGTGGGGGGGGGGGGGGGTGGGGGGGGGGGGGGGTGGGGGGGGGGGGGGGTGGGGGGGGGGGGGGGTGGGGGGGGGGGGGGGTGGGGGGGGGGGGGGGTGGGGGGGGGGGGGGGTGGGGGGGGGGGGGGGTGGGGGGGGGGGGGGGTGGGGGGGGGGGGGGGTGGGGGGGGGGGGGGGTGGGGGGGGGGGGGGGTGGGGGGGGGGGGGGGTGGGGGGGGGGGGGGGTGGGGGGGGGGGGGGGTGGGGGGGGGGGGGGGTGGGGGGGGGGGGGGGTGGGGGGGGGGGGGGGTGGGGGGGGGGGGGGGTGGGGGGGGGGGGGGGTGGGGGGGGGGGGGGGTGGGGGGGGGGGGGGGTGGGGGGGGGGGGGGGTGGGGGGGGGGGGGGGTGGGGGGGGGGGGGGGTGGGGGGGGGGGGGGGTGGGGGGGGGGGGGGGTGGGGGGGGGGGGGGGTGGGGGGGGGGGGGGGTGGGGGGGGGGGGGGGTGGGGGGGGGGGGGGGTGGGGGGGGGGGGGGGTGGGGGGGGGGGGGGGTGGGGGGGGGGGGGGGTGGGGGGGGGGGGGGGTGGGGGGGGGGGGGGGTGGGGGGGGGGGGGGGTGGGGGGGGGGGGGGGTGGGGGGGGGGGGGGGTGGGGGGGGGGGGGGGTGGGGGGGGGGGGGGGTGGGGGGGGGGGGGGGTGGGGGGGGGGGGGGGTGGGGGGGGGGGGGGGTGGGGGGGGGGGGGGGTGGGGGGGGGGGGGGGTGGGGGGGGGGGGGGGTGGGGGGGGGGGGGGGTGGGGGGGGGGGGGGGTGGGGGGGGGGGGGGGTGGGGGGGGGGGGGGGTGGGGGGGGGGGGGGGTGGGGGGGGGGGGGGGTGGGGGGGGGGGGGGGTGGGGGGGGGGGGGGGTGGGGGGGGGGGGGGGTGGGGGGGGGGGGGGGTGGGGGGGGGGGGGGGTGGGGGGGGGGGGGGGTGGGGGGGGGGGGGGGTGGGGGGGGGGGGGGGTGGGGGGGGGGGGGGGTGGGGGGGGGGGGGGGTGGGGGGGGGGGGGGGTGGGGGGGGGGGGGGGTGGGGGGGGGGGGGGGTGGGGGGGGGGGGGGGTGGGGGGGGGGGGGGGTGGGGGGGGGGGGGGGTGGGGGGGGGGGGGGGTGGGGGGGGGGGGGGGTGGGGGGGGGGGGGGGTGGGGGGGGGGGGGGGTGGGGGGGGGGGGGGGTGGGGGGGGGGGGGGGTGGGGGGGGGGGGGGGTGGGGGGGGGGGGGGGTGGGGGGGGGGGGGGGTGGGGGGGGGGGGGGGTGGGGGGGGGGGGGGGTGGGGGGGGGGGGGGGTGGGGGGGGGGGGGGGTGGGGGGGGGGGGGGGTGGGGGGGGGGGGGGGTGGGGGGGGGGGGGGGTGGGGGGGGGGGGGGGTGGGGGGGGGGGGGGGTGGGGGGGGGGGGGGGTGGGGGGGGGGGGGGGTGGGGGGGGGGGGGGGTGGGGGGGGGGGGGGGTGGGGGGGGGGGGGGGTGGGGGGGGGGGGGGGTGGGGGGGGGGGGGGGTGGGGGGGGGGGGGGGTGGGGGGGGGGGGGGGTGGGGGGGGGGGGGGGTGGGGGGGGGGGGGGGTGGGGGGGGGGGGGGGTGGGGGGGGGGGGGGGTGGGGGGGGGGGGGGGTGGGGGGGGGGGGGGGTGGGGGGGGGGGGGGGTGGGGGGGGGGGGGGGTGGGGGGGGGGGGGGGTGGGGGGGGGGGGGGGTGGGGGGGGGGGGGGGTGGGGGGGGGGGGGGGTGGGGGGGGGGGGGGGTGGGGGGGGGGGGGGGTGGGGGGGGGGGGGGGTGGGGGGGGGGGGGGGTGGGGGGGGGGGGGGGTGGGGGGGGGGGGGGGTGGGGGGGGGGGGGGGTGGGGGGGGGGGGGGGTGGGGGGGGGGGGGGGTGGGGGGGGGGGGGGGTGGGGGGGGGGGGGGGTGGGGGGGGGGGGGGGTGGGGGGGGGGGGGGGTGGGGGGGGGGGGGGGTGGGGGGGGGGGGGGGTGGGGGGGGGGGGGGGTGGGGGGGGGGGGGGGTGGGGGGGGGGGGGGGTGGGGGGGGGGGGGGGTGGGGGGGGGGGGGGGTGGGGGGGGGGGGGGGTGGGGGGGGGGGGGGGTGGGGGGGGGGGGGGGTGGGGGGGGGGGGGGGTGGGGGGGGGGGGGGGTGGGGGGGGGGGGGGGTGGGGGGGGGGGGGGGTGGGGGGGGGGGGGGGTGGGGGGGGGGGGGGGTGGGGGGGGGGGGGGGTGGGGGGGGGGGGGGGTGGGGGGGGGGGGGGGTGGGGGGGGGGGGGGGTGGGGGGGGGGGGGGGTGGGGGGGGGGGGGGGTGGGGGGGGGGGGGGGTGGGGGGGGGGGGGGGTGGGGGGGGGGGGGGGTGGGGGGGGGGGGGGGTGGGGGGGGGGGGGGGTGGGGGGGGGGGGGGGTGGGGGGGGGGGGGGGTGGGGGGGGGGGGGGGTGGGGGGGGGGGGGGGTGGGGGGGGGGGGGGGTGGGGGGGGGGGGGGGTGGGGGGGGGGGGGGGTGGGGGGGGGGGGGGGTGGGGGGGGGGGGGGGTGGGGGGGGGGGGGGGTGGGGGGGGGGGGGGGTGGGGGGGGGGGGGGGTGGGGGGGGGGGGGGGTGGGGGGGGGGGGGGGTGGGGGGGGGGGGGGGTGGGGGGGGGGGGGGGTGGGGGGGGGGGGGGGTGGGGGGGGGGGGGGGTGGGGGGGGGGGGGGGTGGGGGGGGGGGGGGGTGGGGGGGGGGGGGGGTGGGGGGGGGGGGGGGTGGGGGGGGGGGGGGGTGGGGGGGGGGGGGGGTGGGGGGGGGGGGGGGTGGGGGGGGGGGGGGGTGGGGGGGGGGGGGGGTGGGGGGGGGGGGGGGTGGGGGGGGGGGGGGGTGGGGGGGGGGGGGGGTGGGGGGGGGGGGGGGTGGGGGGGGGGGGGGGTGGGGGGGGGGGGGGGTGGGGGGGGGGGGGGGTGGGGGGGGGGGGGGGTGGGGGGGGGGGGGGGTGGGGGGGGGGGGGGGTGGGGGGGGGGGGGGGTGGGGGGGGGGGGGGGTGGGGGGGGGGGGGGGTGGGGGGGGGGGGGGGTGGGGGGGGGGGGGGGTGGGGGGGGGGGGGGGTGGGGGGGGGGGGGGGTGGGGGGGGGGGGGGGTGGGGGGGGGGGGGGGTGGGGGGGGGGGGGGGTGGGGGGGGGGGGGGGTGGGGGGGGGGGGGGGTGGGGGGGGGGGGGGGTGGGGGGGGGGGGGGGTGGGGGGGGGGGGGGGTGGGGGGGGGGGGGGGTGGGGGGGGGGGGGGGTGGGGGGGGGGGGGGGTGGGGGGGGGGGGGGGTGGGGGGGGGGGGGGGTGGGGGGGGGGGGGGGTGGGGGGGGGGGGGGGTGGGGGGGGGGGGGGGTGGGGGGGGGGGGGGGTGGGGGGGGGGGGGGGTGGGGGGGGGGGGGGGTGGGGGGGGGGGGGGGTGGGGGGGGGGGGGGGTGGGGGGGGGGGGGGGTGGGGGGGGGGGGGGGTGGGGGGGGGGGGGGGTGGGGGGGGGGGGGGGTGGGGGGGGGGGGGGGTGGGGGGGGGGGGGGGTGGGGGGGGGGGGGGGTGGGGGGGGGGGGGGGTGGGGGGGGGGGGGGGTGGGGGGGGGGGGGGGTGGGGGGGGGGGGGGGTGGGGGGGGGGGGGGGTGGGGGGGGGGGGGGGTGGGGGGGGGGGGGGGTGGGGGGGGGGGGGGGTGGGGGGGGGGGGGGGTGGGGGGGGGGGGGGGTGGGGGGGGGGGGGGGTGGGGGGGGGGGGGGGTGGGGGGGGGGGGGGGTGGGGGGGGGGGGGGGTGGGGGGGGGGGGGGGTGGGGGGGGGGGGGGGTGGGGGGGGGGGGGGGTGGGGGGGGGGGGGGGTGGGGGGGGGGGGGGGTGGGGGGGGGGGGGGGTGGGGGGGGGGGGGGGTGGGGGGGGGGGGGGGTGGGGGGGGGGGGGGGTGGGGGGGGGGGGGGGTGGGGGGGGGGGGGGGTGGGGGGGGGGGGGGGTGGGGGGGGGGGGGGGTGGGGGGGGGGGGGGGTGGGGGGGGGGGGGGGTGGGGGGGGGGGGGGGTGGGGGGGGGGGGGGGTGGGGGGGGGGGGGGGTGGGGGGGGGGGGGGGTGGGGGGGGGGGGGGGTGGGGGGGGGGGGGGGTGGGGGGGGGGGGGGGTGGGGGGGGGGGGGGGTGGGGGGGGGGGGGGGTGGGGGGGGGGGGGGGTGGGGGGGGGGGGGGGTGGGGGGGGGGGGGGGTGGGGGGGGGGGGGGGTGGGGGGGGGGGGGGGTGGGGGGGGGGGGGGGTGGGGGGGGGGGGGGGTGGGGGGGGGGGGGGGTGGGGGGGGGGGGGGGTGGGGGGGGGGGGGGGTGGGGGGGGGGGGGGGTGGGGGGGGGGGGGGGTGGGGGGGGGGGGGGGTGGGGGGGGGGGGGGGTGGGGGGGGGGGGGGGTGGGGGGGGGGGGGGGTGGGGGGGGGGGGGGGTGGGGGGGGGGGGGGGTGGGGGGGGGGGGGGGTGGGGGGGGGGGGGGGTGGGGGGGGGGGGGGGTGGGGGGGGGGGGGGGTGGGGGGGGGGGGGGGTGGGGGGGGGGGGGGGTGGGGGGGGGGGGGGGTGGGGGGGGGGGGGGGTGGGGGGGGGGGGGGGTGGGGGGGGGGGGGGGTGGGGGGGGGGGGGGGTGGGGGGGGGGGGGGGTGGGGGGGGGGGGGGGTGGGGGGGGGGGGGGGTGGGGGGGGGGGGGGGTGGGGGGGGGGGGGGGTGGGGGGGGGGGGGGGTGGGGGGGGGGGGGGGTGGGGGGGGGGGGGGGTGGGGGGGGGGGGGGGTGGGGGGGGGGGGGGGTGGGGGGGGGGGGGGGTGGGGGGGGGGGGGGGTGGGGGGGGGGGGGGGTGGGGGGGGGGGGGGGTGGGGGGGGGGGGGGGTGGGGGGGGGGGGGGGTGGGGGGGGGGGGGGGTGGGGGGGGGGGGGGGTGGGGGGGGGGGGGGGTGGGGGGGGGGGGGGGTGGGGGGGGGGGGGGGTGGGGGGGGGGGGGGGTGGGGGGGGGGGGGGGTGGGGGGGGGGGGGGGTGGGGGGGGGGGGGGGTGGGGGGGGGGGGGGGTGGGGGGGGGGGGGGGTGGGGGGGGGGGGGGGTGGGGGGGGGGGGGGGTGGGGGGGGGGGGGGGTGGGGGGGGGGGGGGGTGGGGGGGGGGGGGGGTGGGGGGGGGGGGGGGTGGGGGGGGGGGGGGGTGGGGGGGGGGGGGGGTGGGGGGGGGGGGGGGTGGGGGGGGGGGGGGGTGGGGGGGGGGGGGGGTGGGGGGGGGGGGGGGTGGGGGGGGGGGGGGGTGGGGGGGGGGGGGGGTGGGGGGGGGGGGGGGTGGGGGGGGGGGGGGGTGGGGGGGGGGGGGGGTGGGGGGGGGGGGGGGTGGGGGGGGGGGGGGGTGGGGGGGGGGGGGGGTGGGGGGGGGGGGGGGTGGGGGGGGGGGGGGGTGGGGGGGGGGGGGGGTGGGGGGGGGGGGGGGTGGGGGGGGGGGGGGGTGGGGGGGGGGGGGGGTGGGGGGGGGGGGGGGTGGGGGGGGGGGGGGGTGGGGGGGGGGGGGGGTGGGGGGGGGGGGGGGTGGGGGGGGGGGGGGGTGGGGGGGGGGGGGGGTGGGGGGGGGGGGGGGTGGGGGGGGGGGGGGGTGGGGGGGGGGGGGGGTGGGGGGGGGGGGGGGTGGGGGGGGGGGGGGGTGGGGGGGGGGGGGGGTGGGGGGGGGGGGGGGTGGGGGGGGGGGGGGGTGGGGGGGGGGGGGGGTGGGGGGGGGGGGGGGTGGGGGGGGGGGGGGGTGGGGGGGGGGGGGGGTGGGGGGGGGGGGGGGTGGGGGGGGGGGGGGGTGGGGGGGGGGGGGGGTGGGGGGGGGGGGGGGTGGGGGGGGGGGGGGGTGGGGGGGGGGGGGGGTGGGGGGGGGGGGGGGTGGGGGGGGGGGGGGGTGGGGGGGGGGGGGGGTGGGGGGGGGGGGGGGTGGGGGGGGGGGGGGGTGGGGGGGGGGGGGGGTGGGGGGGGGGGGGGGTGGGGGGGGGGGGGGGTGGGGGGGGGGGGGGGTGGGGGGGGGGGGGGGTGGGGGGGGGGGGGGGTGGGGGGGGGGGGGGGTGGGGGGGGGGGGGGGTGGGGGGGGGGGGGGGTGGGGGGGGGGGGGGGTGGGGGGGGGGGGGGGTGGGGGGGGGGGGGGGTGGGGGGGGGGGGGGGTGGGGGGGGGGGGGGGTGGGGGGGGGGGGGGGTGGGGGGGGGGGGGGGTGGGGGGGGGGGGGGGTGGGGGGGGGGGGGGGTGGGGGGGGGGGGGGGTGGGGGGGGGGGGGGGTGGGGGGGGGGGGGGGTGGGGGGGGGGGGGGGTGGGGGGGGGGGGGGGTGGGGGGGGGGGGGGGTGGGGGGGGGGGGGGGTGGGGGGGGGGGGGGGTGGGGGGGGGGGGGGGTGGGGGGGGGGGGGGGTGGGGGGGGGGGGGGGTGGGGGGGGGGGGGGGTGGGGGGGGGGGGGGGTGGGGGGGGGGGGGGGTGGGGGGGGGGGGGGGTGGGGGGGGGGGGGGGTGGGGGGGGGGGGGGGTGGGGGGGGGGGGGGGTGGGGGGGGGGGGGGGTGGGGGGGGGGGGGGGTGGGGGGGGGGGGGGGTGGGGGGGGGGGGGGGTGGGGGGGGGGGGGGGTGGGGGGGGGGGGGGGTGGGGGGGGGGGGGGGTGGGGGGGGGGGGGGGTGGGGGGGGGGGGGGGTGGGGGGGGGGGGGGGTGGGGGGGGGGGGGGGTGGGGGGGGGGGGGGGTGGGGGGGGGGGGGGGTGGGGGGGGGGGGGGGTGGGGGGGGGGGGGGGTGGGGGGGGGGGGGGGTGGGGGGGGGGGGGGGTGGGGGGGGGGGGGGGTGGGGGGGGGGGGGGGTGGGGGGGGGGGGGGGTGGGGGGGGGGGGGGGTGGGGGGGGGGGGGGGTGGGGGGGGGGGGGGGTGGGGGGGGGGGGGGGTGGGGGGGGGGGGGGGTGGGGGGGGGGGGGGGTGGGGGGGGGGGGGGGTGGGGGGGGGGGGGGGTGGGGGGATACTGTATTTAGTTTCCTGTCTGGTTACTATGAATGGATGTATCCCTTTAGGCTTGGTATAAAATAAGGCAGCTTAGGAGGAATCAAAACCTCTAACAAAAGAATATAAAAATTTCTTAACACCGTTCCCCATCACCCTCTCGCTTAGAGGAGACAGGTGCCTATCTGAATCTGAAAAACAGCATCCTATAAATTCTAAACAAGAAAGACACTATGATGAGTTGTTTGAAATATTTTCAGTGTGTGTTAGTGGTTACGCGACACTCTAGGAGCACCTCTGACTCCACTTCTAAATAAAAAATCACTACCTCAAAGTTTCTGCTAAGAACTTTGATTTTTTTGCCGTTCTACGCTATTTGAAAAAGAAGAGGAGTATGGATTTATATCCACCCTTTCTCTCCTGTAAGGAGACTCAGGAGCTTACAATCTCCTCCCCCCCTCAACAAACACCCTGTAAAGTGGGTGGGGCTGAGAGAGCTCTGAAGAACTGTGACTAGCCCAAGGTCACCCAGCTGGCATGTGCACAAGCTAATCTAGTTCCCCAGATAAGCCTCCGCAGCTCAAGTTGCAGAGCGGGGAATCATACCCGGTTCTCCAGATTAGAGTACACCTGCTCTTAACCAGTACACCACTGCTACTCTGTCTCAAAGAGACAGACAAGCAGAGTAGATTCTCTACTCTTTGTCTCAAAGAGAAACGCAGGTAAGGGCTGTGGCTCAGTGACAGAGCAAGTCCCAGGTTCAGTGCCCGAGGTCTCCAGTTAAAAAGATCAAGTGGTAGTTGGTGTCAAAGCCCTGAACTTGAGACCTTGGAGAGCAGCTGCCAATCAGCACAATGATCTTGACTGACCAGTTGTCAGGCGGAAGCAATGGCATCTGGGAAAACAGTCTGCAGCTGGGAGGGGGAGCGGGGAGTTTGAGTGGAAAACTACTTTCTCTTTACATAGCTGAACAAGTAGGGGTGCCCTGGCCAGATGGCCGCTTATCTCATTCCATGCCTTGGAGAGCTGTCTCGCCCGTTTCACTGGTCTAACTTGGTAGAGACCACAGGTCCGTGCAAAGAAAGCAACAATTCCCCAGTAAAGTTTTCCCCTGCCCCCAACACAAGAAAATCCACCAGACAAGCCCCAAGGGAGCAGACCTTGGACTCCCTGTAAAAAATAAAATTAACCCTCAGAAATGGGAGACGTGTGTGCATTTTATTCCAGGATAAAAACAGTACGTAAATTCAAATGGAAATTATAGGTCAGCCACAGGTAGTAAGGTCATTTTAACGTTCTGAACTAAAAGAGGAAAGGGAGGCTACAGAAAAGGGCAGGAAAACTATCAATCGCTACTGACAGCAGCACAGTTTCCCCACTCCCCATGCTTTGTCCAAACACCTAAAAAAATCCCACAAGCTGCCACTCCCCACAAGCTATGTCCTCAAACTGTCTGGCCAGAGGAAACAATAAAGTTGGACCCTGCAGCACCCATGGCAGGTGGTGAAGAAGCCATTATTTCCTGCCTTTTATGGGCAGGATCACCCAAAAAGTAAGGCCAGGCTTGGCGAGGAGAAATCAACTGGATAGAAAGCTGCACAGAACTGGCAGTGGGAAGAAAGTAGGCCAAACTGTTCACTTCCACCTTCTCGCATCACTGTAGGACGATTTCTAGCACACAAGGAAGTGAGACAAAGGATCCAAACCAACGACAAAAAACTGGAACTTTGTTTAAGGTTACAGGCTATTTGTTTTCTAGATGCATCAAGAAGTCATGACATTCACGAGGTGGCATTTAAGGTAGATGATAAAAGCATAATTCCAGTCTTTTTGAAAGAGCCATGCCTTCAAAGGACACTGTCCTCTGCCTTTGAAAACATCCCATGTACTTAATTCAGGACAGTTTCCTCCATAATCCTCCCCCCTCAAAACCCCTTGAGCACCAAAGCGATGCTAGAGGAGTCCAGAACCAAGGTCCAGAAAGGGGAGTGCAAGGACATCACAAGACAGGCCCCGTCTCAGTCCGTAGCATTAAAGGGACTTGCCCCTTCCCTACTATTCTGCATCGAAAAAGATAGCCTTTGGGTCACAGAAACCAGACTGATATTTCCTTGATCTTTAAGGGGGCAGGAGGAGGGGGGCAGGAGGAGAAAGACGGTTTTTGTTTCATTTTAAAAGCAAGCTAATCCAACACAATCATTTGGGTTAACTAGAAGTAAACACTTCTACTAACTAAGCAGCCTAATTTGTGGGGAGACCCGGGGGGAAGGAGGGGGAGAAGTGAATACATGTCTGAAAATGGCCACTCAATGAGAATCTGAATCCATGCGCAATGCAATTCGGAAAAGGATCTCTCAGCCACGCTGAGCCGGAGCTTCGCCTCCATTTTTTTCTTTCGCTCTGCGGACAGCTATTGCGGGACTCAGGCACCACCTTGGCAGTCTCCTTGATCGGTCCCTGTGCGGGAGATGAGATCGGGCAGCCTAGAGGGGCCGCGCGGTGTTAGGAAGGCTGCGAGCCCAGCAGTCTCTCAATGGCAGCATTGATGTCCCCACCCGTGGCAATGAGTGCCTGCAGGTTAGCCTCGCGATTGATGAAGCCCATGCCATTGAGCTGCTCGAGCTGTTGCTGGAACCTCACTTCTGGGCTTTGCGCCTGCTGAGAGAAATCCTCTGTCAGTGTGACTAAACCAAAACAACGTTAGAAGCAGGCTGGTTTTACAAGCCCCCATCATCCTAAAGAAGAAGAGTTTGGATTTATATCCCCCCTTTCTCTGCTGTAAGGAGACTCAAAAGGGCTTACAATCTCCTTTCCCTGCCCCCCCCCCACACACAAACACCCTGTGAAGTGGGTGGAGCTGAGAGATCTCTGAAGAACTGTGACTAGCCCAAGGTCACCCAGCTGGCACGTGTTGGGAGTGCACAAGCTAATCTGGTTCCCCAGATATGCCTTCACAGCTCAATTGGCAGAGCGGGGAATCAAACCCGGTTCTCCAGATTAGAGTGCACCTGCTCTTAACCACTACACCACACTGGACATTGTCTTTCCTGATATCTACAGTTTGGAAGGCTGCCACAAAGCTACCGTTCATGAGCTGCGTACTTCACGTGCCCCAAGATCTCCGGTTGAATTTCTGCCTCAAGATCTTTAGTCTTTTTTAGTGGAAAAAAGGACTGAGAAATGCCTGCCCTATTGTAGTCTCTCTCGTGTGGTGGAGCAAGAATAGCCACTGTTTTGCCTGCCCGTTACAGTCACTGCCACCACTCTGGATAAAATCCAGCCCTGTCCCCCCCACCCTTGTGTGGGTTGCCTAAAATCAACATCACAGGGTGTCGCTCAGTAGCATTCCAAGCAGCGAGGTAAAGAAGGACTTCTACAGACTCCCTCAAGTTAAACTTTATTTCTACAAGGTGCAGCCTCAGGATACTGCAAAGGACAGAAACTAGATGCACTAATGAAAATGAGGAGCTAACTAAAGTGCTCACAATCCACGCTGCATCCAATCTTTGGCAGCGGCAAGATGCCCCTCACCCCTGATGCATTTGCAACTCTCATTCTCCTCCGTCATCCTTCATGGGAAAAGATGCAGGCTCCAAAGGACTTCCAAAGAAAGAGCCCCCAATCAAAGGAAGGGGTTCCTTCTTCATACCCCACCTCACAGGTGCTCCTGGGGCTTCAGTCAATCCGGGAGTCAATTACGGTTGCAAACTCCAGGTGGGGTCTGAGGATCCCAATATTAAAACTACTGGGTAGTATAATAACTGCTGTGTGGAGAGAAAGGCTGATCTGGAGCCCTGTGATATCAGATTCTTGCTGAGCTCCCTCCTGGTCCCAAACTATGCTTCTGCAGGCTCTACCTCCAAATTTTCAGGTATTTCCCAATGTGTGTGTTGGGGGGGACACCCTAGTGCTAAACCTTGGGGCTCAAGCCCACGAAATGCGGACCCTCTAATCAAGTGATTTAACACATTGGGATGAAGAATGGTAGGCAACGTCTTGGTTGCTCTCTTCTGGACTTTTCCCAGTTCTGCAATCTCCTTTTTGAGATAATGCAAGTAAAACATCAAACAGGATTCCAAATTAGGTTGTACCTTAGATCTATTTTGGGGCATGTTAATAGTGACTATTTTCAGTCTCTTTCCTAATAATCCCTAGTGTACAGTTTGTCTTTTATACTGCAGCGGCACATTGGTTGACATTTTCACTGAGCTGTCCACTACAACCCCAAGGTCTCTTTCCTCTCAGTGTGAACAAGTTCAGACCCCATTCTCATATAATTAAATTTGGGATTTTTTTTTGCTCCAGGGTGCATCATCTTACACTTTCCTAAACTGAACTTCATTTGCCACATTGCTGTCCACTCATCCACTTTGTGGAAATTCTCCTAGATCTTACAGCTCAATCTGGTTTTTATAACAACATGTTATGTTGTTAATGTTGTACACTGCTCAGAGTCCTTCAGGGGTCGGCGGTATAAAAGTTTAATTAACAATAATAATAGGGTATACCAGAGGTGTTTGGCGCTTCAGATGTTCAGGGACTAGAAATCCCATCAGTCCTTGCTGGCATGGCCAATTGGCCATGCCAGCAGGGGCTGATGGGAATTGTAGTCCCTGAACATCCGAAGTGCCAGAGTTGGACACCTCTGTGTTAACAGATTAAATGACTAGCGTAGCATCCCTCTCAGCTGGAAAAGGACACCGGAAATCCGGCAAAGGGCATCTTCTCCCCTTCTCTGCAGTCACAGTGTTGCCTGGACTGCCTTCCATCACCAGATCAAGACATCTCTAGCCTCCCCTCCCCCCTCACCACATGCCTAAAACCTTGGAGAACCACCAGAAGAACCACTGCTGGTGAAAACTGAGATTAATCTATCAAGGCCTCAGTGGACCAACGTTCCAACCTTGTCTAAAGGGCCGCTCCCCGGCCATGCTGGCAAGGGCATCCTGCAGCAAGCAGAGAAAAACCCAGGCCAGCCAGGAAAGGGTGCGCGTGACGTACTTGAGAGTTTGCGCCGGCCAGTAGGTGGATCATGTGCTGCATCAGCTGCTGGTGTGGATTGCTGTCTCCGGCTGGAGAGGCACTGGCAGGTGTCGAAGCGGAGGACATGGGGGTCTCGGGGATTGTGCTTCCTCCGGCAGAAGGCGGGGGGGCTCGAGATGTCCCGAAAGACCCAAGGCTGCAGAAAGGGAAGGAAGGCCCAAGGGTGAGAGGGCAGGCGACCGCAGGCAGACTGACTCATGCTGGGCATTTAGGAACCTGAAAGGAGCCTTTCGAGTCCTGGTGTGGCAAATGCCCAAAGTGCTCAGCAACTTTTGAGTAGGAGATAAAGATGCCATTGCCCTTTGTGCTTTGTGCTCACAGAAATGCAACAAAGTGTCGCCTGTGTCTAGCTGTGTCGACAGAATCCGACCGGTGCCATGCCGGCCAATGAGAAAAAAGAAAACAGGACAACGCCGCCAGTGCCTAATTCAGACTTTCAGTGACTTGCTACAGCTAGGGGCCTAGCTACAGTAAATGGCACCTGGGCCAAGCTCTCAAATTGCGCCTCCCCAAAACATTTGATACACATCTTTTGGATAACTGTGCCACGGAAAAAATACTTTAGAGGAGTTGGAGGGAAAACGAAATACAACTGAGCGTGATTTGTAGTCTAGCCCTACGACAGATTCCTCTGAAACACACAAAACCACTAATGAAAACTAGCCAGGATGTTTGAATCGGTTAGCTTGGCACAGCTTATAAATGTTCAGCCAGATATCTGAAATTCTCTTTATTGCGTTCCACAATGTGCCAAGCTGACTGCAATAACATAGCTGATATTATATTGCAAAGGAAGGGTCCCCAACCTTCTTGAGCCGATCCCCAGGGGGTGGCTAGAGATCTCCTGCTATTATAATTGATCTCCAGGTGACAGTCAATTCCCCTGGGAAAAAATGCAGCCTGCTTTGGAAGGTGGACTCTGTGGCATTGGAGTCCCTCCTGATATTAGATCTCAGAACCTGAGCAAGGTTGGCCCGGCAGATATTCGCAAGGGAGACCTCCAAGGGGCACCAGGGTCGTGATATGGAGGCAGTGTCAGGAGCCCCTCCTGACATCAAAGTGAAGGAGAGTTTGTTTGCTTTCTTTCTTCAACTGTTGCCTTCAGCGTTCTGCGAGCACTGCAGGCCTTTGAGGTGGAACCAGTCAAAGAGCAGGATCCAAATTAAAGTTTTGCAGAGTTGAACAGGGATGAGCATCTCCCCCCCCCCCCCCAAATTTGGCTAATCCCTAATCTGCTTCTGCCCCCTTCCACCAAATACTAGGCCTCGGCACAAGCAACCGTAGACCAGAATGAGGCTCCCCGTTACCTAGGCACCAGTCCCGGGGCCTCCGTTTGCAGCGTCTGGAGCCCTTGCTGGATCTGGAGCAGGGCCTGCATGGCGCGAGGGTTTGTCAGGATTGAGAGAGAATCGGGGTTCTGCATCTGGGGTAAGAAAAGGTCAGAAGAGAATCACCAGGAGCAGTGGCTTAGCAGACGACATCATCAACAGGTTCCAATGCATCCATCCAAGCCTTCAGTTCTTTGCTACAAAACTTTCAGTCTTGGCCTCATGGGCCTGTTTGCAATGAAAAGACTGTGGCACAATTCCTCTGTGGGCAATGCCCCTGGTCTCGGATCTCTAATGGCTACAGGGTGGCAGCCCTAATAGTCCAGACTAGCCTGATCTCATCAGAGCTGGGAAGCTAAAGCAGGGTTTGTCCAAGGTCAGTAATTGGATGGGAGACTAAAAAGTAAGGGAAAAAAATAAAGCATTTGGGGCTCTGTAGTTTGCAGGAAGGGGAGGGAGGAGACAACAAAGGGAATGACTGAGCTTTATAAAATTATGCATGGTGTGGGGAAGGTGGATAGAGAGACATTTTTTACCATCTCTTGCTACAATGCTGCGACTCTGAGTCACTCGGTAAAATCAATTGGCAGTAGAGTGTTGTGGGTTTTCCAGGTTGTATGGCTGTGTTCCAGTAGCACACTCTCCTGATGTTTCGCCTGCATCTGTGGCTGGCAACCCACAACACTCTAGTGATTCCAGCTGTGAAAACCTTCGACAATAAATTGGCAATAGACTGAAGTTGGACAATTCCCCTGGCAATGCATAAATACACTCACAGAACTCATGGCTATTTAGCTTAGGAGATTAGACAAAGAAATGTAGCAGTTCTAATAGCCCAGACAACTGAACTCAGAGCTGGGAAGCTAAGCAGGGTTGACCATGGGTAGGAGATCACCAAGGAAGTCCAGAGTTCCTATGCAAAGGAAGGTGGTGGCAAACCACCCTGTTCATCTCTGGCCTTGGAAACTCCATGAGGCATAACGTCACCACAACTCTGTTGCAACTTGATGGTGCATTTTACATTAGCAAGTACAATCTCTAACTGGAGCAAAGGGCTTGCAGATCCACTGTGCTTTTGGGCTCTCCAGATTCTACCATTTTTAGCTGCCCAAAGAACACTCACTTCCCTAAAGGGCTGCAGCCACCTTGCCTGCCATCTGGAATTGCCTCTCGCCTTCCCAGTCCCTTCTGCACCATTTTGCACAAGCCCTTGGGGCAAGCCCTCCCCTAGCAAACTGGAGGGGGTGTGGCTCAGTGGCAGAACATCCGGTAGTCAAGGAGACGGTCCGAGGGTCAGTCCCTGGCACCTCCAGTTAAAAGGTCTTCCTGTACATGATGAGAAAGATCTTTGCCTGAGGCCCAGGAGAACTGCTGGCAGGTTGAGAAGACCGTACTGTCTTAAATAGTCCGACTCAGTAGAAGTCTGCTTCATTGTGCTGAAAACATTTCGCTCACCCCTGCCAACCTCTTTCTCCAAAAGGAAAAGCCCTGCAGAGGGCAGAGACCCTCTCTCCTGGATGTTACTTCAAAGCACCAAGAACAGTGGTGGTCTGACACCAAATACCCATTGGTGGAGCCACAGAAAATGACACTCACGCTGAACAGGAGCGTTTACCCATTTTACTCTCCAGCCCCAGTAATAGGCCTTCCCCCAACTCCATGCAATTCAGGGACCACCATGACGCACTCCCTCACCTGCTGTAGAAAGGCGGGGAGCTGGAGCCGTAGCTGCTCCTGAAGCGGAGGGTTGCCAGCAAAGAGGGGAACATTCACCATCATCTGCCAGGAAACAGGAGAGGAAAGGGGAGCTCTTGGGAGTCCTTGACTGACACAGGCCCTTTATGCATGCAGAACCTTCCCCCAGGCTGTTTGCTCTGCATTTGGGTTTCCATTTACACAGTACACTTTCTGCCCGCCCACCCCCTTCCCACACTTCCTTGTTGTTTGTGTCAGGACCGGCGCCTGGTGATTGAGGGGGTACTTTCACTTCAATGTAATCGTTGCAAGAGATTATGTAACATGATTGATATATGTAGAGGGCCTTTCCGCTTCCTCTCTCTTATGATCTTTATGGCCTTAACACGGATTGTAGATAACTAGGCTAAGTGACCCTGGCAAGTCATCCCTCGGACACAGGATGTGCCTGTTGCCCTGAGGGCAGAGGCTAGGCAGGTGGCTGGATCTATCCCTATCGTGGCTTTGAGTTGCCTAAGCTTCTAAACAACTCTCTAACTGGAGCAAAGGGCTTGCACATCTACTGTGCTTTCGGGCTCTCCGAATAGGCTATCCAGCTTGGGCAGATTCATGGAGGAGAAGTCGATCTATGGCTACCAATCTTGATCCTTTTTGATCTCAGATTGCAAATGCCTTAGCAGACCAGGCCTTAGCAGACCAGGTGCTCAGGAGCAGCAGCAGCAGCAGCAGCAGGTCATTGCTTTCATATCCTGCACGTGAGCTCCCAAAGGCACCTGGTGGGCCACTGTGAGTAGCAGAGTGCTGGACTAGATGGACTCTGGTCTGATCCAGCAGGCTAGTTCTTATGTTCAGGTGAAAGCAAACCTGAACATATGGATCAAGAATCAGGCTATAGCTCCCTCCCCACCTCCTGGTCTGAAAGCACTGCACACTGTCAACCAATGGGGACTTTCGGCCTGCATCTCTCCTCAGTGCACCCTGAACTTGTCAGCGGAGGATACTCACTTGTGCTGCAAGGTCGGGGTTCTGGGCAAGCGTCTGCATCATGGTGCGCATGTAAGGGGCGGAGATCACGTTCTGCATGAGCTGGGGGTTCTCCGAGATCTGCTGCAGGAGCCCTTGCATCTCGGGGCTGTTAAACATCCCTATAAATAATTGGAAAACAGAAAAAGTGACCAGGAGGAGAAATGAGTGTGTGATGTCACTACAGCGATTAGGCAAAGACTCCCACAGCGCAAAACACAAGCATGGGATAAACAAGAAGCCTATTTTGTAAGCACCCACTGCTATCCAACACAGAAGCAGGGGAAAAAAATCAGGTTTTCAGCATGGATTTTTGGTAAGTGGCTAAGTTTAGCATTGTGGGGACAATGACAGGCCTGGAGATGTACGCCAAAACACGCCTGTGAATAAACAGAAGTGGCATAGGACGCTCTGCTCAGCATGCAGAATTATCAGCACTTCAAGAAAGAAGTACTAAATCTCCTGGACTAGAGAGGAGCTGGAGAGATGAGGGAAAGGGAGAGTATAAAGAGGCTTTTCCCCGTTTCTAAGGAGCTGACTTGCATATTATGGCTTTTCTTCTGCTATATAAACTTTGGCGCATCCAGCTGGCCTTTTTACTGCGGCTCTGCTGTTTTGGCTTACTATATTTTTTAAATTGTTGGCACCTTTAGAGCGCCTGGGAACAGAGGTGGGATATAGTACTTCAAACAGAACAGTGTGAACCTATTTGGCTGACTGCTGTTGGAAGCCTGATCCTGAGGAGGCCAGACCGTTCTGTTTGATCCTTCCCATGTATTCTTAGGCATCTGACACACTATGGCAGTGATGGCGAACCTTTTCGAGACCGAGTGCCCAAATTGCAACCCAAAACCCACTTATTTATTGTAAAGTGCCAACACGGCAATTTAACCTCAAAACTGAGGTTTTAGTTTAGAAAAAACGGTTGGCTCCGAAGTGTGTGTTATTCAGGAGTAAGCTTGGTGGTAGTCAGGGGCTTTGCTTTGAAGCAACCATGCAACTCTTCCAATGGATGAATCCACTTAATTTAGGAGGGTTTTACTCAGAAGCAGAGCCCCATTGCCAGCAAACTGCTTACTCCCCAAGTAAAGCTGATCGAGTAATGAGTTCTTCGTGATGAAAATCGAGTGGGCTTTAACAGCTTTAACAAGGGTTACCTACACTGCTTCCCCAAAACTAGATCTTAGGTTTAATGCTAATAATCGAGCCCAGAGGCCCAGGCCAGCCTAGATGTGTGGGGGGGCACTCTGTTTGCGAGTGCCCACAGAGAGGGCTCTGAGTGCCACCTCTGGCACCCGTGCCATAGGTTCGCCACCACTGCACTATGGCACTGTCAGGCTTCACATATATGGAGAGAAGTTGGCATCCTCAGCAGGGCTCTTAATGCCCAGTAGGAGGGGTTTTTTTATTTATTTATTTATTCTTTCGACTTTTATACCGCCCCATCCCCGAAGGGCTCTGGGCGGTGTACAGCAAACCATCATATATATAGAATAAAACAACTAAAACCATTAAAAGCAGCGATACAAATAAGACTAGACATAGATCCTAAAGCAGGGGTTAGATCCTAAAGCAGGGGTCTGCAACCTGAGGCTCTCCAGATGTTCATGGACTACAATTCCCATCAGCTCGGGCCTGATGGGATTCGTAGTCCATGAACATCTGGAGAACTGCAGGTTGCAGACCCCTGTCTTAAAGTGTTCTACAGGGTTCGGTTCTGATGTTCAGTGGGAGAGGAATTGCCAAAAATGGCCAGCAGGTGGCAATTTTTGGCCTCTCCCAGTGCAGCCGAGCCCAGCCCCCCCCCCCCCCCCGGCTGTTCTTGGGGGTCCTCTGAATCTGGGGTCATAGAAAGCTGCAGTGGGAGGAAGGAGGCAGGAAGGTTTGCCTTCCTGAGCATGAAATAG
The DNA here is from genome assembly GCF_021028975.2 of Sphaerodactylus townsendi. Lineage (NCBI taxonomy): Eukaryota > Metazoa > Chordata > Lepidosauria > Squamata > Sphaerodactylidae > Sphaerodactylus > Sphaerodactylus townsendi. Next base: position 21,154,245 of record NC_059425.1, on the reverse strand, counting down.
GATCCATCCCAGGGATGCAAAGAAAGAAATGGATGATTTTGTAGGCTCAATTCAGAACCACAGTTTTGTGCCTGGATCGAGACTGATACTAGCTGCCTTGACAGAAAAAAAAGTGCAATTAAATCAATAAAAGCCATCCTTGTCAACTTTAAGGAAGGATGAGATTTCTTTAATGATTTAAATCAGGAGTGTCCAACTCTGGCCCTCCAGATGTTCATGGACTATAATTCCCAGTTGTTGAACATTTGGAGGGCCAGAATTGGACGCCTCAGCTTTAAATGATTTAAGTCCAAAGCACTCAAAGGATCACTGTCCTTGCCTATCAGCCTATCTCAGCTTTGAGACAGGACTTTGAGAGGCAGCTCCTGCACCGACACAGCTGGTCAGTGGTGGGTGGAGACTCTTGGCAGGGCCTTTTTACCTTCGATCCCCAGGAATTGGAGCTGGCACAGCCTTTTACAGGCTTTCCAGACAATAACGGGCACTTTTTTGTCCAAGATTTTTGGCTGACAGCATTGTATCTTTTACTGGATGCTTTGTTTTTTGTAACAATGTTAAAATACCTCTCCTTTTTAAAAATGCGTTTCACGATTACATGTTGTAGGCCATGTGTCAGACAAAAAAAAACCCAGCAGAGTAGTTAGCTGAAGTGATAAAACAATCTAAGTTGTAAGTTTATCACCACCCCGCACTGCTGTTGAATCCACCCACCCAGAGCCTGCATTAACCACGATTGGGCGTTCCTACCAGATCCCAGGCTGGTTGCATTGATTCCCAAAGGGTTGGACAGAGTCGGTGTGGTCTGGGGGGCAACAGGCCCGGTGTTTCCTTCGCTATTGGGCGCCTGGCTTTGGGAAGAAGCCGAGGGGCTCCAAGGGTTTGGCAAAGGCTCCCTGTTTTCTGTCCGCAGAGGCTGGGTAGAGGAGTCAGAGCTTCCGGCCAAGGCAGAGAACGGGTTGTTGCCAAACTAGACAGAGAGAAGACATTGCGGAATCAGCCCCAGAGAAAAGATACAACAATCCTATCCAAGAATGTTGCATGCTGCCTTCTACTGTTGCAAGCGTCCCCAAAGCTCCAAACAGGAAAACAACCTCTGGGATTAAGATGATGTAACACTGATTAAAAAGACGCAACTTTCAAGATGTAGTTTTTTAAAAATCCAGATAACGGCATAAGCCACTGGACTTGTATTGCCTGCGGCAGTCTCTTCAAAATACGCTTTACCATAAAAAAGGATTAACAAAGAACTTCATTAGAAGTATATTTACAAAAAGGACATTTGCCGCATCTGACATGACCGACAGGTGGATTTGCTTGAACGTAGAACTGTGCGTATCAGTGCTAACAGATATAGCACAGTGTACTACTAAATCCTTCCAATTAGCAGTTCTTTTAAAATAAACAACGAGCTTTTGTTTGTGTGTGTACCATCCAGTCACAGCTGACCTATGGTGACCCCCACAGGGTTTTCAAGGGATGTTCCAAGATGGTTTGCTAGGAGCTGCTGCCACAGCACGACCCTAGTAGTCCTTTGAGGTCTCCCATCCGAATTCTAACCAGGGCTGACCTTGCTTGGCTTCTGAGATCAGCCTAGCCATGCAGGTCAGGACTGGACTTTTGCTGGAATAGCATCTAAAATGTGGTGATCAAGTAAAATACTTTTTTTTTGCAACTCAAGACTGACTCTTTTGTATGTTGAGGAACAAATAAACCTCCTAGACTCCTTTTTATTTTCTTTAGACAGCAAATAAACTATTTTGTAAAGAAGCCTTCTGACTTGCCTGATCCAATTAAAGTTTAAAATACCCCCTTGTGGAGGGAATTGCAATCTGCGATTACTTTAACTTCTGCTGGTGCAGCCTGTTTTACAGGCTAACAGAAGAGAGACCTGGAGATGGGTGTGAGCGGAGGCAGCTGTCACAGCCCAGGCTGCTAAGGGCTTTGACGTTTGTACAACATTTACGGCAATTCACTTACAGTCAGAGCATGCAGGGATAAAGAAGCTTGACTACAGTGTGGCATAATGGTTCAGAGTGGTAGACTCTAATTTGGAGAAGCAGGTTTGATTTCTCACTCTTCCACAGAAGCTGCAGGCTCTTATTAGGTGAACTGGATTAGTTACCTGCTCCTCTATAAGGCCTGCTGGGTGACCTTGGGCCAGTTCTCTCAGAACTCTCTCAGCCCCACCTACCTCACAAGGTGTTTGCTGTGGGGAGAGGAAGAGAAAGGAGTTGCAGAAAAGATCAATTGAAAGAAAACAAGCAGATTGGGCCCACAGCATGTTTGGAAGGTCAGACGGTGGTTTTACATTCTGAACGGGGAATAACGTAAACCGGTTTGGCAGGATCTTCAAACCAAACCTCTCCAAATGAACAGGGATTTCAAAAACCTCCAGGCAAGACCAATCGGGGTTCCTAAGCAAAGAACCCCAAGCGCTGTGTGTTTAGCAAGTCTGGACCAAAGAAGGGTGAAACTTAAGCTGCTGAAGGACAGAAATGCTACCGCCAACTTCTGCTTATTCGCAATAAAAGCACGAGTCAAGAACGGGACGTTTCCAGCTTGTCTTCAAGAGCAGCTCCCTGCAGAGCAAACATTGCTGGAATCATTCTCTATACTCAAAACACTGGGGTTGGGTTTTTAGCTGCTTAGCAGTGGCTGTTAGCTAGCCTTATCTTGGGGGGATTGTTTTATTTTGTTCTGTTTTTGCTGCTTAGGCAACAAGCCAGGCTAGTCTAATTTTGTTAGATCTCAGAAGCTAATCTAAGCAGGGTCAGCAGTGGTTAATACTTGGATAGGAGACCGCCAAGGAAGTCCAGGGTTGCTATGTAGAGGAAGGCAAATGGCAAACAACCTCAAATGTCTCTTGCCTTGAAATGTCTCTTGCCCACGGGGTCACCGTAAATCAGCTTGAAAACCAGTGTTGCCCTAACTTGGCGGCAACTTGATGGCAATTTACACACACCTTTTACAAAGACTTTGCCCGGCCTACCTGTTCCCTGGCAGCACTGAACATGGGCTCCTGAATGTCCGTGTACATCCGGCGCAAAGCGTTGTACCCTCCTGGAATACTTTCCAAGTTGCTCAGAGCCCTGTCCTGGTTGCGCATCATCTCCTGCATCATAGCTGGGTTGCGGGCCAATTCCATAGTCTTGAAAGAGAACAAGGAAGAGAAGACTCAGGGCAAGCCCAGACACGCGTGACATTTTTCCCTAGAAGAACCCAAGGCCAGTCTGCCCCCGAGCCGGCAATTGGAATAAATGAACAGGTCTGGCATGTTATTGGAGTAAAAAACATGCAGGAAACAACACCTGGAAATTATCAGCGAGGTAGGCTTCAGGAAGAGGGGAAAAAAGGTCCAGAAGGATGTGGGGCAAGGATGAAGATCAAAGGCAGAATATGCCCCAGCATTGCAACAGCTGAAGCACTGCTGGTGAGGAAGAGGAAGTGTCTCTGCTGTGCGTGCATAAGGTCCCAGGTTAAAAACATAAGAAACAGCCTGCTGGATCAGACCAGAGTCCATCCAGTCCAGCACTCTGCTACTCGCAGTGGCCCACCAGATACCTTTGGGAGCTCACATATAGGATGTGAAAGCAATGGCCTTCTGCTGCTGCTGCTTCTGAGCACCTGGTCTGCTAAGGCCTTTCCAATCTCAGATCAAGGAGGATCAAGATTGGTAGCCATAGATCAACTTCTCCTTCATGAATCTGTTCAAGCCCTTTTTAAAGCTATCCAGGTTAGTGGCCATCACCACCTCCTGTGGCAGCATAGTCCAAACACCAATCACACGTTGTGTGAAGAAGCGTTTCCTTTTATTAGTCCCAATTCTTCCCCCCAGCATTTTCAATGGATGCCCCCTGGTTCTAGTATTGTGAGAAAATCCACGGTTCAATCCATGGCATCTCTGTTTAAAACAATCAAGTAGTAGATGATGCTAAAGACCTCTCCTTGAGACCCTGGAGAGCCGCTGCCAGTCAGAGCAGACAATACTGACCTTCATAAACCAATCATCTGGTTCAGCATAAGGCAGCTTCAAAAACAAGAAGTATAGGCTCGATCCCACAATTCCATGCTGCCCCAAGGGAAAGAACCATCTTGAATGAAATTCAGCTGCAAGACCCATGCCCTTTTTAAAGAGTACAGCTGTAGAAAAACATCTCTAAACCATGGACTTATGCCAGCTACTAAACCAGGGTTCGCAGAACTCAAGAGCTTGGCATGATTATCTGGACTGGATTTTACATGCACGCACACACACAGTCCTAGCCAAGAGGGAAGGGGAACAGTCAGCCACCTGACGCATAAGCTCCGGATTGTTCAGCATGTGACTGATCTCTGGGTTGCGCTCCATCAACTGCTGCATCTGGGGGTTGGCCATGATCATCTGCCTCATGAAATCCGGGTTGGACATCATGTTCTGGACCAGCGGGTTCTCCATGATCTGGGACAGCATCTCCGGGTTGGACATCAGCTGCCGCTGCATCTGCTGCTGGAGCTCCATGAAGTTGGCTGAGCCCATCCCCAGGTGGCCAAGTCCAGAGATGCCCCCAAAGCCAGCTGAAAGACCGAGAGAGAGAAAAGGACCAAGTAACGACAAGAGCCAAGACTCCTCATGTCCTGATCTGAGAGAAAAACCCCTGCCTACTGACTTGCCTACTTTATCCCATCATTATTGCTGCATCAAGACTGGCTTACTGGAAAAAGCCCACAGCAAAACCTAGTCCATGTTGTCAACTTGCTATGAAGCAGAGCCTCTAGCTCAGAGGCCTGCAACCTGCAGACCAATTGGCCATGCTGGCAGGGACTGATGGGATTTGTAGTCCATGAGCATCTGGAGAGCCGCAGGTTGCAGTCCCTGCTCTAGTTAAATTAGCACTTCTGTGAACCACAAAGGTGCAGCATTGGTAAGAGGCTGATTATAATGGGAACTGAACAATAAGGTAGAGCCTCCCCCCAACCCCAGACATCCTGACAGCCCTTCAGAGCACTTCCCTCAGTATCTCAAATCCTAACACGCAGACATAGCTGAGGTAGGTTACATGAACTGTGTAAGGCCAAAGGCAGTAAGAGATACATAGCATGAGGATCTGTGGACCTTCAGTAGCACTGCAAGGTATGTCCCTGGCCCCCATTGGTGCTTCAAAGTGGTGGGGACCCTGCAAGGCAAATCAATGTGCAACATCACTCCTGGTTTGAAAACAAAAGTAACATAATGATGTTGAGAGTGACACTAGGATTTGCCAAAACTCTATGGTTCAGCCATGGAGTTCTTAATGCATCCTACAGCGTTGCCCTTGATGGCATGCTGCCACTTCCTTGTTTTGATGAAAGTGACATCATGAGTCAGGGCATCTTTCCCCACCCACAAAATCCTCTTGGCCACTCAATTTTTCCAGGTTTTGGAGGTAGGCATGGAGATTGATGCAGGCACACATCTGCTCAAAGTGAGCTTCTTCCACTGGATGAGAAAAAAATGGCCCTTGGTCATTTTGAAAAGGCAAACACAAGACCCAGCACAGTCAAAACTCTAGTTTTCCCAATTCCCAGGAGGCAGGCAGGCATACATACATATAACCTTTCATGGCATAACAGATCCAAAGTGCACTAACAACACTTATAAGTAAAAAACACAATAAAAATGGTAATTACAAGCGTTTGGAGCGAATTGTAATAATATAACAAAGAAACTTGGCTGTCATTTCCAAAATATGTATATCTTCATGGTTCAATAAAAATACAGTCTTTTGCAGATGAGATAGACTAGTGGTTCTCAACCTTCCTAATGCCCCGAGCCTTTAATACAGTTCCTGATGTTATGGTGACCCCCAACCCTAACATTTATCCATTTTACAGATGGAGAACAGTGATGCAGAGAATCTTAGGTGACCCCTGTGAAAGGGTGGTTTGACCCCCAAAGAGTCTCGACCCATAGGATAAGAACCACTGAGATAGACAATCAGTGCCCACAAGTAGGGGAAGTAATAGTTTTGCTCTAACTGCGCCAATACAATATCTTTCATGATGAGGGAGTTTTAGGACTCTCCCCAGATGTAGGGCTGAAGGTAGAACAGTGCATCTTGCAAGAGTTAGTGCACACCAAAATTTAGATTCAACTAGTACATATAACTATTTAGCAGTTACAAAAGGGCTTAAAGGAATCCTGAGAAAAAGAGGAGAGCAAAACTTTTCTGCTTTGCTAATTAGGGTCAGGTGCTCCAGATCGAAAAGTCTTTTCCTAATGATATTAAGTATTTCTTTGAGAGGCAGCATGCCTAGTGACTCCAGAGATAAACCCAGGTCACAAATGTTAGTTTCAATGCATGCCCACCAAGCAGTAGAATGTACAACCGATCGTATCTGGGATATGAGACTCGTGTCCTCCCGGGAGGCAGCAAATGAGAAACAAGGCACCCAAACTGATGAAGACTCACACAAGATGGAAGTGGCACCTCCGGGCACCCCTTCTGCTGTCGGGCCTGGAGCAGCCCCTAATCCACTGCTCCTCCGGCTGCTGTTCCCCGCATCTGAGAGTGTGTTGCTGGACGTGGAAGGCTGTGATGGGGCAGTGGGAGAAGCAGGGGCGGCAGAGGGAGGAACCGCAGCAGTTGAAGTAGCAGAAGGAGGGGCCGGAGGAGGAGATGAATCTGCGGCCACCGCTGAAGGGTCTTGAGTCCTGTGGAGCACACCAAGGGAGAGATGAAAGCTCCATCTGGAGGTGAAAGGAGGTAAAACATCATTCCGCGCAGGGTTTTGACCCAGGCTCACCCAACTTGCATTGGGGGAAGAAAGGCACCACCAAGAAACATTCACTGCAAGATATGTTATGTGTTTCAGGATTTATATTCAGCAACAACAGGAATCTGAAGCACCCCATAATTCTGCAACATGAAAAACGTTGCCCCACACAGTTTAGCATTGGAGATGTGGAATTTACAACTTTTTCAAAAAAATTGACAAATGCCAACTGGTTATAACAGCTGCAACACTGCACATGTAAATGGTAAAAAAAAAATGAACAGGCACCGCCACAGGGTATTACATTCTTCCCAGGGTTCAGCAAAGACACTTTAAGAAGAGAAGAAGAGTTTAGGTTTAAATCCCCCCTTTCTCTCCTGTAGGAGACTCAAAGGGGCTTACAATCTCCTTTCCCTTCCCCCCTCACAACAAACACCCTGTGAGGTGTGTGGGGCTGAGAGAGCTCAGAAGAACTGTGGCTAGCCCAAGGTCACCCAGCTGGTGTGTGTGAGAGTGCACAGGCTAATCTGAATTGCCCAGATAAGCTTCCACAGCTCAAGCGGCAGAGCGGGGAATCAAACCCGGTTCCTCCAGATTAGAGTACACCTGCTTTTAACCACTACGCCACTGCTGTTAAAACTGAACAGAGGCTTATGAATGTCAATGCAAAAGCTGACAACTTCGGGACTCATTTTAGATCAACAGCGTCAAGGACTGGTTTGGCAGGATTATTATTGATTTATGTTAGGAAATTCATCTCCCGCCCTTGTAGTTGTTCTGTTCCTTATTTCTCTCAGGCAGAAGTAACATAGGGATTGATCTTCCAAATTCACCTATGCCTCAATGCTGAACACTGTATGACAATTTCCCCACAAAATAAGACATCCCCTGAGAATAAGATATAGTAGAGGTTTTGCTGAAGTGCTAAATATAAAGAATCCCCCGAAAGTAAGACGTAGCAAAGTGTTTGTTTTGAAGCATGCCCGTTGAACAGAACACCAGAGCATGCAGCTGTGGAGCGGAAAAATAAGACATCCCCTGAAAATAAGACATAGCACATCTTGGGGAGCAAAAATTAATATAAAACACTGTCTTATTTTCGGGGAAACACGGTATCAGGTTCCTAATTTCTTACTCGGGTTGGGGTACAACAATACTATCAGTCAAATATTTCACAAACCCAAGAATGTTACTTTATGTGGGGGAGAAGGCAGACTGCCTTCTTTAGCTGCAAGATGGGGTCATGGATTAGGAAGGCCCAGGGTGAGACAGCTGCTCTCCAATCCCTTTCCTTTGCCCTGTAGCAGCCAGAGGTAAAAATCAGCACACAGTGCAAAGCACCTCCACCTGTGAGAACTGCATGCATTTTCAAATAGATTTTAACACAAGCTTTTATTTTTTGCTGTAGCATCATTTAAACAAATGGATTTAAAAGAACCATCACAGACAAGAACAACTCACAGACTCATTTGCACTAATAATAATAATCCAGCTAATAATCATTGCTAAATGATTATTTTGTTACAATCCTTACTAAAGCAGATTTCATTTTTTCATGACCGGTTAACTAAAAAGATCCAAATGAGCTGAAATGTCAAGTTTACAGAGTAGAATTATCCGTATTATTCCTTCAAAAATGCCTGGCCAATAATTGCCAAGTTAGTCCATCAAGTTAGTTTTTATATAAACCTTTTTTATTTATTGCTAGAACCAATTTTAGGGATTGGTCCTTTAACAGTTACTTATTCAAAATTATTATCGATGGCTTATTTAATGCTGTAAAGATTGTGCCGTTTTCCCCTTCATGTAAGCTGTAACAAGCTCATTTTTGTAATGAGGTTAGGGGCAAGAATTTAAGCAAACTTGTCTTAGTAGTGAAAAGATCACAAGAGACAAGGGTTCAGCCCACCACAGTAAGAAGCACAGGGAGACAACCCATATAATGGCTCTAGAGCAGCATACAGGACTCTCAGGAGACAAGTCTATCACTAACACACAAAACTATGCCTGTCAATGGCAGTGTGCACATCAATCACAGCAACACGACATCTGACTTCACAGCTCATGTGACACTTATGCACAAAGATCTCAGCCAATAAAAAAAAATTAGTGCATGGACTTGAAAACAACACTCTATGCATGCTTCCAACTTAAGCCGATCGAACTAGTCTGCGTTTCCAGGATGAATTTTCTCCTTACTTTTGCGGGGTTTTGATCACCAGGTGCACCGTTAGTCCATCCTTGATCCCATGTTGGTTCAGTGTATCGCTGTCCTTCAGAATCTTCCCAGCAAAGATCAGAACCAGCTGATCCTGTTTGGCTTTGAACCGCCTGGAAATCTCCTCTTTAAACTGGAATGGGAATATTCATTGGCCTGTTTTTCTTTCATCCCAGGCAAAAAGTGGCAGTCTAGAATATTTCTCCAGGGAATCAAGTGAAATGGGAGTCACCCCCCTCCCTCCAATTACGGCAGCTACTTTCTGTTTTTACACACAGTCATTCCACCCTATACAAAAATCCCCTTGTTGAACCCCTTTTGCATCTCCTTCTAAATCCCACCTCACTGGATCTTGGCTGCTAGAGAGTTCCCATTCACCCAAAGCTTCTCACAACCCTCCACTACTCCTGGTTCTCACTTTGACATTAAGTTCTCTAGGCAACATTTCATTTGAAAGCATTAATTAACCTGAGTTTCATCATGCACAGGTCTGCCTCGCAGGACTGCTGTCAAGATGATGACACAGGAAACAAGTTGAAGAGCCTGTACTGTATGGAAAACTCTCCAGTATGGACGCTACATCCCAAGGGGCTCCTCCATCTCCTCAGGGCCAAACACTCCACTCCCTCTTAACAGGCTTTCCATTCCCCCTACTCTCCAACACCAATCTACTAACCACATGTTGGCCCCCTCCCCCACCAGCTAGCCACTTGCCCCCCTTTTTCTCTCTTTGTCCTCTTCCTCCCTATTTGCATTCATTCTTCCTTTCCGCCAACCTCCACAATGCTCCTTGTAAACCCTGAGTTTGGCCTGCCTTTCCTCACAGCTGGCCCCCCTCCCCCAGTATCCTACTGTCTCAAATGTCCCCCCACAGCCTTTCCCCACAACCTGTTCTCTCTCCCCCTTTCTTACCTCCTATTTGCACCTCCTTCTCCAATTCTCAGGTCCCTTTAACATCCCCCCCACACACACCCCTCCAGGCCCTTAAGTCTTATCTCACCTGACCAAGTTTCAGCCCTTTCTTCCCTCGCTACTTTTCGTGGCCCCTAGATTTATTTATCCAGGCACTCCCGTGGTAACCTCCCTTTGCTCTCTCGCCAGGCCTTAAATCTAGGGGCCACGAAGAGCTCTGCACGCCCCCCATCCGCCCCGCAGGTATCCCACGCAACAGATGAACCACGGGATAGTACTACTATTCACGTCCTCCTCCTCATCTCCTCCTCCTTCCTCACCTCCTTGACGGAGACGCGCTCGCCGGTGAGGATCTCCTCCTTGTCTTTGGGGGTCTTCACCATCACCCGGATGAGGGGCCCCCCAGAGCTGCCCTCCCCACTCCCGACGGCGGCACTGGAGCCACTTCCTCCGCCCCCGCCGCCTTCCCCGCTGCCGGCCGAGCCGGGGCCGCCGCCGCTCAGCTCCGCCATCTTGGCTGGCCGGCCCACCGCCCCCTCGCCCGCTTCCCGACCAAGCCGCCGGCCGGCTACAGACGACAAGGAGACAGAGGGGCCTTCCCGCCGCCACCATAGAGACAAGATTCCCGCCTCCTCGCGTTCCTGGCCAATGCGCATCGCGGGGGTGGCAACGACACTTCCGATTCCTTAGAGAACGTCCGGTCTTGAAGCGGAGCTTACAGTTTGTTCCTCTCCTCAGTCTTTCTTTTCTTCAAGCGGGCAAAAAAGACGCTCTAGGATTTGCCCTCTATTCCCAACAAACAGGCTTTGTACAGGACATTATTAAGAAGCGGGAAAATGTTTAAACCGGATGTGATCATAAGTGCGACGGGGCTGTGCGTGACGCTGCAAAACTTTGATACTGTTTGACCCGGAAGTTGAAAGACTAAGAAACGGCCAATATGATGATAGACGAGTCACGTTCAAAATCCCTGTTAATCATTCGACCGTGCCCATGGATATTCTGTAGTGGGGTCGTTCTAGGCCTTACCACCTCTATGATAGTAATACTATATGCCTTGAATGTGAAATTTAAAGCGGAGAAAAGCTCGATTATAATGCTCAAAGTGCCTTCAGTAGCCACCCTTGATACCGAAAAAAACGCCCGTTTGCCAAAAATGAGAAGCCGCCTTTGGTCATACCCATACAGAGAGGCCGCTCTACTAGGCCTTGGCAATTCTATGGTGAAAGTCTATACTGTGTTTTGTTGGTTGGCCTGAGGGGGAAAGTTCTGTTTAAAACAGGAAATGACTAAGGGATCAGTCTGAGGCGTCTCTCTTTAATTCGATCTTTATGGTAGCTGCTGCTATCCCATCGAAGTGATCTTCGAGTGGCTTTTAAAAACAGGCGACACCATTCGTTTGGGAGGAGAAAGTTCAGGCGAAGGGAGAGAAGGAACGGGAACTCCAACACGAGAGGCGGCCTTGCTGCAAATATTGGGCCACAGCGACACCATCAGGTTCAGTGAGAAAATTGCAGCTTGGGGGAAGGGCGCAAAGAATTGCGGCGGCGCCGGAAGGGAAACTACAACTCCCAGCATGCGTGGAGGGCTCAAAGTGCATCAGCTGATGAGAGGAAACAGCCCTTCCGCACCGTTCCGCTTGAGCGTATCCTGCATTTTGCGAAAAGGTTCGCAATGCTGCGCCCCAAAGCCTTGACCCAGGTGTTGAGCCAGGCCAACACAGGCGGCGTCCAGAGCACCTTGTGAGTAGTTGGGAGGTTTCAGCCTCCAATGAAACACACACACATTTTTAGCTTCCAGGTTCTAAGAGGGGCTAAATGGAGGCAAATGTGTTGTGGTGCAGTGGTTAGAATCAGCCATGCAGCCTATCGGGCTCGTTGCTTCAGTTTAGCCTACTTTGCGGGGTTGTTGTTGAGAATAAAAAGGGAGGGGAGGGGCAAAAGAAATGTGAGTGTGGCCCTAAATTCCTTTTGAGATAAAAGGGATAAAACGTAATGGGACTAGAACCCTGCCTCACAATTTATTGTTAATGCAATTGGATGCCATGCAAAACAGAGCATTTCTTACGGTTTGCTTTTATTAAGAGATTAGTTAACTTGTTCAATGCTACAGAATGTATTAAGGGGACCAGAAGCATAAATAGGTGATGTGTCATCTGTGATGTAACATCAGTTTTCTGGGTGCTCGAACTGGATCATAGTTCCCCTCTAAGGGATACAGAATGTCTCGGGCAAGGCCTCGTGTTTGGGAATTGAATGCCTTATATTGTCGAAGGCTTTCATGACCGGATTCAACTGGTTGCGGTGGGTTTTCTGGGCTGTAGAGGACGACCACACAGCCTGGAAAACCCACCACAACCAGTTGAATGTCTCATGTTTGGGAATTGAGCCTATGCACCGCTTGAGGGTTTCTTCATCAGTGGGATCCAGGAAAAGATGGAAAAACAAAAAACAAAAAGGCAACTGAGGCTCCCTAGGCGTGCCTGTCATAAGAGCCAACTGCAGGAGCCCAATGCCAGACAAACCTCCAGAGAACTGATGTGTCTAGGGTTTACATCAGTTATTACACTCCGAAGTCCCGGCTCAGTGAAGGACTAAAGAGGTGAAAGGTAAAGTAAATCAAGTATCGTTATTACTACTAAGTAGATTTATACTTGATTTACTTTACTTCTGGCCTCTTGGGCCAGGACTTCAGAGTTGAATAACTGATGTATACCCTAGACACATGATAGGTTTTTATAGGCATGTCTGGAGTGGGGCACCGTGGTAAAGTTTAGCATGGAGAAGCTCCTAGGTTCTGTCTCCAGCATCTCCGGTTAAAAATTCTAGAACAAAGTATGATGCAAAAGGCCTCCCAAGCCCTGGGAGAGCTGTTGCCAGCGTAGACAACGGTATCCTCCATAGACTAAAAGGTTTGACTCCGTATAAAACAGCTTTGCAGCTTAAAATCCATGAGAAAAGCACTTGGGAAAGGCTGTTATTGAACTAGAAGAAAACTTCTGTTTACCAAGGCTCCTAGGATGGGCAGCATTTTTTAAAAGTGAGAATTTTGATAGATCTTTTTTATACCCATTCTTCCTATATGAGTTTAGGTAGCCCACAGAACACTCCCTAACTCTGTTTTATTTGCATAATTACTCAGGCTAAATTGTAGATTTGACAACCGCTGAAGCTAGTGGCCAACACTAGAGCACCCTGTGGTACTAAATGCCATCAAGGGAATTATGCTTTGCATAGAAAAGTAGTTATTTCCAATCTAAAGTAACTGATAAAATTTTCTATTGTGTCCCTTAAGGAGGAGCAGCAGTGGTGTAGTGGTTAAGAGCAGGTACATTCTAATCTGGAGAAACCGGGTTTGATTCCCTGCTCTGCCGCTTGAGTTGTGGAGGCTTATCTGGGGAATTCAGATTAGCCTGTGCACTGCCACACACGCCAGCTGGGCTAGTCACAGCTTTTCGGAGCTCTCTCAGCCCCACCCACCTCTGTTATGGGGAAAGGAGCTTGTAAGTCATCTTGAGTCTCCTACAGGAGAGAAAGGGGGGGATATAAATCCAAACTCTTCTTCTTCTTAATTGTCTTGATTTTATAGTGGGTGGTTTTTTTTCAAATTTGTGGTTGTAATAGCTAAATGGAATCCAGGTTTGATGCTGCGAACAAAGAATGGGGTGAAGCTCTTGTTAGAAAATGTATGTTAGTAAGAGACATTTCCTTGTGTTGTCCTATCTGACCTGGGTCAGGGAGGTGTCTGAAAGCGCTGACCGCTCTTGCCAGTATTCTCTGTTATTGAACTTCCCAGTAGTATATGGCTGGCCACCAGTAGTATATGGCTGGAAACTAGATGCAAGGCTGGAACAACTTTTTGACTGAGACAATTGGGTTCTTATTGGACCAAAGTAACACTTAGGTATACGAGACAGTTCTGCTCCAAACTGCTGGTGTTTGCCACCCTGCTTCTTGACTATAGAGATCTTCCCTCTCATCTCCGAATCCTTATCGGATCCAGTTCTTATATACTCTTTGCACTGTGTCTGCTTTCTCCTGCAGGCTCCTGAATAATGAGGGTTCTCTCCTGGCATATTCCGGATACGGAGACACGGATGCCAGAGTCACTGCAGCCATTGCTAGCAACATCTGGGTGGCCTATGACAAGAATGGCCACCAGGCATTCAACGAGGACAACTTGAAGTTCATCCTGATGGACTGTATGGTACTTATCGCTCTGCTACTAACTCTCTGGGAATCCTCGGGCCGCTCAGTGCTTTGGTTTCCTGGTTGAATCCATGCTTGTATACGCAGCAAAATGGTCTAGGGGAGGAATGGCTGGGATTCTGATGCTGCAAACCTTGCTAGTCTGACAGGACTTTTGAGGGGGTATAAACGGCAGGTGTCTGTTAAAGGGAGGGCAGGTAACTGGGCAGGGCTTATTTGCCTTTAATCTGTAAAAGTTTTAATTATCATTCATAAACTGTCTTGAACCAAGAGGACAGGAAGGGTATAAATACTTTAATTAAAAAAATTAATTATATGGGGTGTGAAAATTTGGCTATACATTAAATAGTACATTGGAGAGGGGAGGGAAAGGACTTTTGAATCTATGATATACCGTGGTTGAAAACCAGGGGAACACAGAAGGATCAGTAGCAGGTATGTTTTTAAGAGCAGCCTCTATTTCCTATTCAGCAGCAGGGAGCAAAAAGTTGGTGTGGGGAGTAGAAATGGTACTCGAAAGAAAGAGGCTCTTGGGTGCTCACTGCCTATTCTAGATCTTCTTTCTCTGTTTTGTAGTTGGCTTTTCTTTATGAATTGGAAAGGGTAGGAGAAAAATCTCCTAAACGAAGGCCTCGATCCTTCCAAAATTAACTGGTGCCTCTTTGGATGTTGCTTCCATTTGGCAATGGTGTTGTTCCTGGCTTTATCCTTTGATTGGAGGAGGAGGAGACTTGGGAGTTCTTAACTGAGCTGTCATGTGGGCGGGGCTGTTGTCCTGTGGCGAGTGTATTATGCAGCCAGGCTCTGAAGGAACAGTCCTGTCAAGGTGGGTGGAGGTTCCTCCATCTCTGTGTATCCTAGCAGCTGCCAATGATGATGCTGGAAACATCATGGGCATCGTGTGGCCCAGGGGTAGGGAACCTTTAACACTCAAAGAGCCATTTGGACCCGTTTTCCACGGGAAAAGAAAACACTTGGAGCCGCAAATAATTTTTGACATTTAAAATAAAGATAACACTATATATATAGGGTTTTTTTTACCTTTTACTCCGCTCATTCTGAGAAGCACATGGATGCACCCGCCCTGCTGCCTGCAGGGCAGGCAAGGATGAAGCCAGCTGCTCAGCCTCGCCAGCTGCCGGGAAAGCGCCCGCCCCGCTCCAACGGGGTGGGCGAGAGGGGAAGCCCGCAGCGCAGCCCAGCTGACCATGGGCAGTTGGTGCGCCCGCCCTGCTGACTGCAGGACGGGCAAGGATGGGGCCGGCGGCTCGGCTTGTGGAGCCACAGTGCAAGGGCAGAAGAGCCACATGCAGCTCTCGAGCCGCAGGTTCCCTACCCCTGGTGTGGCCTAAAGCGACCATGAAAGAGAGTTGAAAAGCTTCTGTCTCTATGTTGCCTAGCCACTAGAAATGGGGCTGTCCCCCAGACATGCTACGATACAGGTCTATCAAAACTAGGACAAAGAGGCTTAGAGACAGCTTCTACTCTAGAGCTGTGGCTATGCTGAACTCCGTGGCTTCGTATTGATGGGTTTGGGGCTGTGTAGGGATGGGTGGAGGAAGGGGAAAGTGAGGATGGGGTATGAGTCTGAAATTGTGTGCATTGAGGAATGCTGCTGTAAATTTCGTTGTGCGTGCACAATGACAATAAAATGCTTATGCTTATGGAGTGGAGATTGTGTTTCTATAAGGAGTGAGGAAGGCAGTAGTTCCCCAGATGCAGCACCTTCTCTCGCAGTGGTTACTTCTATGGTCCTCTGAAGGTACAGGAGGTCTTTCCTGGTCGGAAAAGACCAAAACTGCTGAGGCAGATAATCAGCCTGTTCATTAATCCAACACCTTTTCTTCACTCGGCTTCTACTGCCTGTCCTGACTGTTTTTTCTTTCTCTTCTACTAACTCAGGAGGGCCGCGTCGCAATCACCAGAGTTGCCAATTTGCTGTTGTGCATGTATGCAAAGGAGACTGTGGGGTTTGGGATGCTGAAAGCAAAGGTAAGCCCCTCCGTTTGATGGTTCAGAATCCCTTTGGGGCTATTGGAATGGGAGTGTCGTTATTCATTCAGGAGTAGTGGGGAGGGAGCTGTCGCCCTGTTGATTTGTTTCTGTCATGTCAGCAAAGAACTTTGCAATCTGACGAAGGCTGCCCAGTTAACTGAGGCAGAGGCTCGGACTTCTTTTCCCTCAGCAGGGAAGGAGGTATGTTTTCCTGCGTTTAGAGAGGGGCCACGGTTCAGTGGTAGATCATCTGTTTTGCATGCAGAAGGTTCCAAGTTCAATCCCTGGCTTCTCCAGTTGGAAGGACCAGGTAGGAGGAGATGGGAAAGACTTCCCGTGGCTCTCCAGGATTTCAGACAGAGTAGACCAGGGGTCTGCAACCTGCGGCTCTCCAGATGTTGATGGACTACAAATCCCATCAGCCCCTGCCAGCATGGCCAATTGGCCATGCTGGCAGGGGCTGATGGGAATTGTAGTCCATCAACATCTGGAGAGCCGCAGGTTGCAGACCCTTGGAGTAGACTATACTGACCTTGTTGGCTGATTCAGTATAAGTTAGCTCAGTGATGGCGAATCTTTTCGAGACCGAGTGCCCAAATTGCAACCCAAAACCCACTTATTTATCACAAAGTGCCAACACGGTAATTTAACCTGAATACTGAGGTTTTTGTTTAGAAAAAATGGTTGGCTCCGAGGCGTGCATTACTCAGGAGTAAGCTTGGTGGTAGTTGATGGCTTTGCTTTGAAGCAACCGTGCAACGCTTTGAATGGGTGAATCACGACCCTAGGAGGGTTTACTCAGAAGCAAACCCCATTGCCAGCAACCGAGCTTACTCCCAGGTAAAGGATCATGCTTTAGTTCTTCCCATGAAAATCAGTGGGGTTTAACAGCGCTTAACAGGGTTACCTACACTGCTCCCCCAAAACTAGGTCTTAGGTTTAATGCTAATAATCAAGCCCAGCGGCCCAGGCCAGTCTAGATGTGTGTGTGTGGGGGGGGTGACTTTGTTTGCATGTGCCCACAGAGAGGGCTCTGAGTGCCACC
This sequence comes from Sphaerodactylus townsendi, assembly GCF_021028975.2. Lineage (NCBI taxonomy): Eukaryota > Metazoa > Chordata > Lepidosauria > Squamata > Sphaerodactylidae > Sphaerodactylus > Sphaerodactylus townsendi. The sequence continues at coordinate 21,137,135 of NC_059425.1, read as the reverse complement.
TCTGGCACCTGTGCCATAGGTTCACCATCACTGAGATAGCTTCATGTATGCTGGGCCTCTTCCTGAGCAAGCCCAGGGATCCTTGGTCCTATGTGCTCCCTCAGTGGGACAATCAAAGATGTCTGCTTTTGAAGCAGGTCATGATTGGTTTAAGAGCCGAAGCACTTTCCCAGCAAGGAGAGAGCCGGCACCTTTTTAGTTTGAAGATAAATGTGGGAGTGGGGAGGAACACACCAGAAGTTTATTTAAAAAGAGAATACAGTAAGAACGTTTTTGTTTCCTTCTGCAATACTAGAATTTCCATGTTCCACTGAAGTTCATTAGTTGAATGGGAGAAGAAAATACTTCACAAGAAACCTGGTCGGTGCTTCTCTGTGTGCACTTGGCCAGCCACAGCTTAGTTGCTTGTCTGCTTTAACTCCCCCCTCCCTTACGCTGCTAGCTGTCTGCTCGACATGTTCACTGCCACTGTCTGCATTTCTTTTGAGGCAGACAGAGGCAGTGACTTTTTTGTCAATTATCCCAAACCATGGTTTGAGGGAACCCTACTTCACACCCAGCTTTTTGATTCTGCCTTGCTAGTCAATCACGAGTCATGTTTTTAATTGATTTGTTTAGAGATTTATACCCCAAATTTCTCCCCAGTAAGGACCCAAAGCAGTTCTCCCCTTATTTATTCTCACAACAGTGACCCTACGACAGGGGTGTCCAACGCTGATGCCCCCCCTCCTCTTTACAACATCTGTGGACCCTGCCGTCCCCTCCTCCCTCTCCCCTTCTCTCTTAGGGGATTATTAGTAGGACGCCATCGGTACATTTGATATTAGGATGCTGCATTTTAATGGGGTTGTTTTAACATATAGAGCCATATTTAATGATTATTTAAACCTTGATATTATGGATTTTATCATGCTCTATCTATTTGTCTTGTTCACCGCCCTGAGCCCTCCGGGGAGGGCGGTTTATAAATATAATTAATAATAATAATAACAACAATAACAACAGCAACAACAACTCTGGACACCCCTGCCCTACAAGGTAGGTTAGACAGAGGGTATGATTGGCTGCTCAGGAAGTTGCCATGGCACAATGGACATCTGAACACAGATCCTGGTCCAGCACTCTAATTGTTACACCAGGTGGATGTCACACCTAAACCATACCTAGGCTCCCTTTACCTGGCTTTCTGTGATTTGAGGTAGTGCCTCCAATTCACAGAGTTCCTGAATTGACGTCTCTCTCACTTGCTCTTCCTAGGCACAAGCTTTGGTTCAGTATCTGGAGGACCCACTCACCCAGGTGGCAGCATCATGAACCGTGGAGCCAAAGATACTGGGGGAAAAGTCTTTTGTGACTTGACTCAGAAGGAGCTATTTCCGAAACAGACTTTTACAGAAGAGACACTGGGTGCTTATCATGGGCTTTTTGGCTTGCAGACTGTGCCTCCTAGCAGTACTGTGGATCGCGTCAGCCTTCTGAGTTATGAATCTTTCAGGCAGATTTAAAATGAGAGTGGGAAGAGAATAAAAACCTGGATTTATCAGCTTGTATCATGGTCTCACTTAAAATAGGGGCCTGTGAAAGCCATCTTACCTGGAGCTGTGAACAGTAAAACGAGGGGTGATGAAAACACACATAGAAGATGTCTGGTGGTACCAGAAGGATCTCTTATTTTAATTTGAATCCAAAGGAGACAACTGGGAAACCTTTACATGGTCTGTGTAGTTTTTTTACAGCTGGCCCAGGGGTTGCCAACCTTTTTAAGCCTGTGGGCACATCTGGAATTCTGACACAGCTGCCCCAGGAGATGGAGCTTACCACAAAATGATGGCTACAGCTAAACTTCAGTGACCCTGTGTAAATCCTTGTGCTGTGGAGGCAGCTGCTGCCAAAGCAACATTTTTAAAAATCTGCACAGCCAGTCAAATCTCCAGTCGTCAGTCACTTCCCGAAAACACCTGGTGGCACTGGGGGGTGGGGTGGAGAACAGAGAGGGCAGACAACCCAGGCATCATTGGCCTGGGTCATATGGTCCCGCCCCCTCTCCCCCCTGTGCCCACCCCTCGGCTGAACTCCCCCCACCATCAAGCATCTACAAAAAAAATCCCCAACAAACCACCTCCTCTGAGTTACACCAGCCGGCAACACACTGGCGCCAGGGTAAGGACGGAATAAACATGCCCCCTTGGCCTTAACCCCGCCCCCACTGTGTTGCTTGCTAGCGCTGCTTGGAAGCAAAAAGGTTTGATGGGTTTATTTGCAGGCAGGGGGAAAGGTGGCTGTGGGCTGGGCACAGCGGCTGTGTAAGCCCCAGGTGCCGTTTTGTGGTGGTACACCACTGCCTGGTGGGCATCAGAAAAGGTGTCGGGGGAGCCAAGGCACCCATAGGCATCCTGTTGGCGATTCCTGAGCTAGCCTATGATCATTTATCTGGAGGATGACCAGTAGGTGGCAGCAAAGTCTTGGAAAGTAATGATGTACCAGCAATTCCTGTAACTGCTGTCAGCCACCTGCCCTATTAGTCTGGTTTCATACCTGAATTACACTTTTATTGTAACAACTGTGTGTTCCCAAATTTGTGGCAGCTGAGTCACCGTGATGACATGGCAAATGTCTGTAGCTGGTGGCTGACTCTTTCCCCCTGCAAATGTTTTGCTATTATGGACCAGAACTTGGAAGCTAAGCAGGGCTGGCCACAGTTTGATGGGAGACCACCAAGGAAGACCAGGGTTTCAATGCAGAGGCAGGCAATGGCAAGCCACATCTGCTCAGATCTTGCCACTGTCTTAGGGCCACCATGAGTCAGTTGCAACTGAATGGCACAGAGTTATTATTAAGGATCTCAACATTTGAAGGGGAGAATTGACGGGTATTGGGGGAATGCCCTCTCCCGCATGAGCCAAACCTCACCAGCAAGTCCCTCCTCCCTCCCCCAGCCATTTTTCTTTATCTGGGCCCAGAGCACAAAAACTAAGCCTGGGTTTGCAACAACAGGGATTTGTGAAAAACCTCAAAGATCTGGTCCTCTTGTTTCTGTGTAATGGAATGTTGGTCCATATCCAACTGTGCAGGTGGGTGCCTAAATTGGTTTCTACCTGATTTAGTGAGAGCGGGTACATGCATAAGGAATGGCTAATGATGGCAGCTGGGGTTGGTCTCCAAAGAGCTGCTTTGGATTTCATGATTAGTATATTGGCTGTGGGCTCTATGTGGCCAGCCTATGCATTCTTATTTTGAGTTCTTTTGATGAGTCAGTCAGTGAGTGGTATTTCGCGTTTATATATATAGCTTTGTTTCACAGGACATTTTAATGAAGGGCACTTTGAAGCTCTAACCATTTGTCGCATCGACAAGTTCTGCTAATGCCCGCCAAACAACAAGCACGATTGATCCAATGGCGCGCCAACTGCATTCTAACACCGCCCTCCTCAACGCATACGAACCTGTTCCTTCTGTTGAAACCGCTAAAGGGAGAAGAGGAATTAAACACAGAAAGTGATTTATACATTGCATTAGAAAAAGACAACTACAGGAAGCTGCTGCAAAATATGCAAAAACCAACCCGTCAGTCCACAAACAGGCTGTGAGGAAATATGCTGCATGTCACCCCAAAGTTCACAAACAGGCTGTAAAGAAGTATGCTGAATGTCACCCCAAAATTCATAGAGGCTGTGATGAAGTATGCATAGCGAAGCACGAGTATCCTGCTAGTTTCTATATATTCATTTGTATAGAGCTATCCTACAAAACTCTGTTCCAAAAGTCAGTGGTTTCTGATGTGAACTGTAGTGTTCCCTGTTACTTGTAGGTCAGGAGAAAGGTACTGTGACAAGCCTTTTTCTTCCCTTACTTATAGGGCACACACAGCCTCAAGATTTTTGGGATCTAGGTTCATTTCGAACTATACAGTTTCCCTCAGTTTCCTAGTGTTCTACTGGTAGCAAGTGCAGACAGGCATTGGGTTCGCTGCTGTGAGGTAGGTTTTGTGATGCACAAAGAGACTAGTTGAGATCACTGAGGCTGGATTAATATATAAACAATATTTTTTTTTATTTACAAATTGGTTTCAAGGAACAAACCAGCCACACAGGGCTCCAGGAAGACAAAGTAGAATCCTGGCAGAGGCACAAAAATTTAAACTGGTTATGACTTCTAGGAGAAGTTAGACTTTTATAGAATGCTTTCAGGCACAAACAGACTTTTACTGACTAGCCACTGAGTTGGATACCCTCTCACACAGACTCCACCCACACTAACCAGCCCGAATCAGACTAAAGTGTACGAGGTCTTCTCATCACCAGGCCTCACAAGTAGTACCGTACTCTCTTATCTCTCAGCATTAGGGCTAAACTGCTCTGCCAGGCAAAGCTATTCTTCACTCTGCTCTTTTCCCTGAGCCAGACCTCACGTCATGAGCCAGTCCCCGGGTGATGAGGACTCAGAAGTAGACCCTGAAAGCAACTGTGAGGCCAGAACTGGCACCTCATGAGGAGATGCAGGCAACAGAGCCAGCTCAAAGCTCTTCCTTGCAAGCTGGGGCAGAGTCAGGTCTAAGCCCTTCCTTGACAGATGAGGCAGAGCTTGATGCTGTGCAGCTGGGAGAATCACCAGGAACTTTAGTTGAACCAAGTAAGAGCCAGCTGGAGGAAGGAGACAAGGGCAGAAACTGCCGCTTCTAAAAGGAGAAGTGCCTGTATTGCTGCTTGGTATGGCAGAAGACTCATCAGCATCTGAACAGGATTAAGCTTCCACAGAAGCCTAGTCCAGTGATGGCGAACCTTTTTGAGACCGAGTGCCCAAATTGCAACCCCGAGCCCACTTATTTATCGCAAAGTGCCGACACGGCAATTTAATCTGAATACAGAGGTTTTAGTTTAGAAAAAACGGGTTGGCTCCGAGGCGTGCGTTACTCAAAAGTAAGCTTGGTGGTAGTCTGTGACTTTGCTTTGAAGCAACCGTGCAACGCTTTGAATGGATGAATCACAATCCTAGGAGGATTTACTCAGAAGGAAGCCCCATTGCCAGCAACCAAGCTTACTCCCAGGTAAAGGATCGCGCTTTAGTTCTTCACGTGAAAATCAGCGGGGTTTAACAGCGCTTAGCAGGGTTACCTACACGGCTTCCCCAAAACTAGGTCTTAGGTTTAATGCTAATAATCAAGCCCAGCAGTCCAGGCCAGACTAGATGTGTGTGCGGGGGGAGGGGGTGTTGGTGCTTTGTTTGCGCGTACCCACAGAGAGGGCTCTGAGTTGCACCTCTGGCACCCGTGCCATAGGTTTGCTACTACTGGCCTAGTCCCATTATCAGGAGCATCTTACAAGCCCTGCCTAAGTGAAATGAGTGTATTTCCTTATAAGCTCCATGTTCCTATCTTCCTCTGATTCTAGCTCCCTTACCTGCCTGCCTGCCTAACCTCCTGCTGGACCCTTGACTCTGGACTGTCTGACTCCACCTTAGCTAACACCTGCTGGCAGCTCACCTCAGCTGCCTCTGCTTTCTCCTTGAGGCAGAACACAACTCTTCCTGTGTTCCCTCCAACAGCTCAAAGGTTCCTCAAAGGTGACTGGATGCTTGAGCAGCATTCCTATGGGCTCATCTGAGTGGCAGATTTTCCCTTTGGGGACAGGATAAGAGGTGCCTGTCACAGGTACTCACCTAGGTTCCTTCTCCTAGGGTCATATAGCAGAGATGGCTGTGCTGAAATCAACAACTGTTGATTAGCGAGAGAAAGACGTATGACTCCAACCGCACTGTCCCTTGGAAACCGATGGGCTTGATCAGTCAGGTACCTGGGGTGTACGTCGGGTCCCCGTGCTGTTGCTGGCCCTGTGGGGCTTGAATTTGCTGAACAGCTGCATGGCTATGGCTGCCAAAAACTGGACAAAAGCCCTGTCACGTTCTTTCATGCCAACCGTTCCAGTCTCTCTGCCAGTGCCCCGGTTTCTTGGGTACAGAGCCAGCGTGCATGCCAAGCACAAATGCTGCTCTTTGGCACAGGGCCAAGGGCTTTTGTACTCTGGAGTTTCTTGCCCCTTTTCTTTGCAACTCTTCTCCAAGATACCTAGTACAATTGATTTGGTGGTTCACGCATTATTACAATTTTCATTGTTTATATCCTTATCCTTTTCTTGCCCCTTTTCTTTGCAACTCTTCTTTGCAAAGAAAACTCTTCTTTGCAAAGAAAACTTTTCTTGCCCCTTTTCTTTGCAACTCTTCTTTCTTGCCCCTTTTCTTTGCAACTCTTCTCCAAGATACCTAGTACAATTGATTTGGTGGTTCATGCATTATTACAATTTTCATTGTTTATATCCTACCGCTTTCTCTGGGGGGAACGGAAGCGGCTCACCTTGTTCTCCTCTCCTCCATTTTATCCTCACAACAGCCCTGTGAGGTAGGGTAGGGTAGGCTAAGAGAGTGGGACTGGCCCAAGTGAGCTCCTATGGCAGAGTGGAGATTTCAGTTAACCGGAGTCTCTCAGATCCTCCTCTATCATTCTAACTGCTACGCCGTAGTGGTTGCCTGTCATCTATTTCCTGCCCCGGTTTTAATGAGCCGGAAGTGCTGTATAATTTTCATGTTGTGGTGTTTTGGAGGTGCTTGCTGCATTCCAAAGGTGAGTCGGTTCTGCGGAAGGGTGTGGCAACTCCATCTGAAAAACTCTGAGTTTATTGACAGAAGGGAGAGGAGGAAAACTATTAAGTTGTGTGAGTAACAAATATTATGATTTCTAGCAATGTTCTCATAACCTGCTGCTCCAACTGTCCCTATTTACTTAGATATCCTACTTTCTAGCCCCTTTTTTACTTGGCAGGTTCCTTTAAATGTTCTTCAGGGCTCAACTCCCTCCTCAGAGGGTCTATAACAGTGGTGGCGAACCTATGGCATGGGTGCCAGAGGCGGCACTCAGAGCCCTCTCTGTGGGCACGTGCAAACAGAGTCCCCCTCCCCCCACACACACACATCTAGGCTGGCCTGGGCCACTGGGCTCAATAATTAGCATTAAACCTAAGACCTAGTTTTCAGGAAGCAGTGTAGGTAACCCTGTTAAGCGCTGTTAACCCCACTGATTTTCATGCGTTGAACTGAAGTGAGATCCTTTACCTGGGAGTACGTTCGGTTGCTGACAATGGGGCTTGCTTCTGATTAAACCCTCCTAGGGTCATGATTCACCCGTTGGAAGAGTTGCATGGTTGCTTCAAAGCAAAGCTACCGACGACCACTAAGTTTACTCCCGAGTAACGCACACCTCGGAGCCAACCATTTTTTCTAAACTTAAACCTCAGTATTCAGGTTAAATTGCTGTGTTGGCACTTTGTGATAAATAAGTGGGTTTTGGGTTGCAATTTGGGCACTCGGTCTCGAAAAGGTTTGCCATCACTGGTCTGTAAGTAAAATCTATGTGTTGGCTAATAACATTATTAATTGCAGGAGACAGGGTTCTTAATGCATGGGCCTGTTGGGCAGTTGCCTGGGCCCCCCACAAGCATAAGGGCCCCCTTCTAATCATACTGTACCATCTCCATCTGCCTGGTTTACCGATTGAGCATCATTTATATTTTGCAATGTTTGTGTTTTTCAAGACTTAGGTTATTGTTCAAACGTTTGTATTGATCAGCAGGTTTTTTAATGTTTAAGCACTGATTTTGTTGGAAATACCCATAAATATATGTTTAGTTTTATCGACTATTTACATTTTTATCCCTGTGAGTGTGTAGGTAGGGGGTCTCAGTCCGCTGCTTTGCCTGGGGGCCTATAATGCTGTTAAGACAGCCCTGGAGGGGATGCTCATTCAGTCCATCTCATTCAGTTTTGACTTTTTAATTCCAGGTGCGGCTTCTGGGGATCTCACAGCTTTCCCATGTGAGCGTGACCACATTTTTCTTCGGTTTCCCAATAGAGCTTTTTGATCCAATTAGAACCGGGGCGGGATCTCATTAACTGGCAGCGTGTATATTTTCCGAGCGGGAGTGGCTATTTGTTTTGCTTCTCCAACCCAGCAGAACTGGCTGCATCTTTAAATCTGTTTTATACTCTAATCCAATTAAGCCCGTAACACCTCCAGTTTCAAAAAGGCTACAAACTGCAGGCTTCGGATCTTTTCGTCATGCCTTGAAACATTCCTCCCCCCCACCCACCCCCCGTTTCATTTACTGAATATTCGGCTCGCTGAAGAATTCTGGGAAGCAGAAATATGCTCACTGGTTTTATGATGTTTCGGTTGGTCCCAATAAAAAGGAATTACACTGTCGTCTTGTTTTGTTTTTATACTTGGTAGACCATTAAGCACAGAACTTATGTTTGTGCAGCCCTGAAGATTCTGCCTTCACAAAGACTGGCGGCTGGTTAGAGCCAATTTGAACCTGTTTTGAACCTTGTTTGGGTCTTGATGCTCCCCGAAAAGAGTTCTGGGAATTGTATTTTGGCAAGAGAGCTGAGGATCTTTACATTATATCTCCAACCTCTTTGCGTGAGGACAGTTTCCGGAAATAAGGGAGGGGGCTACAGTTCTACAGGGGTAGCTATGTTAGTCTGTGGAAGCAACCTTAAAACAGAAACCCAGGCACACTTATTTATTTGTTAGTTTTGATATACTGCCTTATCCCCTAAGAGCTCTGGGCGGTGTACAGGTCAATGAAACACTAATTTAAATTTACATCTCAGTTAAAACCGTTCCAAAACAGACACTCCAACCTTAACTCTAAAAACATTTCAGATTCAACATCACAGCTCATCCGGGCGGCTACACAACAATTGTGAGCTCCAAAGATGGTATATGAAAATACAGAGGACGGCACCCTCAATGACTGGCCTCCCCAAAGGCCCGGCGGAATAACTCCGTCTTGCAGGCCCTGCGGAACTGTTCTAGGTCCCGCAGGGCCCAGATGGCTGTGGGGAGAGTGTTCCACCAGGTGAGGGCCAGGGTCCTACAGGCCTTGGCCCGGGTGGAGGCTAGCTGTACCATGGAGGAACCCGGAACTACCAGCAAATTGGCCCCTACCGAGCGCAGGGACCGAACTTGAAGGAATCACCATATTGACTCCAGCATAAGCCTACGGCCATACCACCCTGAACAAACCCGATCTCGGAAGCTAAGCAGGGTCGGGCCTGGTTAGTACTTGGATGGGAGACTGGGTGCTGTAGACTCCAGCATAAACTGTCGATGGCCCCTTCTGCACATGCACTTTCAATCCACAGGCACTAAGTTGGGGACTAGGGCTACCAGCTCCAGGTTGAGAAATACCTGGAGAATTTGGGGATGGAAGGTGTTTGGGGGAGGTGGGGGTTCAGTGGGGTATAATGCCAGAGAGTTCAAATTCCAAAGCGGCTTCTGGAGAACGGGCGTAATCCCAGGAGATCTTCATTCTCCACCTAGAAGTTGGCAGTTCTAATTTAGCAGCTTTCCAGCTCTTGTGGAAATGTACCTGCTGTTCCTGTTTTGAACATTTTACTTCTGTTTTGAATGCGGTTTGCTTTGAATTGCAAATGACATCTGAAGATTCAGAGTCCTGCCGGCTATTATTTTCCCCAAAAATTCCCAAAATGTTTACACAAGTAATGTCTGATGTTTGGACTTTTTTTATTTACCATCTTTCCCCTGCGGTTGCGTTTCTAAAAACCTGTCAGTCTGAGATTTCTCACCCTCTTCCACATTCCATCCTTCCAGTCTAACTGGATTAGTCATTCAGGTTTCAGGTTAGGGAGGCAAAGAAGTAAGCGGCTAAAATCAGAATGTGCCTTTTAACCCCATAACAGAAACAAAACTGGGAAAGCTGCATATATATATTTTTTTACAAAAAACTTTATTAACATTGGTTGTGGTGGGTTTTCGGGGCTGTGTGGCCGTGGTCTGGTAGATCTTGTTTATTATGTAGATCTTGTTTATTGACATTGTTGAAATAACAATATAAACAACTTTTACATAAAAAGTAGAAAAACCATAACATTATTTTCGCACTTAATGAAACATAGCCAAAATCACCTACTACCTAAGCAGGTTTGATACATATTATTCTTACAATTTTTATTCAAGTTATTGTTAAATAATCCTTAAACAATTTGTCTTCTTTTCTTTCTTTCCCTTTTTCAGACTTCCAACTGAGCTTCCAATAACCTAAGATAGACAATTCCCTTAATTATAAACAATTCCAAAATTCAATACTTTTTCCTTTCCTATTCCTTATAACATTAAACTTAACTTCTTTCCATTAAGAGGAGATCTCATTTTTTTAACATTTACAATATTCAATTAATTTTGAGCATTCTGTTCTATTTTTCTTATAACATAACTGCATTTTCTATTAAAGGAAAATATACAACTTTCTAGACTTCAGCAGAAGAAGAAGAGAAGAGTTTGGATTTATATCCCCCATTTCCTGTAGGAGATTCAAAGGGGCTTACAATCTCCTTGCCCTTTCCTCTCTCAACAAACACCCTGTGAGGTGGATGGGGTTGAGAGAGCTCCAAGGTCACCCAGCTGGCGTGTGTGGGAGTGCACAGGCTAATCTGAATTCTCCAGATAAGCCTCCACAGCTCAAGCGGCAGAACAGGGAATCAAACCCGGTTCCTCCAGATCAGAGTGCACCAGCTCTTAGCCACTGCGCCACTGCTGCGCCTTTTCTTTCTTTCAGTGTGACAAGTTGCATGTTGTAAGACTCACATTCATGCTGTGAGAGCATAGGCACCTTTTCTCAGAAGAACATCCTGGTGCATTCAGTAGAATTTACTTCTAAGTGAAGGCAAAACTAGATGATAATGCTTAGCCATTTCAAATGTTCGTTGTGTTTCATATATGTATGTATGCAGCCCGGAGATATCCCAAAACCACATCTGAACTCCAGATAACACAGATCAGTTCTCCTGGAGAACGTGGCTGCTTTGGAATTGAGATTCTATGGCACTGCACCGCATTAAGGTCCATTTGATCCCTGAACCCCAACCTTCTCAGGATCCACTCCTAAACATCCATGAATTTTCCAACCTGGAGTTGGCAACATGTTGTTCAACTGCAAGCAAACCAAGGGAAGAAATTTGGGTCTTTCTAATTTGAAGACAACTTCTGGGAGTCACGACAGAACCTCGCGTCTGCACGCATATAACATTCCTGAGCGAGTGTTAAAACATTTTCACGATGGGGTTATTGACAGAAAAGCAGATAAGCTATGTAGAGGGAGGGGGAAGAAGCCAGGTGCTTTACCCATTCCTTGATGGTCATTTTTTCCCTTTCCTGACCACACACGCCCAACCAGGGTTGCTAACCTCCAGGTGAAAGCTGGAGACTTCCTGGACTTCCTCCAGACAACATACATATATACGTACGTTCTCACAGGTTCCTGAGAGTAGGTTACTAATTATTTGTGTGTGCCGAGAGGGGCTTACTAATTGGTGATTTTGCCACATGATTTTTGCCTTAGTTATGCCCCTCCTCTCAGCAGTAGCGCGCAGAATTTGAAGCAGTCTAGCAGGAGGTGCACCGGTGTGCGTGGCAATCTGTGCCTGCGTGCATTCGTTTCCCGCCCAAGGACCGGCGCAGCGGCTGCATCCTTGCCACAGCCCCGCCCAGGAATGCCCCGCCCCTGGAATGCCCGGCCACACCCCCGTCGTGCCCCGGCCAGTCCCATTGGCGCTACGCCACAGTTTGAATCCCACCACCATGGGAACCTGTTACTAAAAATTTTTGGATCCCACTGTATGTATGTATGTATGTATGTATGTATGCATGCATGCATGCATGCTGGAGAAAAGGCCTGCTCTGGAATGTGGACTGCATTGCATGATGCTCTGCCAATCTTCCTTTCCTCTTAATCTGGAGTTGGCAACCAACCCTACATCCAAGTATATTTGCAAAGCTCATATAAGAAGACTGGGCCATTTTGCTTTCCTCTCTCTGTCCGTCCATCTCCCCCCCCCCCCCCCAATACACACACACTTTGGAGGACTCAAAATTAGTTATTCTTCTTTATTTAGATGCTTGCATAAAATACAGATATTTTTGTAGCTGTTCTCTCCAGTGAGGGCCCAAAGCAGTTTAGTCACTCACCCCAACATGGGGACTGGCGATCCCCCAGAATTACAGCTCAACTCCAGACTACAGAGATTGGTTCCCCTGGAGAAAATGGATGCTTGGGAGGATGGGCTGTATGGCATTGTACCCCACTGAGGTGTCTGTCCTCGCCAGGCTCCATCCCCAAATATCCAGGAGTTTCCCAATCTGGATCTGGCAAGCCCCCCCTCCCCCTGACACCAGTGGTCAGGAGGAACCTAGCAACTCTACATTGACCCTTCCTTCATTTTATCTTCACACCAACCCTGTGAGGTACATTTGGCTTAGAAAGTACAACAAGCCCAAGGAAACCTGGTGAGCTTTGTTTATTTAACAAATTTATAACCCACATAATTCGTCAGCTCTTCACTTAGGAGGCAGTTTACGGACGGAGCAGTTAAAATCCACAATTTGATAACTCAAAACAATTTAAAATTGCCCAAAGTCAATACACCACACCGCAAAACATTACAGTCTACCCTCCGAGCCAAATGCCAGGCTGTAGCAGAATTTTTTCTTTTACCAGCTATTTGTAACTGGAAAGGTTTAGCACCAGTCCATCATCTTCCTTCAGTTGTTGTACGAGTGCAGGCTGAGAAACAGAGATGCCAAGACTGAGGAAGATTTCAAACAGGATGAGATTGCTACATGGAGGAACCGTTCCTTGTCTATATGTTGTGCAAAAAGCAGGCCAATTGTGCCACACCAGCTTTTCGATGAAAAGAGAGTGGGGAGGGGAGCCAGGAAGGTTTCCAGTTCAAATCTTACCCTGGCCTACGAGCTCACCGCCTCTCTTCTTTCTTCAGTATGGGGATGGTAGACATACTGGGTTGTTGTGTATTTATTGACAATTTGCTTTTATGCAGAGCTGTGCATGCATCAGTTTTAAAATATTATGTTTCCCCCCCTTTTTTAAAAAAAGTTTCTTCATCCTGTAAGATGGTCTGGTCACTATTTATTCCTATTTTACAGAGAATTGAGGCCCAGATAGTGAGGTGGGTTTTTAGCCTAGAGCTGCAGGACATTTCCTAGGGCGATTTCGCACTTGAGAATTGACATAGGGTCGACTCATCAGACTGAAAGAGTCGACCTATGTCAGTCCCCTCATAACTTCCCACAGCAGCCGAGGTTGTCCTGCCAGAGCCGAGTTCAGAGGGCGGGTTCACCTCGGCGCGTCATTCACTCGTCGTGCCTGATTGGCTGCTGCGTTCAGGCGGGAATGCGAATGTGCGTCCCTTTTCCCCAAATTTTTTTTACGTTACAGCTACGTAGCGTTGACATCGCAACTCAATGTGCAGATTCCTCTGACACTTTTTCAAATTTTTGTGGAGCTCCTGCTCTGCCCAAATCCCAGTTAAGGTGATGGTCTCATCTTCCCTCCATCAGCGGGGAAAAAAGGCTTTTTACGGCGCAAGTCTTCTGTTCTGCGCATGCCCAAAACATTTGTCTGTGATTGGCTGAACGGGCGAATCGACCCGACGAAAATTCCCCACTCCCGTCAGCTTCACTTGAGTTCAACCTAGCTTCGCCGGTTTACCCCACCTTGGAGGTGGAGTCGAAAATTTAATGGCAGAACGGAGCAGAGCAGGACGAACCCACGTCGGATTCACCGGATGTGGGGAGCACTTGGGTTGAACATAGGTCGAACTTGAGTTCACACGGTGAGTGCGAAATCGACCCTGGAGTGGAAGAAAGAGATGACGCTGGATTGAAATCACAGCCACACCATCGCTGACCTGCTCCGGCTCCTAAGGAAGATACAGTCCCATACGGAGACATTTTAACATTATTAGTCTTTTGGAAATATGGTCAAGAAGACACCGAAATGCAATGCAAAAGAAGAAGAAAATTCAATCTTGTTAACAGGCTAAAAACAGAACTACTGTATAGTTATTCAATTAAGATAGGGTTTCCTTTACAATTGCCAGTTGGAGATCTTCTGCATCTGATCTCCAGGCAATAAGAGATCAGTTTCTCTGGAGAAAATGGCTGCTTTGGAAGGTAAACTCCAAAGCATTATACCTAGTTGGAATCCTTCCCCTTCCCCTCCCAAATCTCCAGGTATTTTCCTACCCAGAGCTGGCAACCCTATTTATCCTTCCTAGCAGCAGCAGCAGTGGTGTAGGAGGTTAAGAGCTCATGTATCTAATCTGGAGGAACCGGGTTTGATTCCCCGCTCTGCCGCCTGAGCTGCAGAGGCTTATCTGGGGAATTCAGATTAGCCTGTGCACTCCCACACATGCCGCTGGGTGACCTTGGGCTAGTCACAGCTTCTCGGAGCTCTCTCAGCCCCACCTACCTCACAGGATGTTTGTTGTGAGGAGGGAAGGGCAAGGAGATTGTAAGCCCCTTTGAGTCTCCTGCAGGAGAGAAAGGGGGATATAAATCCAAACTCTTCTTCTTCTTTATGTGCGGGAAGTGCCATCAAGTCACTGGCAACTTATGGCAATCCCATACAGTTTTCAAGGCAAGAACCACCAAACAAGAGGTGGTTTGCCATTGCCTGCCTCTGTGGAGGAACCCTGGATGGACTTAGCTGACCCTGTTTAGTCTCCAAGGTCCAATGAGATCAGGCTAGTCTGGTCCATCCAGGTCAGGGCATCCCTCTTTCTAAGTCTGTGTAAATTACTTGGCTTGTTTTGTCAGCAGCTACTTGGGAGTGGTTTGCTCCCACACTGATTGTATTGTTTACTCTCTTGACTGTCCGAGATATGTGGGCATTAGGAATTTCTCTCCCAGGCTGGCCCTAGACAAATCTGAAAGTGACTCTGACTGTTCTGTTGTGGAGCTCCTGTTAAACAACACAGATGTCATGCTCTTGGAAAAAGTAGCAAAATTTCTTTTACAAGTGACAGAACTTTCTAAGTAATGTATACTGCTATATACAGTCTTCCTGTCTGCGCTTTGAATGTACTCTTGATTTGTATTTCAAAAATGTCTGGCAACGCTCTAGAACCTATTTTTAAATGCCAAATAAAGGTTGTTGTTGTTATTATTATTGTTTACTCTTTTGACTGGATCTGGTTTTCATCTGGGTCCTGCAATGTGATGTCACATGCCCAAAATCCTGGGATAGGACTTTTTGTCTTCCTTGCTTGTGATTGGATGTAATGTTTAATGCCTCTGACAAGGTATGATTGCTGAAGTCCTCTGCCGTACTACTGGTACTGAGCACTGGCAACTTTTGAGGGCTTCTTCCATGTCCTGGGAAAGGATTTGGTGGAAATCAGCACAGCCTTATATATATATAATATATAACTAAGTCTCCTCCTATTCCTGCTACTCAGGGAGAAACTAGGAGGTTGGCAACCCTGGCGTTGCTATTGAGTGCAAGTCTGATGATAGCAGATCTGCATATGGATTCCAATTCAACAGCCGCTATATATATATATTGATGTTATCTTGGGACTTGGCTTTAGATCACACTCTGGATGGAAACTGGAAACCTGTAAGTGTGTGAGTAGCTTTATGTTATATAGTAGTGCTTATATGCCCATCATATAGTTGTGCAATGGTGTTCAGAAAGTTGACCAGCAGCACGGACCGGTACTTGAAGTCTAAGTTGTTAAGCTCCCAGGGGGATTTTTAGGAATTTCCTCCCTAGGAATTTTTAGGAATTTCCTCAAATGATAAATATGACATTCTTGTTTCTCGAGTTTAGAAGAACTACCTGAGGAAGTGGCGTTCTAAACCGACCGTACATGTATTGTCTTAACGGTGGGGGACAGTGCCATCAAGTCACACCTGACTCATGGCCACCCCATGTGGTTTTCAAGGCAAAAGATGAGCAAGGGGGGTTTGCTGTAGCCTCTCCATAGCAACCCTAGACTTCTTTGGAGGTCTCCTATCCAACTGCCAACCACATCAATCCTTCTTAGCTTCTGAAATCTGACAAGACTTGGCTAATCTGGTCTGACTTGAAGAAGCTCCATAATCTGAAATATTTGGGGGTAAAGGGGAAGGTCACAAAGAGGAGCCATGTAATGTTAAGAACATAAGAACATAAGAACAAGCCAGCTGGATCAGACCAGAGTCCATCTAGTCCACTCTGCTACTCGCAGTGGCCCATCAGGTGCCTTTGGGAGCTCACATGCAGGATGTGAAAGCAATGGCCTTCTGCTGCTGCTGCTGCTCCTGAGCACCTGGTCTGCTAAGGCATTTGCAAGGAGGATCAAGATTGGTAGCCATAGATCGACTTCTCCTCCATAAATCTGCCCAAGCCCTTTTTAAAGCTATCCAGGTTAGCGGCCATCACCACCTCCTGTGGCAGCATATTCCAAACACCGATCACACGTTGTGTGAAGAAGTGTTTCCTTTTATTAGTCCTAATTCTCCCCCCACCCCCAGCATTTTCAATGAATGCCCCCTGGTTCTAGTATTGTGAGAAAGAGAGAAAATGTTGTTGGTATAGAAGGATTCTGCATCTGTGACGTCCAACATAGTTATTTCAGGAGGACTGCTAACAGAGTCTCCTCAGGAAATCTATGGCAGTTAACTAGTAGTGCTGCTAGCATAAAGCCTGAGGGTGTAGTATACGTAGGCAGATGCTCATTCATTCATTCATTCATTCATTCATTCATTCATTCATTCATTCATTAGATTTCATAGACTACCTCATCCCCGGAGGGCTCTAGGAGGTTCACAACACAAAACTAAAGAGCAGTCAATAAATAACTTAAATTACCTCTAGAAACATTAAAATCAGTATGCAGCATAACATCCCCATATTAGCGGCACCCCGTCTTAAGGCTGGGTACTAGTACTAGTTTAGAGAGTACTAGTTCACAAAACAATAGGGAATCATCCAATGTTCTCCATTTTCTGTGCCATTGGCAGCAGATAGAAGAATTCTACTTGAGGCTGCTGTGGTGTGTCTATGGCCATTTATGCACTTGTGGTCTGCCGCGCAGTGAATCTATATTCCCTTTGGGTTGGATTTCTGGTTGCACACATGTTTTTTCCCCTCCCAAACTCAACGCGCCACAAATCAGATAATCCCCACGGTGTGTGAAAGTGGCCAAAGTGTGCAGGGGAAGAGCAACTGATTGGTGTGTGTCCGGTTTCCCTCTGGTTTTTCACTCCTCCCCGCCTTCCCCTGCCCATGCAGAAGCAGTTCCACCCACTCCTCCATGGGCAATTATAGGGGATTAATGGGCTTTTCCCAGGACTAATAAATTGTTAGAACACCACCCTCCCAAATAAAATGTTAAAAGACAGCAAACAACCTCCTGACCTGGAAACAGGGGGCAGGCAAAATGGCTGCTAAGCTCAGAGGAATCAGTGGGGCACTTCCTCATGGGTAAACAAAGAAAAGCGGGGAGACCCCTCTGCAGAGCAAACAGCCTCCGGGTAAGTACTACTTGCATAAAGGGCCTAGGACGTTAAATCGTGTTCTCAGTGGGGTCAAAAGGTTGATTCCTGTAGAAGATAGCAGCTGCCACTTAGTCTTCTATTTCGTATCCATTTTCTTCTTTGTCACAGTTGTTTCTGAGGGTGTGGCATTACGTTCTGTGATACTGAGTTTCAGGACCCAGTGATGTTACTTGTTCATATTTCCAGCCTGCTTACAATGATAGAAGCCTCATAAGCACCTTCCTTATGAGGAGAGGCTGCAGCGTTTGGGACTCTTTAGTTTGGAGAGGAGACGTCTGAGGGGGGATATGATTGAAGTCTATGAAATTATGCATGGGGTAGAAAATGTCGACAGAGAGAAATTTTTCTCTCTTTCTCACAATACTAGAACCAGGGGGCATCCATTGAAAATGCTGGGGGGAAGAATTAGGACTAATAAAAGGAAACACTTCTTCACGCAACGTGTGATTGGTGTTTGGAATATGCTGCCACAGGAGGTGGTGATGGCCACTAACCTGGATAGCTTTAAAAAGGGCTTGGACAGATGTATGGAGAAGCCGATCTATGGCTACCAATCTTGATCCTCCTTGATCTCAGATTGCAAATGCCTTAGCAGACCAGGTGCTCAGGAGCAGCAGCAGCAGCAGAAGGCCATTGCTTTCACATCCTGCACGTGAGCTCCCAAAGGCACCTGGTGGGCCACTGCGAGTAGCAGAGAGCTGGACTAGATGGACTCTGGTCTGATCCAGCAGGCTAGTTCTTATGTTCTTATGTTCCAAATAGAAGTCCAGTCTGGGGTTACCAACCATTATGTTAATAAATAACCATTTATTATGCTGCAATAAATATGGTGCCACAACGCTGTTCTTGCTGCAGCCAGCTAGCCCAGCTTCTCCTCCAGAATAGTTCAGTACTGTCTGCTCTGGTTGGCAGAAGAGCTTTCCAGAGCCTTTTCTGACACCTGCCATCTGGGATATTTGAACTCAGAAGAAGAATAAATGCATACAGATCCGGCATTGAAACTTACAATATCCAGAAACCAGTGGGTAATTTTGATCTGTGGCTGTACCGAAAGTCACTGATCTCCTACAAAAGAAGATCAAAGGGAGAGTCCAACAGGAAATCTTTTCATTAACATTCATCAATAAATTCAACACTATTACTCCTCCAGGGCTGGCATTTCTCAGTCTCAATAGGTACTATTTTATTAGCATATTCCACCCATTACAGATGTTAATTAGTTCAACTGTGCCTCTATAATTTTCTAATTGGACCTGCATATCATGTTTCACCCTGCACCAGACCCAGGCTATGTTAATTCTATGCCTGTCTATTAGCATATTGATTGGTTACTGTTCTCTCTTGATAACATCTTCTCACTACCACCGTTGTGTGCAGCTTTTAGTATAAATTTATCTAATGGATGAACACTTGTGCATCTGATGAAGAGAGCTCTGATTCATGATGAAAGCTTACATTGGAATAGATTTTGTTAGGAGTCCATGGCACCTTGTGTGTGTATTTGTGTGCGTGTGTAAAGTGCCAGCAAGTTGCAGCTGACTTACGGTAACCCTAGGGTTCCAAAGGCAAGAGCTTAACAGAGGTGGTTTGCCATTATCTTCCTCTGCATAGAGATCCTGGCATTCCCTGATGGTCTCCCATCCAATTATTAACCAGGGCTGACCCTGCTTAGCTTCTGTGATGAGATCAAACGAGCCTGGTCCATCATGGCCATGGTCCACAAAAACCTTTAAAATGGTTATATTTTGCTGCCATTAACCAACAAGTCTGCCCATTTGAAGTGTGAAACATATGAGCTACCAAAGAACATGTGCCACTGCGAGTAGCAGAGTGCTGGACGAGATGGACTCTGGTCTGTTCCAGCAGGCTCGTTCTTACGTTCTTATGTGAAGATGCTTGATCAAAAGTCAGACCACGGGTCCAGCTAGGCTAGCAGAAGGCAGAGATTAGTTCTCATGGAGAAAATGGCTGCTTTGGAGGAGGATGCTATGCCATTATGCCCCACTGAAGTCCCTTCTGTCCCCAAACCCTCTTGCCCCCAGGCTTCACTCCAGGAATTTCTCAACTTAAGAGTTGACAACTTTATTTCCACAAGTTTGTCATTTGGCATCTTCCAGTTGTTCCACAATCAAGTTCCATTTTTTTTAACATTTACACTAGTTATATCAGCAAGGTTTATATGCATTTACTTATATGTTAAGTGTAAAGTGGGGGATGGGGGTCTTTCCTTGTGGAAGTTCTTTCTTTCAAGAAAATATACTCACAAGTGAGAGCAACTAAACTTTCTCCCTCCTCTTATTTTGTGGCACCCTCCCACACAAGATCCCCACCAAAGTAGTCTTAAAGCAACACACCATTTCCTTTAGAGCAGGGGTAGGGAACCTGCGGCTCTCCAGATGTTCAGGAACTACAATTCCCATCAGCCTCTGTCAGCATGGCCAATGGGGGGGGGGGTGGGGGGGGGGGGGGGTGGGGGGGGGGGGGGGTGGGGGGGGGGGGGGGTGGGGGGGGGGGGGGGTGGGGGGGGGGGGGGGTGGGGGGGGGGGGGGGTGGGGGGGGGGGGGGGTGGGGGGGGGGGGGGGTGGGGGGGGGGGGGGGTGGGGGGGGGGGGGGGTGGGGGGGGGGGGGGGTGGGGGGGGGGGGGGGTGGGGGGGGGGGGGGGTGGGGGGGGGGGGGGGTGGGGGGGGGGGGGGGTGGGGGGGGGGGGGGGTGGGGGGGGGGGGGGGTGGGGGGGGGGGGGGGTGGGGGGGGGGGGGGGTGGGGGGGGGGGGGGGTGGGGGGGGGGGGGGGTGGGGGGGGGGGGGGGTGGGGGGGGGGGGGGGTGGGGGGGGGGGGGGGTGGGGGGGGGGGGGGGTGGGGGGGGGGGGGGGTGGGGGGGGGGGGGGGTGGGGGGGGGGGGGGGTGGGGGGGGGGGGGGGTGGGGGGGGGGGGGGGTGGGGGGGGGGGGGGGTGGGGGGGGGGGGGGGTGGGGGGGGGGGGGGGTGGGGGGGGGGGGGGGTGGGGGGGGGGGGGGGTGGGGGGGGGGGGGGGTGGGGGGGGGGGGGGGTGGGGGGGGGGGGGGGTGGGGGGGGGGGGGGGTGGGGGGGGGGGGGGGTGGGGGGGGGGGGGGGTGGGGGGGGGGGGGGGTGGGGGGGGGGGGGGGTGGGGGGGGGGGGGGGTGGGGGGGGGGGGGGGTGGGGGGGGGGGGGGGTGGGGGGGGGGGGGGGTGGGGGGGGGGGGGGGTGGGGGGGGGGGGGGGTGGGGGGGGGGGGGGGTGGGGGGGGGGGGGGGTGGGGGGGGGGGGGGGTGGGGGGGGGGGGGGGTGGGGGGGGGGGGGGGTGGGGGGGGGGGGGGGTGGGGGGGGGGGGGGGTGGGGGGGGGGGGGGGTGGGGGGGGGGGGGGGTGGGGGGGGGGGGGGGTGGGGGGGGGGGGGGGTGGGGGGGGGGGGGGGTGGGGGGGGGGGGGGGTGGGGGGGGGGGGGGGTGGGGGGGGGGGGGGGTGGGGGGGGGGGGGGGTGGGGGGGGGGGGGGGTGGGGGGGGGGGGGGGTGGGGGGGGGGGGGGGTGGGGGGGGGGGGGGGTGGGGGGGGGGGGGGGTGGGGGGGGGGGGGGGTGGGGGGGGGGGGGGGTGGGGGGGGGGGGGGGTGGGGGGGGGGGGGGGTGGGGGGGGGGGGGGGTGGGGGGGGGGGGGGGTGGGGGGGGGGGGGGGTGGGGGGGGGGGGGGGTGGGGGGGGGGGGGGGTGGGGGGGGGGGGGGGTGGGGGGGGGGGGGGGTGGGGGGGGGGGGGGGTGGGGGGGGGGGGGGGTGGGGGGGGGGGGGGGTGGGGGGGGGGGGGGGTGGGGGGGGGGGGGGGTGGGGGGGGGGGGGGGTGGGGGGGGGGGGGGGTGGGGGGGGGGGGGGGTGGGGGGGGGGGGGGGTGGGGGGGGGGGGGGGTGGGGGGGGGGGGGGGTGGGGGGGGGGGGGGGTGGGGGGGGGGGGGGGTGGGGGGGGGGGGGGGTGGGGGGGGGGGGGGGTGGGGGGGGGGGGGGGTGGGGGGGGGGGGGGGTGGGGGGGGGGGGGGGTGGGGGGGGGGGGGGGTGGGGGGGGGGGGGGGTGGGGGGGGGGGGGGGTGGGGGGGGGGGGGGGTGGGGGGGGGGGGGGGTGGGGGGGGGGGGGGGTGGGGGGGGGGGGGGGTGGGGGGGGGGGGGGGTGGGGGGGGGGGGGGGTGGGGGGGGGGGGGGGTGGGGGGGGGGGGGGGTGGGGGGGGGGGGGGGTGGGGGGGGGGGGGGGTGGGGGGGGGGGGGGGTGGGGGGGGGGGGGGGTGGGGGGGGGGGGGGGTGGGGGGGGGGGGGGGTGGGGGGGGGGGGGGGTGGGGGGGGGGGGGGGTGGGGGGGGGGGGGGGTGGGGGGGGGGGGGGGTGGGGGGGGGGGGGGGTGGGGGGGGGGGGGGGTGGGGGGGGGGGGGGGTGGGGGGGGGGGGGGGTGGGGGGGGGGGGGGGTGGGGGGGGGGGGGGGTGGGGGGGGGGGGGGGTGGGGGGGGGGGGGGGTGGGGGGGGGGGGGGGTGGGGGGGGGGGGGGGTGGGGGGGGGGGGGGGTGGGGGGGGGGGGGGGTGGGGGGGGGGGGGGGTGGGGGGGGGGGGGGGTGGGGGGGGGGGGGGGTGGGGGGGGGGGGGGGTGGGGGGGGGGGGGGGTGGGGGGGGGGGGGGGTGGGGGGGGGGGGGGGTGGGGGGGGGGGGGGGTGGGGGGGGGGGGGGGTGGGGGGGGGGGGGGGTGGGGGGGGGGGGGGGTGGGGGGGGGGGGGGGTGGGGGGGGGGGGGGGTGGGGGGGGGGGGGGGTGGGGGGGGGGGGGGGTGGGGGGGGGGGGGGGTGGGGGGGGGGGGGGGTGGGGGGGGGGGGGGGTGGGGGGGGGGGGGGGTGGGGGGGGGGGGGGGTGGGGGGGGGGGGGGGTGGGGGGGGGGGGGGGTGGGGGGGGGGGGGGGTGGGGGGGGGGGGGGGTGGGGGGGGGGGGGGGTGGGGGGGGGGGGGGGTGGGGGGGGGGGGGGGTGGGGGGGGGGGGGGGTGGGGGGGGGGGGGGGTGGGGGGGGGGGGGGGTGGGGGGGGGGGGGGGTGGGGGGGGGGGGGGGTGGGGGGGGGGGGGGGTGGGGGGGGGGGGGGGTGGGGGGGGGGGGGGGTGGGGGGGGGGGGGGGTGGGGGGGGGGGGGGGTGGGGGGGGGGGGGGGTGGGGGGGGGGGGGGGTGGGGGGGGGGGGGGGTGGGGGGGGGGGGGGGTGGGGGGGGGGGGGGGTGGGGGGGGGGGGGGGTGGGGGGGGGGGGGGGTGGGGGGGGGGGGGGGTGGGGGGGGGGGGGGGTGGGGGGGGGGGGGGGTGGGGGGGGGGGGGGGTGGGGGGGGGGGGGGGTGGGGGGGGGGGGGGGTGGGGGGGGGGGGGGGTGGGGGGGGGGGGGGGTGGGGGGGGGGGGGGGTGGGGGGGGGGGGGGGTGGGGGGGGGGGGGGGTGGGGGGGGGGGGGGGTGGGGGGGGGGGGGGGTGGGGGGGGGGGGGGGTGGGGGGGGGGGGGGGTGGGGGGGGGGGGGGGTGGGGGGGGGGGGGGGTGGGGGGGGGGGGGGGTGGGGGGGGGGGGGGGTGGGGGGGGGGGGGGGTGGGGGGGGGGGGGGGTGGGGGGGGGGGGGGGTGGGGGGGGGGGGGGGTGGGGGGGGGGGGGGGTGGGGGGGGGGGGGGGTGGGGGGGGGGGGGGGTGGGGGGGGGGGGGGGTGGGGGGGGGGGGGGGTGGGGGGGGGGGGGGGTGGGGGGGGGGGGGGGTGGGGGGGGGGGGGGGTGGGGGGGGGGGGGGGTGGGGGGGGGGGGGGGTGGGGGGGGGGGGGGGTGGGGGGGGGGGGGGGTGGGGGGGGGGGGGGGTGGGGGGGGGGGGGGGTGGGGGGGGGGGGGGGTGGGGGGGGGGGGGGGTGGGGGGGGGGGGGGGTGGGGGGGGGGGGGGGT
The DNA here is from genome assembly GCF_021028975.2 of Sphaerodactylus townsendi. NCBI lineage: Eukaryota > Metazoa > Chordata > Lepidosauria > Squamata > Sphaerodactylidae > Sphaerodactylus > Sphaerodactylus townsendi. The sequence continues at coordinate 21,113,795 of NC_059425.1, read as the reverse complement.
GGGGGGGGGGGGGGGTGGGGGGGGGGGGGGGTGGGGGGGGGGGGGGGTGGGGGGGGGGGGGGGTGGGGGGGGGGGGGGGTGGGGGGGGGGGGGGGTGGGGGGGGGGGGGGGTGGGGGGGGGGGGGGGTGGGGGGGGGGGGGGGTGGGGGGGGGGGGGGGTGGGGGGGGGGGGGGGTGGGGGGGGGGGGGGGTGGGGGGGGGGGGGGGTGGGGGGGGGGGGGGGTGGGGGGGGGGGGGGGTGGGGGGGGGGGGGGGTGGGGGGGGGGGGGGGTGGGGGGGGGGGGGGGTGGGGGGGGGGGGGGGTGGGGGGGGGGGGGGGTGGGGGGGGGGGGGGGTGGGGGGGGGGGGGGGTGGGGGGGGGGGGGGGTGGGGGGGGGGGGGGGTGGGGGGGGGGGGGGGTGGGGGGGGGGGGGGGTGGGGGGGGGGGGGGGTGGGGGGGGGGGGGGGTGGGGGGGGGGGGGGGTGGGGGGGGGGGGGGGTGGGGGGGGGGGGGGGTGGGGGGGGGGGGGGGTGGGGGGGGGGGGGGGTGGGGGGGGGGGGGGGTGGGGGGGGGGGGGGGTGGGGGGGGGGGGGGGTGGGGGGGGGGGGGGGTGGGGGGGGGGGGGGGTGGGGGGGGGGGGGGGTGGGGGGGGGGGGGGGTGGGGGGGGGGGGGGGTGGGGGGGGGGGGGGGTGGGGGGGGGGGGGGGTGGGGGGGGGGGGGGGTGGGGGGGGGGGGGGGTGGGGGGGGGGGGGGGTGGGGGGGGGGGGGGGTGGGGGGGGGGGGGGGTGGGGGGGGGGGGGGGTGGGGGGGGGGGGGGGTGGGGGGGGGGGGGGGTGGGGGGGGGGGGGGGTGGGGGGGGGGGGGGGTGGGGGGGGGGGGGGGTGGGGGGGGGGGGGGGTGGGGGGGGGGGGGGGTGGGGGGGGGGGGGGGTGGGGGGGGGGGGGGGTGGGGGGGGGGGGGGGTGGGGGGGGGGGGGGGTGGGGGGGGGGGGGGGTGGGGGGGGGGGGGGGTGGGGGGGGGGGGGGGTGGGGGGGGGGGGGGGTGGGGGGGGGGGGGGGTGGGGGGGGGGGGGGGTGGGGGGGGGGGGGGGTGGGGGGGGGGGGGGGTGGGGGGGGGGGGGGGTGGGGGGGGGGGGGGGTGGGGGGGGGGGGGGGTGGGGGGGGGGGGGGGTGGGGGGGGGGGGGGGTGGGGGGGGGGGGGGGTGGGGGGGGGGGGGGGTGGGGGGGGGGGGGGGTGGGGGGGGGGGGGGGTGGGGGGGGGGGGGGGTGGGGGGGGGGGGGGGTGGGGGGGGGGGGGGGTGGGGGGGGGGGGGGGTGGGGGGGGGGGGGGGTGGGGGGGGGGGGGGGTGGGGGGGGGGGGGGGTGGGGGGGGGGGGGGGTGGGGGGGGGGGGGGGTGGGGGGGGGGGGGGGTGGGGGGGGGGGGGGGTGGGGGGGGGGGGGGGTGGGGGGGGGGGGGGGTGGGGGGGGGGGGGGGTGGGGGGGGGGGGGGGTGGGGGGGGGGGGGGGTGGGGGGGGGGGGGGGTGGGGGGGGGGGGGGGTGGGGGGGGGGGGGGGTGGGGGGGGGGGGGGGTGGGGGGGGGGGGGGGTGGGGGGGGGGGGGGGTGGGGGGGGGGGGGGGTGGGGGGGGGGGGGGGTGGGGGGGGGGGGGGGTGGGGGGGGGGGGGGGTGGGGGGGGGGGGGGGTGGGGGGGGGGGGGGGTGGGGGGGGGGGGGGGTGGGGGGGGGGGGGGGTGGGGGGGGGGGGGGGTGGGGGGGGGGGGGGGTGGGGGGGGGGGGGGGTGGGGGGGGGGGGGGGTGGGGGGGGGGGGGGGTGGGGGGGGGGGGGGGTGGGGGGGGGGGGGGGTGGGGGGGGGGGGGGGTGGGGGGGGGGGGGGGTGGGGGGGGGGGGGGGTGGGGGGGGGGGGGGGTGGGGGGGGGGGGGGGTGGGGGGGGGGGGGGGTGGGGGGGGGGGGGGGTGGGGGGGGGGGGGGGTGGGGGGGGGGGGGGGTGGGGGGGGGGGGGGGTGGGGGGGGGGGGGGGTGGGGGGGGGGGGGGGTGGGGGGGGGGGGGGGTGGGGGGGGGGGGGGGTGGGGGGGGGGGGGGGTGGGGGGGGGGGGGGGTGGGGGGGGGGGGGGGTGGGGGGGGGGGGGGGTGGGGGGGGGGGGGGGTGGGGGGGGGGGGGGGTGGGGGGGGGGGGGGGTGGGGGGGGGGGGGGGTGGGGGGGGGGGGGGGTGGGGGGGGGGGGGGGTGGGGGGGGGGGGGGGTGGGGGGGGGGGGGGGTGGGGGGGGGGGGGGGTGGGGGGGGGGGGGGGTGGGGGGGGGGGGGGGTGGGGGGGGGGGGGGGTGGGGGGGGGGGGGGGTGGGGGGGGGGGGGGGTGGGGGGGGGGGGGGGTGGGGGGGGGGGGGGGTGGGGGGGGGGGGGGGTGGGGGGGGGGGGGGGTGGGGGGGGGGGGGGGTGGGGGGGGGGGGGGGTGGGGGGGGGGGGGGGTGGGGGGGGGGGGGGGTGGGGGGGGGGGGGGGTGGGGGGGGGGGGGGGTGGGGGGGGGGGGGGGTGGGGGGGGGGGGGGGTGGGGGGGGGGGGGGGTGGGGGGGGGGGGGGGTGGGGGGGGGGGGGGGTGGGGGGGGGGGGGGGTGGGGGGGGGGGGGGGTGGGGGGGGGGGGGGGTGGGGGGGGGGGGGGGTGGGGGGGGGGGGGGGTGGGGGGGGGGGGGGGTGGGGGGGGGGGGGGGTGGGGGGGGGGGGGGGTGGGGGGGGGGGGGGGTGGGGGGGGGGGGGGGTGGGGGGGGGGGGGGGTGGGGGGGGGGGGGGGTGGGGGGGGGGGGGGGTGGGGGGGGGGGGGGGTGGGGGGGGGGGGGGGTGGGGGGGGGGGGGGGTGGGGGGGGGGGGGGGTGGGGGGGGGGGGGGGTGGGGGGGGGGGGGGGTGGGGGGGGGGGGGGGTGGGGGGGGGGGGGGGTGGGGGGGGGGGGGGGTGGGGGGGGGGGGGGGTGGGGGGGGGGGGGGGTGGGGGGGGGGGGGGGTGGGGGGGGGGGGGGGTGGGGGGGGGGGGGGGTGGGGGGGGGGGGGGGTGGGGGGGGGGGGGGGTGGGGGGGGGGGGGGGTGGGGGGGGGGGGGGGTGGGGGGGGGGGGGGGTGGGGGGGGGGGGGGGTGGGGGGGGGGGGGGGTGGGGGGGGGGGGGGGTGGGGGGGGGGGGGGGTGGGGGGGGGGGGGGGTGGGGGGGGGGGGGGGTGGGGGGGGGGGGGGGTGGGGGGGGGGGGGGGTGGGGGGGGGGGGGGGTGGGGGGGGGGGGGGGTGGGGGGGGGGGGGGGTGGGGGGGGGGGGGGGTGGGGGGGGGGGGGGGTGGGGGGGGGGGGGGGTGGGGGGGGGGGGGGGTGGGGGGGGGGGGGGGTGGGGGGGGGGGGGGGTGGGGGGGGGGGGGGGTGGGGGGGGGGGGGGGTGGGGGGGGGGGGGGGTGGGGGGGGGGGGGGGTGGGGGGGGGGGGGGGTGGGGGGGGGGGGGGGTGGGGGGGGGGGGGGGTGGGGGGGGGGGGGGGTGGGGGGGGGGGGGGGTGGGGGGGGGGGGGGGTGGGGGGGGGGGGGGGTGGGGGGGGGGGGGGGTGGGGGGGGGGGGGGGTGGGGGGGGGGGGGGGTGGGGGGGGGGGGGGGTGGGGGGGGGGGGGGGTGGGGGGGGGGGGGGGTGGGGGGGGGGGGGGGTGGGGGGGGGGGGGGGTGGGGGGGGGGGGGGGTGGGGGGGGGGGGGGGTGGGGGGGGGGGGGGGTGGGGGGGGGGGGGGGTGGGGGGGGGGGGGGGTGGGGGGGGGGGGGGGTGGGGGGGGGGGGGGGTGGGGGGGGGGGGGGGTGGGGGGGGGGGGGGGTGGGGGGGGGGGGGGGTGGGGGGGGGGGGGGGTGGGGGGGGGGGGGGGTGGGGGGGGGGGGGGGTGGGGGGGGGGGGGGGTGGGGGGGGGGGGGGGTGGGGGGGGGGGGGGGTGGGGGGGGGGGGGGGTGGGGGGGGGGGGGGGTGGGGGGGGGGGGGGGTGGGGGGGGGGGGGGGTGGGGGGGGGGGGGGGTGGGGGGGGGGGGGGGTGGGGGGGGGGGGGGGTGGGGGGGGGGGGGGGTGGGGGGGGGGGGGGGTGGGGGGGGGGGGGGGTGGGGGGGGGGGGGGGTGGGGGGGGGGGGGGGTGGGGGGGGGGGGGGGTGGGGGGGGGGGGGGGTGGGGGGGGGGGGGGGTGGGGGGGGGGGGGGGTGGGGGGGGGGGGGGGTGGGGGGGGGGGGGGGTGGGGGGGGGGGGGGGTGGGGGGGGGGGGGGGTGGGGGGGGGGGGGGGTGGGGGGGGGGGGGGGTGGGGGGGGGGGGGGGTGGGGGGGGGGGGGGGTGGGGGGGGGGGGGGGTGGGGGGGGGGGGGGGTGGGGGGGGGGGGGGGTGGGGGGGGGGGGGGGTGGGGGGGGGGGGGGGTGGGGGGGGGGGGGGGTGGGGGGGGGGGGGGGTGGGGGGGGGGGGGGGTGGGGGGGGGGGGGGGTGGGGGGGGGGGGGGGTGGGGGGGGGGGGGGGTGGGGGGGGGGGGGGGTGGGGGGGGGGGGGGGTGGGGGGGGGGGGGGGTGGGGGGGGGGGGGGGTGGGGGGGGGGGGGGGTGGGGGGGGGGGGGGGTGGGGGGGGGGGGGGGTGGGGGGGGGGGGGGGTGGGGGGGGGGGGGGGTGGGGGGGGGGGGGGGTGGGGGGGGGGGGGGGTGGGGGGGGGGGGGGGTGGGGGGGGGGGGGGGTGGGGGGGGGGGGGGGTGGGGGGGGGGGGGGGTGGGGGGGGGGGGGGGTGGGGGGGGGGGGGGGTGGGGGGGGGGGGGGGTGGGGGGGGGGGGGGGTGGGGGGGGGGGGGGGTGGGGGGGGGGGGGGGTGGGGGGGGGGGGGGGTGGGGGGGGGGGGGGGTGGGGGGGGGGGGGGGTGGGGGGGGGGGGGGGTGGGGGGGGGGGGGGGTGGGGGGGGGGGGGGGTGGGGGGGGGGGGGGGTGGGGGGGGGGGGGGGTGGGGGGGGGGGGGGGTGGGGGGGGGGGGGGGTGGGGGGGGGGGGGGGTGGGGGGGGGGGGGGGTGGGGGGGGGGGGGGGTGGGGGGGGGGGGGGGTGGGGGGGGGGGGGGGTGGGGGGGGGGGGGGGTGGGGGGGGGGGGGGGTGGGGGGGGGGGGGGGTGGGGGGGGGGGGGGGTGGGGGGGGGGGGGGGTGGGGGGGGGGGGGGGTGGGGGGGGGGGGGGGTGGGGGGGGGGGGGGGTGGGGGGGGGGGGGGGTGGGGGGGGGGGGGGGTGGGGGGGGGGGGGGGTGGGGGGGGGGGGGGGTGGGGGGGGGGGGGGGTGGGGGGGGGGGGGGGTGGGGGGGGGGGGGGGTGGGGGGGGGGGGGGGTGGGGGGGGGGGGGGGTGGGGGGGGGGGGGGGTGGGGGGGGGGGGGGGTGGGGGGGGGGGGGGGTGGGGGGGGGGGGGGGTGGGGGGGGGGGGGGGTGGGGGGGGGGGGGGGTGGGGGGGGGGGGGGGTGGGGGGGGGGGGGGGTGGGGGGGGGGGGGGGTGGGGGGGGGGGGGGGTGGGGGGGGGGGGGGGTGGGGGGGGGGGGGGGTGGGGGGGGGGGGGGGTGGGGGGGGGGGGGGGTGGGGGGGGGGGGGGGTGGGGGGGGGGGGGGGTGGGGGGGGGGGGGGGTGGGGGGGGGGGGGGGTGGGGGGGGGGGGGGGTGGGGGGGGGGGGGGGTGGGGGGGGGGGGGGGTGGGGGGGGGGGGGGGTGGGGGGGGGGGGGGGTGGGGGGGGGGGGGGGTGGGGGGGGGGGGGGGTGGGGGGGGGGGGGGGTGGGGGGGGGGGGGGGTGGGGGGGGGGGGGGGTGGGGGGGGGGGGGGGTGGGGGGGGGGGGGGGTGGGGGGGGGGGGGGGTGGGGGGGGGGGGGGGTGGGGGGGGGGGGGGGTGGGGGGGGGGGGGGGTGGGGGGGGGGGGGGGTGGGGGGGGGGGGGGGTGGGGGGGGGGGGGGGTGGGGGGGGGGGGGGGTGGGGGGGGGGGGGGGTGGGGGGGGGGGGGGGTGGGGGGGGGGGGGGGTGGGGGGGGGGGGGGGTGGGGGGGGGGGGGGGTGGGGGGGGGGGGGGGTGGGGGGGGGGGGGGGTGGGGGGGGGGGGGGGTGGGGGGGGGGGGGGGTGGGGGGGGGGGGGGGTGGGGGGGGGGGGGGGTGGGGGGGGGGGGGGGTGGGGGGGGGGGGGGGTGGGGGGGGGGGGGGGTGGGGGGGGGGGGGGGTGGGGGGGGGGGGGGGTGGGGGGGGGGGGGGGTGGGGGGGGGGGGGGGTGGGGGGGGGGGGGGGTGGGGGGGGGGGGGGGTGGGGGGGGGGGGGGGTGGGGGGGGGGGGGGGTGGGGGGGGGGGGGGGTGGGGGGGGGGGGGGGTGGGGGGGGGGGGGGGTGGGGGGGGGGGGGGGTGGGGGGGGGGGGGGGTGGGGGGGGGGGGGGGTGGGGGGGGGGGGGGGTGGGGGGGGGGGGGGGTGGGGGGGGGGGGGGGTGGGGGGGGGGGGGGGTGGGGGGGGGGGGGGGTGGGGGGGGGGGGGGGTGGGGGGGGGGGGGGGTGGGGGGGGGGGGGGGTGGGGGGGGGGGGGGGTGGGGGGGGGGGGGGGTGGGGGGGGGGGGGGGTGGGGGGGGGGGGGGGTGGGGGGGGGGGGGGGTGGGGGGGGGGGGGGGTGGGGGGGGGGGGGGGTGGGGGGGGGGGGGGGTGGGGGGGGGGGGGGGTGGGGGGGGGGGGGGGTGGGGGGGGGGGGGGGTGGGGGGGGGGGGGGGTGGGGGGGGGGGGGGGTGGGGGGGGGGGGGGGTGGGGGGGGGGGGGGGTGGGGGGGGGGGGGGGTGGGGGGGGGGGGGGGTGGGGGGGGGGGGGGGTGGGGGGGGGGGGGGGTGGGGGGGGGGGGGGGTGGGGGGGGGGGGGGGTGGGGGGGGGGGGGGGTGGGGGGGGGGGGGGGTGGGGGGGGGGGGGGGTGGGGGGGGGGGGGGGTGGGGGGGGGGGGGGGTGGGGGGGGGGGGGGGTGGGGGGGGGGGGGGGTGGGGGGGGGGGGGGGTGGGGGGGGGGGGGGGTGGGGGGGGGGGGGGGTGGGGGGGGGGGGGGGTGGGGGGGGGGGGGGGTGGGGGGGGGGGGGGGTGGGGGGGGGGGGGGGTGGGGGGGGGGGGGGGTGGGGGGGGGGGGGGGTGGGGGGGGGGGGGGGTGGGGGGGGGGGGGGGTGGGGGGGGGGGGGGGTGGGGGGGGGGGGGGGTGGGGGGGGGGGGGGGTGGGGGGGGGGGGGGGTGGGGGGGGGGGGGGGTGGGGGGGGGGGGGGGTGGGGGGGGGGGGGGGTGGGGGGGGGGGGGGGTGGGGGGGGGGGGGGGTGGGGGGGGGGGGGGGTGGGGGGGGGGGGGGGTGGGGGGGGGGGGGGGTGGGGGGGGGGGGGGGTGGGGGGGGGGGGGGGTGGGGGGGGGGGGGGGTGGGGGGGGGGGGGGGTGGGGGGGGGGGGGGGTGGGGGGGGGGGGGGGTGGGGGGGGGGGGGGGTGGGGGGGGGGGGGGGTGGGGGGGGGGGGGGGTGGGGGGGGGGGGGGGTGGGGGGGGGGGGGGGTGGGGGGGGGGGGGGGTGGGGGGGGGGGGGGGTGGGGGGGGGGGGGGGTGGGGGGGGGGGGGGGTGGGGGGGGGGGGGGGTGGGGGGGGGGGGGGGTGGGGGGGGGGGGGGGTGGGGGGGGGGGGGGGTGGGGGGGGGGGGGGGTGGGGGGGGGGGGGGGTGGGGGGGGGGGGGGGTGGGGGGGGGGGGGGGTGGGGGGGGGGGGGGGTGGGGGGGGGGGGGGGTGGGGGGGGGGGGGGGTGGGGGGGGGGGGGGGTGGGGGGGGGGGGGGGTGGGGGGGGGGGGGGGTGGGGGGGGGGGGGGGTGGGGGGGGGGGGGGGTGGGGGGGGGGGGGGGTGGGGGGGGGGGGGGGTGGGGGGGGGGGGGGGTGGGGGGGGGGGGGGGTGGGGGGGGGGGGGGGTGGGGGGGGGGGGGGGTGGGGGGGGGGGGGGGTGGGGGGGGGGGGGGGTGGGGGGGGGGGGGGGTGGGGGGGGGGGGGGGTGGGGGGGGGGGGGGGTGGGGGGGGGGGGGGGTGGGGGGGGGGGGGGGTGGGGGGGGGGGGGGGTGGGGGGGGGGGGGGGTGGGGGGGGGGGGGGGTGGGGGGGGGGGGGGGTGGGGGGGGGGGGGGGTGGGGGGGGGGGGGGGTGGGGGGGGGGGGGGGTGGGGGGGGGGGGGGGTGGGGGGGGGGGGGGGTGGGGGGGGGGGGGGGTGGGGGGGGGGGGGGGTGGGGGGGGGGGGGGGTGGGGGGGGGGGGGGGTGGGGGGGGGGGGGGGTGGGGGGGGGGGGGGGTGGGGGGGGGGGGGGGTGGGGGGGGGGGGGGGTGGGGGGGGGGGGGGGTGGGGGGGGGGGGGGGTGGGGGGGGGGGGGGGTGGGGGGGGGGGGGGGTGGGGGGGGGGGGGGGTGGGGGGGGGGGGGGGTGGGGGGGGGGGGGGGTGGGGGGGGGGGGGGGTGGGGGGGGGGGGGGGTGGGGGGGGGGGGGGGTGGGGGGGGGGGGGGGTGGGGGGGGGGGGGGGTGGGGGGGGGGGGGGGTGGGGGGGGGGGGGGGTGGGGGGGGGGGGGGGTGGGGGGGGGGGGGGGTGGGGGGGGGGGGGGGTGGGGGGGGGGGGGGGTGGGGGGGGGGGGGGGTGGGGGGGGGGGGGGGTGGGGGGGGGGGGGGGTGGGGGGGGGGGGGGGTGGGGGGGGGGGGGGGTGGGGGGGGGGGGGGGTGGGGGGGGGGGGGGGTGGGGGGGGGGGGGGGTGGGGGGGGGGGGGGGTGGGGGGGGGGGGGGGTGGGGGGGGGGGGGGGTGGGGGGGGGGGGGGGTGGGGGGGGGGGGGGGTGGGGGGGGGGGGGGGTGGGGGGGGGGGGGGGTGGGGGGGGGGGGGGGTGGGGGGGGGGGGGGGTGGGGGGGGGGGGGGGTGGGGGGGGGGGGGGGTGGGGGGGGGGGGGGGTGGGGGGGGGGGGGGGTGGGGGGGGGGGGGGGTGGGGGGGGGGGGGGGTGGGGGGGGGGGGGGGTGGGGGGGGGGGGGGGTGGGGGGGGGGGGGGGTGGGGGGGGGGGGGGGTGGGGGGGGGGGGGGGTGGGGGGGGGGGGGGGTGGGGGGGGGGGGGGGTGGGGGGGGGGGGGGGTGGGGGGGGGGGGGGGTGGGGGGGGGGGGGGGTGGGGGGGGGGGGGGGTGGGGGGGGGGGGGGGTGGGGGGGGGGGGGGGTGGGGGGGGGGGGGGGTGGGGGGGGGGGGGGGTGGGGGGGGGGGGGGGTGGGGGGGGGGGGGGGTGGGGGGGGGGGGGGGTGGGGGGGGGGGGGGGTGGGGGGGGGGGGGGGTGGGGGGGGGGGGGGGTGGGGGGGGGGGGGGGTGGGGGGGGGGGGGGGTGGGGGGGGGGGGGGGTGGGGGGGGGGGGGGGTGGGGGGGGGGGGGGGTGGGGGGGGGGGGGGGTGGGGGGGGGGGGGGGTGGGGGGGGGGGGGGGTGGGGGGGGGGGGGGGTGGGGGGGGGGGGGGGTGGGGGGGGGGGGGGGTGGGGGGGGGGGGGGGTGGGGGGGGGGGGGGGTGGGGGGGGGGGGGGGTGGGGGGGGGGGGGGGTGGGGGGGGGGGGGGGTGGGGGGGGGGGGGGGTGGGGGGGGGGGGGGGTGGGGGGGGGGGGGGGTGGGGGGGGGGGGGGGTGGGGGGGGGGGGGGGTGGGGGGGGGGGGGGGTGGGGGGGGGGGGGGGTGGGGGGGGGGGGGGGTGGGGGGGGGGGGGGGTGGGGGGGGGGGGGGGTGGGGGGGGGGGGGGGTGGGGGGGGGGGGGGGTGGGGGGGGGGGGGGGTGGGGGGGGGGGGGGGTGGGGGGGGGGGGGGGTGGGGGGGGGGGGGGGTGGGGGGGGGGGGGGGTGGGGGGGGGGGGGGGTGGGGGGGGGGGGGGGTGGGGGGGGGGGGGGGTGGGGGGGGGGGGGGGTGGGGGGGGGGGGGGGTGGGGGGGGGGGGGGGTGGGGGGGGGGGGGGGTGGGGGGGGGGGGGGGTGGGGGGGGGGGGGGGTGGGGGGGGGGGGGGGTGGGGGGGGGGGGGGGTGGGGGGGGGGGGGGGTGGGGGGGGGGGGGGGTGGGGGGGGGGGGGGGTGGGGGGGGGGGGGGGTGGGGGGGGGGGGGGGTGGGGGGGGGGGGGGGTGGGGGGGGGGGGGGGTGGGGGGGGGGGGGGGTGGGGGGGGGGGGGGGTGGGGGGGGGGGGGGGTGGGGGGGGGGGGGGGTGGGGGGGGGGGGGGGTGGGGGGGGGGGGGGGTGGGGGGGGGGGGGGGTGGGGGGGGGGGGGGGTGGGGGGGGGGGGGGGTGGGGGGGGGGGGGGGTGGGGGGGGGGGGGGGTGGGGGGGGGGGGGGGTGGGGGGGGGGGGGGGTGGGGGGGGGGGGGGGTGGGGGGGGGGGGGGGTGGGGGGGGGGGGGGGTGGGGGGGGGGGGGGGTGGGGGGGGGGGGGGGTGGGGGGGGGGGGGGGTGGGGGGGGGGGGGGGTGGGGGGGGGGGGGGGTGGGGGGGGGGGGGGGTGGGGGGGGGGGGGGGTGGGGGGGGGGGGGGGTGGGGGGGGGGGGGGGTGGGGGGGGGGGGGGGTGGGGGGGGGGGGGGGTGGGGGGGGGGGGGGGTGGGGGGGGGGGGGGGTGGGGGGGGGGGGGGGTGGGGGGGGGGGGGGGTGGGGGGGGGGGGGGGTGGGGGGGGGGGGGGGTGGGGGGGGGGGGGGGTGGGGGGGGGGGGGGGTGGGGGGGGGGGGGGGTGGGGGGGGGGGGGGGTGGGGGGGGGGGGGGGTGGGGGGGGGGGGGGGTGGGGGGGGGGGGGGGTGGGGGGGGGGGGGGGTGGGGGGGGGGGGGGGTGGGGGGGGGGGGGGGTGGGGGGGGGGGGGGGTGGGGGGGGGGGGGGGTGGGGGGGGGGGGGGGTGGGGGGGGGGGGGGGTGGGGGGGGGGGGGGGTGGGGGGGGGGGGGGGTGGGGGGGGGGGGGGGTGGGGGGGGGGGGGGGTGGGGGGGGGGGGGGGTGGGGGGGGGGGGGGGTGGGGGGGGGGGGGGGTGGGGGGGGGGGGGGGTGGGGGGGGGGGGGGGTGGGGGGGGGGGGGGGTGGGGGGGGGGGGGGGTGGGGGGGGGGGGGGGTGGGGGGGGGGGGGGGTGGGGGGGGGGGGGGGTGGGGGGGGGGGGGGGTGGGGGGGGGGGGGGGTGGGGGGGGGGGGGGGTGGGGGGGGGGGGGGGTGGGGGGGGGGGGGGGTGGGGGGGGGGGGGGGTGGGGGGGGGGGGGGGTGGGGGGGGGGGGGGGTGGGGGGGGGGGGGGGTGGGGGGGGGGGGGGGTGGGGGGGGGGGGGGGTGGGGGGGGGGGGGGGTGGGGGGGGGGGGGGGTGGGGGGGGGGGGGGGTGGGGGGGGGGGGGGGTGGGGGGGGGGGGGGGTGGGGGGGGGGGGGGGTGGGGGGGGGGGGGGGTGGGGGGGGGGGGGGGTGGGGGGGGGGGGGGGTGGGGGGGGGGGGGGGTGGGGGGGGGGGGGGGTGGGGGGGGGGGGGGGTGGGGGGGGGGGGGGGTGGGGGGGGGGGGGGGTGGGGGGGGGGGGGGGTGGGGGGGGGGGGGGGTGGGGGGGGGGGGGGGTGGGGGGGGGGGGGGGTGGGGGGGGGGGGGGGTGGGGGGGGGGGGGGGTGGGGGGGGGGGGGGGTGGGGGGGGGGGGGGGTGGGGGGGGGGGGGGGTGGGGGGGGGGGGGGGTGGGGGGGGGGGGGGGTGGGGGGGGGGGGGGGTGGGGGGGGGGGGGGGTGGGGGGGGGGGGGGGTGGGGGGGGGGGGGGGTGGGGGGGGGGGGGGGTGGGGGGGGGGGGGGGTGGGGGGGGGGGGGGGTGGGGGGGGGGGGGGGTGGGGGGGGGGGGGGGTGGGGGGGGGGGGGGGTGGGGGGGGGGGGGGGTGGGGGGGGGGGGGGGTGGGGGGGGGGGGGGGTGGGGGGGGGGGGGGGTGGGGGGGGGGGGGGGTGGGGGGGGGGGGGGGTGGGGGGGGGGGGGGGTGGGGGGGGGGGGGGGTGGGGGGGGGGGGGGGTGGGGGGGGGGGGGGGTGGGGGGGGGGGGGGGTGGGGGGGGGGGGGGGTGGGGGGGGGGGGGGGTGGGGGGGGGGGGGGGTGGGGGGGGGGGGGGGTGGGGGGGGGGGGGGGTGGGGGGGGGGGGGGGTGGGGGGGGGGGGGGGTGGGGGGGGGGGGGGGTGGGGGGGGGGGGGGGTGGGGGGGGGGGGGGGTGGGGGGGGGGGGGGGTGGGGGGGGGGGGGGGTGGGGGGGGGGGGGGGTGGGGGGGGGGGGGGGTGGGGGGGGGGGGGGGTGGGGGGGGGGGGGGGTGGGGGGGGGGGGGGGTGGGGGGGGGGGGGGGTGGGGGGGGGGGGGGGTGGGGGGGGGGGGGGGTGGGGGGGGGGGGGGGTGGGGGGGGGGGGGGGTGGGGGGGGGGGGGGGTGGGGGGGGGGGGGGGTGGGGGGGGGGGGGGGTGGGGGGGGGGGGGGGTGGGGGGGGGGGGGGGTGGGGGGGGGGGGGGGTGGGGGGGGGGGGGGGTGGGGGGGGGGGGGGGTGGGGGGGGGGGGGGGTGGGGGGGGGGGGGGGTGGGGGGGGGGGGGGGTGGGGGGGGGGGGGGGTGGGGGGGGGGGGGGGTGGGGGGGGGGGGGGGTGGGGGGGGGGGGGGGTGGGGGGGGGGGGGGGTGGGGGGGGGGGGGGGTGGGGGGGGGGGGGGGTGGGGGGGGGGGGGGGTGGGGGGGGGGGGGGGTGGGGGGGGGGGGGGGTGGGGGGGGGGGGGGGTGGGGGGGGGGGGGGGTGGGGGGGGGGGGGGGTGGGGGGGGGGGGGGGTGGGGGGGGGGGGGGGTGGGGGGGGGGGGGGGTGGGGGGGGGGGGGGGTGGGGGGGGGGGGGGGTGGGGGGGGGGGGGGGTGGGGGGGGGGGGGGGTGGGGGGGGGGGGGGGTGGGGGGGGGGGGGGGTGGGGGGGGGGGGGGGTGGGGGGGGGGGGGGGTGGGGGGGGGGGGGGGTGGGGGGGGGGGGGGGTGGGGGGGGGGGGGGGTGGGGGGGGGGGGGGGTGGGGGGGGGGGGGGGTGGGGGGGGGGGGGGGTGGGGGGGGGGGGGGGTGGGGGGGGGGGGGGGTGGGGGGGGGGGGGGGTGGGGGGGGGGGGGGGTGGGGGGGGGGGGGGGTGGGGGGGGGGGGGGGTGGGGGGGGGGGGGGGTGGGGGGGGGGGGGGGTGGGGGGGGGGGGGGGTGGGGGGGGGGGGGGGTGGGGGGGGGGGGGGGTGGGGGGGGGGGGGGGTGGGGGGGGGGGGGGGTGGGGGGGGGGGGGGGTGGGGGGGGGGGGGGGTGGGGGGGGGGGGGGGTGGGGGGGGGGGGGGGTGGGGGGGGGGGGGGGTGGGGGGGGGGGGGGGTGGGGGGGGGGGGGGGTGGGGGGGGGGGGGGGTGGGGGGGGGGGGGGGTGGGGGGGGGGGGGGGTGGGGGGGGGGGGGGGTGGGGGGGGGGGGGGGTGGGGGGGGGGGGGGGTGGGGGGGGGGGGGGGTGGGGGGGGGGGGGGGTGGGGGGGGGGGGGGGTGGGGGGGGGGGGGGGTGGGGGGGGGGGGGGGTGGGGGGGGGGGGGGGTGGGGGGGGGGGGGGGTGGGGGGGGGGGGGGGTGGGGGGGGGGGGGGGTGGGGGGGGGGGGGGGTGGGGGGGGGGGGGGGTGGGGGGGGGGGGGGGTGGGGGGGGGGGGGGGTGGGGGGGGGGGGGGGTGGGGGGGGGGGGGGGTGGGGGGGGGGGGGGGTGGGGGGGGGGGGGGGTGGGGGGGGGGGGGGGTGGGGGGGGGGGGGGGTGGGGGGGGGGGGGGGTGGGGGGGGGGGGGGGTGGGGGGGGGGGGGGGTGGGGGGGGGGGGGGGTGGGGGGGGGGGGGGGTGGGGGGGGGGGGGGGTGGGGGGGGGGGGGGGTGGGGGGGGGGGGGGGTGGGGGGGGGGGGGGGTGGGGGGGGGGGGGGGTGGGGGGGGGGGGGGGTGGGGGGGGGGGGGGGTGGGGGGGGGGGGGGGTGGGGGGGGGGGGGGGTGGGGGGGGGGGGGGGTGGGGGGGGGGGGGGGTGGGGGGGGGGGGGGGTGGGGGGGGGGGGGGGTGGGGGGGGGGGGGGGTGGGGGGGGGGGGGGGTGGGGGGGGGGGGGGGTGGGGGGGGGGGGGGGTGGGGGGGGGGGGGGGTGGGGGGGGGGGGGGGTGGGGGGGGGGGGGGGTGGGGGGGGGGGGGGGTGGGGGGGGGGGGGGGTGGGGGGGGGGGGGGGTGGGGGGGGGGGGGGGTGGGGGGGGGGGGGGGTGGGGGGGGGGGGGGGTGGGGGGGGGGGGGGGTGGGGGGGGGGGGGGGTGGGGGGGGGGGGGGGTGGGGGGGGGGGGGGGTGGGGGGGGGGGGGGGTGGGGGGGGGGGGGGGTGGGGGGGGGGGGGGGTGGGGGGGGGGGGGGGTGGGGGGGGGGGGGGGTGGGGGGGGGGGGGGGTGGGGGGGGGGGGGGGTGGGGGGGGGGGGGGGTGGGGGGGGGGGGGGGTGGGGGGGGGGGGGGGTGGGGGGGGGGGGGGGTGGGGGGGGGGGGGGGTGGGGGGGGGGGGGGGTGGGGGGGGGGGGGGGTGGGGGGGGGGGGGGGTGGGGGGGGGGGGGGGTGGGGGGGGGGGGGGGTGGGGGGGGGGGGGGGTGGGGGGGGGGGGGGGTGGGGGGGGGGGGGGGTGGGGGGGGGGGGGGGTGGGGGGGGGGGGGGGTGGGGGGGGGGGGGGGTGGGGGGGGGGGGGGGTGGGGGGGGGGGGGGGTGGGGGGGGGGGGGGGTGGGGGGGGGGGGGGGTGGGGGGGGGGGGGGGTGGGGGGGGGGGGGGGTGGGGGGGGGGGGGGGTGGGGGGGGGGGGGGGTGGGGGGGGGGGGGGGTGGGGGGGGGGGGGGGTGGGGGGGGGGGGGGGTGGGGGGGGGGGGGGGTGGGGGGGGGGGGGGGTGGGGGGGGGGGGGGGTGGGGGGGGGGGGGGGTGGGGGGGGGGGGGGGTGGGGGGGGGGGGGGGTGGGGGGGGGGGGGGGTGGGGGGGGGGGGGGGTGGGGGGGGGGGGGGGTGGGGGGGGGGGGGGGTGGGGGGGGGGGGGGGTGGGGGGGGGGGGGGGTGGGGGGGGGGGGGGGTGGGGGGGGGGGGGGGTGGGGGGGGGGGGGGGTGGGGGGGGGGGGGGGTGGGGGGGGGGGGGGGTGGGGGGGGGGGGGGGTGGGGGGGGGGGGGGGTGGGGGGGGGGGGGGGTGGGGGGGGGGGGGGGTGGGGGGGGGGGGGGGTGGGGGGGGGGGGGGGTGGGGGGGGGGGGGGGTGGGGGGGGGGGGGGGTGGGGGGGGGGGGGGGTGGGGGGGGGGGGGGGTGGGGGGGGGGGGGGGTGGGGGGGGGGGGGGGTGGGGGGGGGGGGGGGTGGGGGGGGGGGGGGGTGGGGGGGGGGGGGGGTGGGGGGGGGGGGGGGTGGGGGGGGGGGGGGGTGGGGGGGGGGGGGGGTGGGGGGGGGGGGGGGTGGGGGGGGGGGGGGGTGGGGGGGGGGGGGGGTGGGGGGGGGGGGGGGTGGGGGGGGGGGGGGGTGGGGGGGGGGGGGGGTGGGGGGGGGGGGGGGTGGGGGGGGGGGGGGGTGGGGGGGGGGGGGGGTGGGGGGGGGGGGGGGTGGGGGGGGGGGGGGGTGGGGGGGGGGGGGGGTGGGGGGGGGGGGGGGTGGGGGGGGGGGGGGGTGGGGGGGGGGGGGGGTGGGGGGGGGGGGGGGTGGGGGGGGGGGGGGGTGGGGGGGGGGGGGGGTGGGGGGGGGGGGGGGTGGGGGGGGGGGGGGGTGGGGGGGGGGGGGGGTGGGGGGGGGGGGGGGTGGGGGGGGGGGGGGGTGGGGGGGGGGGGGGGTGGGGGGGGGGGGGGGTGGGGGGGGGGGGGGGTGGGGGGGGGGGGGGGTGGGGGGGGGGGGGGGTGGGGGGGGGGGGGGGTGGGGGGGGGGGGGGGTGGGGGGGGGGGGGGGTGGGGGGGGGGGGGGGTGGGGGGGGGGGGGGGTGGGGGGGGGGGGGGGTGGGGGGGGGGGGGGGTGGGGGGGGGGGGGGGTGGGGGGGGGGGGGGGTGGGGGGGGGGGGGGGTGGGGGGGGGGGGGGGTGGGGGGGGGGGGGGGTGGGGGGGGGGGGGGGTGGGGGGGGGGGGGGGTGGGGGGGGGGGGGGGTGGGGGGGGGGGGGGGTGGGGGGGGGGGGGGGTGGGGGGGGGGGGGGGTGGGGGGGGGGGGGGGTGGGGGGGGGGGGGGGTGGGGGGGGGGGGGGGTGGGGGGGGGGGGGGGTGGGGGGGGGGGGGGGTGGGGGGGGGGGGGGGTGGGGGGGGGGGGGGGTGGGGGGGGGGGGGGGTGGGGGGGGGGGGGGGTGGGGGGGGGGGGGGGTGGGGGGGGGGGGGGGTGGGGGGGGGGGGGGGTGGGGGGGGGGGGGGGTGGGGGGGGGGGGGGGTGGGGGGGGGGGGGGGTGGGGGGGGGGGGGGGTGGGGGGGGGGGGGGGTGGGGGGGGGGGGGGGTGGGGGGGGGGGGGGGTGGGGGGGGGGGGGGGTGGGGGGGGGGGGGGGTGGGGGGGGGGGGGGGTGGGGGGGGGGGGGGGTGGGGGGGGGGGGGGGTGGGGGGGGGGGGGGGTGGGGGGGGGGGGGGGTGGGGGGGGGGGGGGGTGGGGGGGGGGGGGGGTGGGGGGGGGGGGGGGTGGGGGGGGGGGGGGGTGGGGGGGGGGGGGGGTGGGGGGGGGGGGGGGTGGGGGGGGGGGGGGGTGGGGGGGGGGGGGGGTGGGGGGGGGGGGGGGTGGGGGGGGGGGGGGGTGGGGGGGGGGGGGGGTGGGGGGGGGGGGGGGTGGGGGGGGGGGGGGGTGGGGGGGGGGGGGGGTGGGGGGGGGGGGGGGTGGGGGGGGGGGGGGGTGGGGGGGGGGGGGGGTGGGGGGGGGGGGGGGTGGGGGGGGGGGGGGGTGGGGGGGGGGGGGGGTGGGGGGGGGGGGGGGTGGGGGGGGGGGGGGGTGGGGGGGGGGGGGGGTGGGGGGGGGGGGGGGTGGGGGGGGGGGGGGGTGGGGGGGGGGGGGGGTGGGGGGGGGGGGGGGTGGGGGGGGGGGGGGGTGGGGGGGGGGGGGGGTGGGGGGGGGGGGGGGTGGGGGGGGGGGGGGGTGGGGGGGGGGGGGGGTGGGGGGGGGGGGGGGTGGGGGGGGGGGGGGGTGGGGGGGGGGGGGGGTGGGGGGGGGGGGGGGTGGGGGGGGGGGGGGGTGGGGGGGGGGGGGGGTGGGGGGGGGGGGGGGTGGGGGGGGGGGGGGGTGGGGGGGGGGGGGGGTGGGGGGGGGGGGGGGTGGGGGGGGGGGGGGGTGGGGGGGGGGGGGGGTGGGGGGGGGGGGGGGTGGGGGGGGGGGGGGGTGGGGGGGGGGGGGGGTGGGGGGGGGGGGGGGTGGGGGGGGGGGGGGGTGGGGGGGGGGGGGGGTGGGGGGGGGGGGGGGTGGGGGGGGGGGGGGGTGGGGGGGGGGGGGGGTGGGGGGGGGGGGGGGTGGGGGGGGGGGGGGGTGGGGGGGGGGGGGGGTGGGGGGGGGGGGGGGTGGGGGGGGGGGGGGGTGGGGGGGGGGGGGGGTGGGGGGGGGGGGGGGTGGGGGGGGGGGGGGGTGGGGGGGGGGGGGGGTGGGGGGGGGGGGGGGTGGGGGGGGGGGGGGGTGGGGGGGGGGGGGGGTGGGGGGGGGGGGGGGTGGGGGGGGGGGGGGGTGGGGGGGGGGGGGGGTGGGGGGGGGGGGGGGTGGGGGGGGGGGGGGGTGGGGGGGGGGGGGGGTGGGGGGGGGGGGGGGTGGGGGGGGGGGGGGGTGGGGGGGGGGGGGGGTGGGGGGGGGGGGGGGTGGGGGGGGGGGGGGGTGGGGGGGGGGGGGGGTGGGGGGGGGGGGGGGTGGGGGGGGGGGGGGGTGGGGGGGGGGGGGGGTGGGGGGGGGGGGGGGTGGGGGGGGGGGGGGGTGGGGGGGGGGGGGGGTGGGGGGGGGGGGGGGTGGGGGGGGGGGGGGGTGGGGGGGGGGGGGGGTGGGGGGGGGGGGGGGTGGGGGGGGGGGGGGGTGGGGGGGGGGGGGGGTGGGGGGGGGGGGGGGTGGGGGGGGGGGGGGGTGGGGGGGGGGGGGGGTGGGGGGGGGGGGGGGTGGGGGGGGGGGGGGGTGGGGGGGGGGGGGGGTGGGGGGGGGGGGGGGTGGGGGGGGGGGGGGGTGGGGGGGGGGGGGGGTGGGGGGGGGGGGGGGTGGGGGGGGGGGGGGGTGGGGGGGGGGGGGGGTGGGGGGGGGGGGGGGTGGGGGGGGGGGGGGGTGGGGGGGGGGGGGGGTGGGGGGGGGGGGGGGTGGGGGGGGGGGGGGGTGGGGGGGGGGGGGGGTGGGGGGGGGGGGGGGTGGGGGGGGGGGGGGGTGGGGGGGGGGGGGGGTGGGGGGGGGGGGGGGTGGGGGGGGGGGGGGGTGGGGGGGGGGGGGGGTGGGGGGGGGGGGGGGTGGGGGGGGGGGGGGGTGGGGGGGGGGGGGGGTGGGGGGGGGGGGGGGTGGGGGGGGGGGGGGGTGGGGGGGGGGGGGGGTGGGGGGGGGGGGGGGTGGGGGGGGGGGGGGGTGGGGGGGGGGGGGGGTGGGGGGGGGGGGGGGTGGGGGGGGGGGGGGGTGGGGGGGGGGGGGGGTGGGGGGGGGGGGGGGTGGGGGGGGGGGGGGGTGGGGGGGGGGGGGGGTGGGGGGGGGGGGGGGTGGGGGGGGGGGGGGGTGGGGGGGGGGGGGGGTGGGGGGGGGGGGGGGTGGGGGGGGGGGGGGGTGGGGGGGGGGGGGGGTGGGGGGGGGGGGGGGTGGGGGGGGGGGGGGGTGGGGGGGGGGGGGGGTGGGGGGGGGGGGGGGTGGGGGGGGGGGGGGGTGGGGGGGGGGGGGGGTGGGGGGGGGGGGGGGTGGGGGGGGGGGGGGGTGGGGGGGGGGGGGGGTGGGGGGGGGGGGGGGTGGGGGGGGGGGGGGGTGGGGGGGGGGGGGGGTGGGGGGGGGGGGGGGTGGGGGGGGGGGGGGGTGGGGGGGGGGGGGGGTGGGGGGGGGGGGGGGTGGGGGGGGGGGGGGGTGGGGGGGGGGGGGGGTGGGGGGGGGGGGGGGTGGGGGGGGGGGGGGGTGGGGGGGGGGGGGGGTGGGGGGGGGGGGGGGTGGGGGGGGGGGGGGGTGGGGGGGGGGGGGGGTGGGGGGGGGGGGGGGTGGGGGGGGGGGGGGGTGGGGGGGGGGGGGGGTGGGGGGGGGGGGGGGTGGGGGGGGGGGGGGGTGGGGGGGGGGGGGGGTGGGGGGGGGGGGGGGTGGGGGGGGGGGGGGGTGGGGGGGGGGGGGGGTGGGGGGGGGGGGGGGTGGGGGGGGGGGGGGGTGGGGGGGGGGGGGGGTGGGGGGGGGGGGGGGTGGGGGGGGGGGGGGGTGGGGGGGGGGGGGGGTGGGGGGGGGGGGGGGTGGGGGGGGGGGGGGGTGGGGGGGGGGGGGGGTGGGGGGGGGGGGGGGTGGGGGGGGGGGGGGGTGGGGGGGGGGGGGGGTGGGGGGGGGGGGGGGTGGGGGGGGGGGGGGGTGGGGGGGGGGGGGGGTGGGGGGGGGGGGGGGTGGGGGGGGGGGGGGGTGGGGGGGGGGGGGGGTGGGGGGGGGGGGGGGTGGGGGGGGGGGGGGGTGGGGGGGGGGGGGGGTGGGGGGGGGGGGGGGTGGGGGGGGGGGGGGGTGGGGGGGGGGGGGGGTGGGGGGGGGGGGGGGTGGGGGGGGGGGGGGGTGGGGGGGGGGGGGGGTGGGGGGGGGGGGGGGTGGGGGGGGGGGGGGGTGGGGGGGGGGGGGGGTGGGGGGGGGGGGGGGTGGGGGGGGGGGGGGGTGGGGGGGGGGGGGGGTGGGGGGGGGGGGGGGTGGGGGGGGGGGGGGGTGGGGGGGGGGGGGGGTGGGGGGGGGGGGGGGTGGGGGGGGGGGGGGGTGGGGGGGGGGGGGGGTGGGGGGGGGGGGGGGTGGGGGGGGGGGGGGGTGGGGGGGGGGGGGGGTGGGGGGGGGGGGGGGTGGGGGGGGGGGGGGGTGGGGGGGGGGGGGGGTGGGGGGGGGGGGGGGTGGGGGGGGGGGGGGGTGGGGGGGGGGGGGGGTGGGGGGGGGGGGGGGTGGGGGGGGGGGGGGGTGGGGGGGGGGGGGGGTGGGGGGGGGGGGGGGTGGGGGGGGGGGGGGGTGGGGGGGGGGGGGGGTGGGGGGGGGGGGGGGTGGGGGGGGGGGGGGGTGGGGGGGGGGGGGGGTGGGGGGGGGGGGGGGTGGGGGGGGGGGGGGGTGGGGGGGGGGGGGGGTGGGGGGGGGGGGGGGTGGGGGGGGGGGGGGGTGGGGGGGGGGGGGGGTGGGGGGGGGGGGGGGTGGGGGGGGGGGGGGGTGGGGGGGGGGGGGGGTGGGGGGGGGGGGGGGTGGGGGGGGGGGGGGGTGGGGGGGGGGGGGGGTGGGGGGGGGGGGGGGTGGGGGGGGGGGGGGGTGGGGGGGGGGGGGGGTGGGGGGGGGGGGGGGTGGGGGGGGGGGGGGGTGGGGGGGGGGGGGGGTGGGGGGGGGGGGGGGTGGGGGGGGGGGGGGGTGGGGGGGGGGGGGGGTGGGGGGGGGGGGGGGTGGGGGGGGGGGGGGGTGGGGGGGGGGGGGGGTGGGGGGGGGGGGGGGTGGGGGGGGGGGGGGGTGGGGGGGGGGGGGGGTGGGGGGGGGGGGGGGTGGGGGGGGGGGGGGGTGGGGGGGGGGGGGGGTGGGGGGGGGGGGGGGTGGGGGGGGGGGGGGGTGGGGGGGGGGGGGGGTGGGGGGGGGGGGGGGTGGGGGGGGGGGGGGGTGGGGGGGGGGGGGGGTGGGGGGGGGGGGGGGTGGGGGGGGGGGGGGGTGGGGGGGGGGGGGGGTGGGGGGGGGGGGGGGTGGGGGGGGGGGGGGGTGGGGGGGGGGGGGGGTGGGGGGGGGGGGGGGTGGGGGGGGGGGGGGGTGGGGGGGGGGGGGGGTGGGGGGGGGGGGGGGTGGGGGGGGGGGGGGGTGGGGGGGGGGGGGGGTGGGGGGGGGGGGGGGTGGGGGGGGGGGGGGGTGGGGGGGGGGGGGGGTGGGGGGGGGGGGGGGTGGGGGGGGGGGGGGGTGGGGGGGGGGGGGGGTGGGGGGGGGGGGGGGTGGGGGGGGGGGGGGGTGGGGGGGGGGGGGGGTGGGGGGGGGGGGGGGTGGGGGGGGGGGGGGGTGGGGGGGGGGGGGGGTGGGGGGGGGGGGGGGTGGGGGGGGGGGGGGGTGGGGGGGGGGGGGGGTGGGGGGGGGGGGGGGTGGGGGGGGGGGGGGGTGGGGGGGGGGGGGGGTGGGGGGGGGGGGGGGTGGGGGGGGGGGGGGGTGGGGGGGGGGGGGGGTGGGGGGGGGGGGGGGTGGGGGGGGGGGGGGGTGGGGGGGGGGGGGGGTGGGGGGGGGGGGGGGTGGGGGGGGGGGGGGGTGGGGGGGGGGGGGGGTGGGGGGGGGGGGGGGTGGGGGGGGGGGGGGGTGGGGGGGGGGGGGGGTGGGGGGGGGGGGGGGTGGGGGGGGGGGGGGGTGGGGGGGGGGGGGGGTGGGGGGGGGGGGGGGTGGGGGGGGGGGGGGGTGGGGGGGGGGGGGGGTGGGGGGGGGGGGGGGTGGGGGGGGGGGGGGGTGGGGGGGTGGGAATTGTAGTCCATGAACATCTGGAGAGCCGCAGGTTGCAGACCCCTGACTTAGTCCATTCAATTCTTTGTTCAGAAACAAAGCTTCAGTTCCATATAGTCCATATTCCAATTCTGTAGGTTCTACATAAAAACGTCTCGCGCGTATAGAATGTTTTTCGTGCATCTCCCTCAGCATGGTAAGATGCCAGCCATAGATGCTGGTGAAACATTAGGAGCAAAAACTACCAGACCACAGCCACATAGCCTGGAAAATCCACAACATCCAGTTTCAAAACTGGTGGTCAACAGCAGTGGGATTCACAACAATGCTACTAACCTTAATCTACAAATCAAAAAAAGCAAAAATGTTTTTCCATACTTCCTAGATATTTTCAACAAAGTGCAGAAACAGAAGCAGAAAAGCCCACTAGACAACACGGTTGCGCTCTCCTCTGAAAACTCCAACAACGTGTTTGGTTCTTCACCCACACAAGAGAAGCGTGCTTGCTGCCTAAACCTCTGAATGGGCCAGAGGCGTGCATGGAGCATCAGCCAGGGAAGTGTGCGCGTGTGTTCCCACTCAAATGCTGGATAGTTTGCGATTGAGAAATGTGGTCTGTCTCCGGTCTCTGTAATTGGTTGGTGGCTTATAAAATTTGGATCTGGTCATCCCTATCACAACAGAGAGACCTTGGAGAAACAAAGCAATTTGCAATATCAAGGACCATGAAGAATGTGCCATGTCTCTGTAGTGGTATATGGTGTATCTCCCCACCCCTCTGGTTGGTCTTCCAGATCTAATCAAGCCATAGTACATACATAACAGCAGGCACAATGCAGGAAAATTTTATTTTGTATTGGAATGAAACTTAGCTACGGCTAGAATAAGTCCCAGTTATTTCAGTGAGATTTACACCTTTATCCTAGCTAGATTGACTTGGAAGGATCATTGGATCTTTTCTGGTAGTAACTTAAGCATGTAAAACAAATCACTGACAGCTACTAACCTTGAGAATCAGAGAGGTGTGTTGGATAGAGTGTCAGACTAGAATCCTGGGAGAACTGGATTTGAATCCTGACCTCTACTATGGGAAGTTTGCTGGGAGACCTTGGGCCCACCACAAATTCTCAGCCTGGCCTACCTCACAGGGTTATGGACTGGGAGAACAATGTTCCAACTGAAGAGAAAAATGGGATATAAAGAAATGAATGCAAATGAAATACAGGCATTGTTTTAAAGCACAGTCATCTCTGACATGGGAAGAGGCCTTTATTTTCTGTTTGCATAGAGGTAGGGTTTTTATGCAAATTATCATTCAGAATAGGAATTTGGCACCTGCAATTGTAAGCTGTATGGTCTGTCCCTCCCTGTTGAGGTTTTTGCCTCCTGCATGCATGAATTATTTGTGACTAAAATTTTGCTGGATTTGTCAAATCTCTGTAACCAAAACTTTGTGTAATAAAAATAAATCCTCTGAATACAAGCCATCCAGAAGACACAAACACACCTGTATGGGAACCGAAATCCACCGGTATGTGTACATTTTATATATATATATATATAAATATATATGGAACATATTTTGTAAATAAATTGTGCTGGAGTCTATTCTTTTTAACGTCTTTTTAAAATAAATCATTATGATCTATCTCGCTTAAATGACTGATCAGGGAAATCCACCATAAATCTGAGTGTTAAGGGCTTGTTTTGAGAATATTTAGGGTCCCTACTAAACATTTCAAGCATTCAGAATATTGCATATATATGATTTCAGGCAGCACGACAGCCCTGCAAGGTAGGCTGTTATTATTAGCTGGAAGGCGTTTACAAGTGAGAGAAGAACAGCTTACCTAAGGCTGTTGCCAGAGAACTTGGGCCATGTGTCAAAACATACAGATGATGATTTTCCACGGCAACAGATGGTATCTTTTCCTGCCCTTTTGCCTGGTAATGCCGTGGACTGAATCAGTAACTGCCTGCATGCAAATCTCATGCACTGCCACTAAGCTGTGAACCCTCCTCCATACCATAAGAATCTGTCTTCTGTGAAGTCAAACCATTGGTCCTTCTGGCTCAGTATTTTCTGTTCTGGTTGGCTGTAGGGTCTTGGGTAGAGAAAAATCTTTCCCCACATCTGCTTCAAGTGGAGATGCCTGGAATTGAACTTGGGACCTTTGGTATGCAAAACAGGTGCTCTACCATTGAGCCCTGGCTCTTTCATTCAGCATAGAATGACTTAGAGTCAATAGAGTAGTGGACACTTGTCACTCCAGGTTAAAAATTAAATGGCACTCCTACCGGAAGCTAGCACTCATTAAAGCTTGAAATGAATGGGAGGATCTCACGCAATTTCTGCAGACTTAAATTGGTTTTGCAAAATGTCTCCTTTGCTTTGTCATCCTTTAATTTTTCCTATATTGTTTATAATTATGGACATTACTTTTGGGATTAAAAAGTGCAAAGTGTTCAGCCTTCCCTGTCTTGATATCTTAACATAATTGTCCTGCAGATCTGTCAGTGAGGCTGACACACGTGGGACGGTTTGCTCACAAGTTGACATACTCAGGCATGGCTTTTGGTGAGTCGCGGTAAACAGCAGGTTGAATAATTCAGGAAATGGGAATAAGAAAGCAAGAATTCAACTTTTTGCACTTTTGCTGGCTGACTACGATCTGCAGAGCCAAACGCTGGTGAAAAATGCTGCCAAGTGGCAGTCAGCGTATGGTTTTTGAGGCAAGATGTGTAAGGCTGGACACACTCAGACAAAGTCGACTTTGAAACAAAGAAATGAACTTTATTGATTTGTGTTACCCTAAGGTACAGGGTGCTGGAACTGAGGGTTCTTGCCCTCAGTTCCAGTATATATACAGGTAGGAGTGGGCGGTCCTTCCCAGTGACGGGAACGGGGAGAGCTGGGAACAGAAACTTAACATGCAACAGAGGCTTAAGTGAGGGTCACGACCCTGACAGATGAACAGACGTGATTGGCCATTGCCTGCTTCTGTGTAGCAACCTTGGGCTTCCCTTGTGGTCTCCCATCCAAGTACTGACCAAGACTGACCCTGCTGAGCTTCTGAGACCTAACAATATCAGGCTAGTCTGGGCCATCCCCTTTAAAGGCTGGGGCCAGGTATCCCACCCTGAATTCCTTGGAGAAAGGTGGAATAAAAATCTATTAAGTGAATGGAATAAATCGGGGCATTTCGAGGTAGCTCTTGTAATGGGTAACATGGCAGACGTCTGTCCAACCATTCAGAGGTTTGTAGGATGTACATGAAGCAGATGCTCCAAACAAAGGGTAATCTGAAAACCACCCCAAATCCAGAAAAACCAGCAACCATGGCATATGTCCAGGGATGGAAACCAGCCCAACCACTTTCAAGTAGTCCAGTCAGTGCATCTAAGGTTAGAATATTGTTGTTGTGTTGGTTGCCTATAATGAGAGGCTGTATCTGGGCCAGGACAAGATCTTCAAAACAGACCAATTTTGTGGTCATTTCAGAATGTCAAGGAACACACGAGGTTTGCTGTGAGACACACGGACATGCCCAGTTGCCCTACTTCATTGCTCAGATTATTAGGCGTTTTCCCCACGGACAAAGTTTTTTGGGATAGACCTGGGATCATATATCCCAGGGTGTTCTTATCCCGGTTTCTCCCTTCGCATGACTGCCTGTCAGCACGTTCAGGCCGGGAGGAAAAACTCCAGTGAATTATGCACGAGCTCCCCAGTTTATTTTCATTTTCCACACAAACGTTTACGTCATTTATGTAGTTTATGTAGTTTGCGCATGTTTACGTAGATTCCGTTTTTCCGATGTTCTGATTGGCTGCAGCTAAGGGGCGGGGAGAGCAGGAGGCAGAGCTGGAAAAATAAACAGGCTCGTGTCTCTTGCGGTATTTGCATGGGAGCGGATCGACACAGGCTTTTTCAAAAGAACGGCCAATTTTATCGTTTTTTGAATGCCGTGGGATAAGGCAAATCTCACAGGGCAGGCCTGAGTGAGACGCAGAAGCCATGCAGAAGTCATGGCCAAACCGGGATGGTTCACTTCCTTAACACAGGATATGGTGGCCGTGGGGAAAATGCCTTAGATTGGCTTTAATAATACCCAGCATTATCTGCAATATGTGCTGCATCAGTAGCAAGTACAGAAACCCAAATACACATTAAATTTCTTTCTACTGAATCAAACCACTGGTCTATCAAGTTCAGTCTGGTGGTGGCTCTCCAGTATCCCAAGTCTTTCGTAACGCTTCCCACCTGATCCTTTTGACTGGGATAATTGGGGATCGAACCCGAGACTTTCTGCATGCAAAGCAGATGCTCAACCACTGAGCCGCAGCCTCACCATTTGGTTATTCGGTTCAGCAGAGTTGGTTATTCAGGTCATGGAAGCCCACGGGTTTCAGATCAACCGAGAGAAGAGCTCCATGATTCCGAGCACCAGAATGGAACATCTTGGGGAGGTAATAGACTCAACAAAGAATTCCTTATTTGTGGCCAACAAGAAGATAGTCAAAATTCAGAGGGAGGTGTTTTCGATTCTACAGAACGATCGTCAACCTCTTCTGAAATTAGCCAGTCTGTTGGGATTGTTCATCTCCACCATGGACATGATTCAGTGGGGCAGACTTTGTGCCCGACCGTTGCAGCAGTTATCGAAGAGACATTATGTTGCAAAGGGACCGACCAATGCTCATGCCACGAAACCTCAGAGGCAGCCTCCGGTGGTGGATGTCCAGGAACAATCTCAGTCAAGGAAAGACATACTTGTTCCCACACCATTTGGTGGGGGCGGACAGTTTTGGTCCAAATTAAAAGTGCCACAGCTGGACATGAAGAACTGACACACTGAGGAGTTCTTTATAGTTTTTATTCCAAAGTGTTTTATTTCCAGCCTGAAAATGGTTTAAATGTATTCTCAAGAGGAGCGATTATTTTGTTGAAATGTTTTCAGAACGTTTTGACCTGCTGTGCATATCTCTTTAAGACGTTTCCCATAACTCTCTGCAGTCCCCGGACTTCCCCCTTGGTCCCATTTTCTGAGCTCATTCCATCCCATCTCGCCTGTTTATTTATGTCAGTTCGGGGGTGGGGGGTTGGGGGGGGATTTATCAAGTATCGCTTACATGAGCCATGGCGAATTGCAGCACAAAGCATTATAGCACTGAAGCGTCAAATTCATCAAGAATTTCTTTTTTTTAAAAAGGAAAAATCACAAAAAGGCAGCCAGGAAGCATTTCGAGAGAGTGGGTGCAGACAAACAGGTGGGAAGGATCGAAAACGCTTTGCAAAGGTTTTCAGTGACTTGTGCGGAACGAGCCCGCGTGCGATATTCCCATTGACCAGACCTGTAATTTAAACAAGGAGATTGGGCGTGTGTGGAGCTTGGGATGGGTGGGGTTCGGGGAAAAGGAGAGACAGCGCCAGAAAGTCCACCCTCCAATGAAGTCATTTTCTCCAGAGGAACTGATCCTTGCAGTCTGGAGAAAATTTATAATAGCAGGAGATCTCCAGGTGCCTCCAAACTCGCCCTTTCCAAGGTCTCCCCCCCCAAATCTCCTGGAATTTCTCAACCTGAATCTGGCAATCCTATTTGGATCCATGGGTTCATTCCATGTGGAAGTTCTTTCCTCCAGTGGAAAGAGCCTTCCCCAGGAACTGCTAATGATCACATTATTTAAAAATCCAGTTTGAGCCAGGAAGAATCTTGGGTGGGCTGCAGAGGCTTACCTAAACAAAGCAGCGCCTGGGGCAAGAACTAAAGGAGCAGCAGTGGCGTAGTGGCTAAGAGCAGTGGCTAAGAGCAGGTGCACTCTGATCTGGAGGAACCGGGTTTGATTCCCAGCTCTGCCGCTTGAGTTGTGGAGGCTTATCTGGGGAATTCAGATTAGCCTGTACACTCCCACACACACCAGCTGGGTGACCTTGGGCTAGTCACAGCTTCTCGGAGCTCTCTCAGCCCCACCTACCTCCCAGGGTGTTTGTTGTGAGGGGGGAAGGGCAAGGAGATTGTCAGCCCCCTTGAGTCTCCTACAGGAGAGAAAGGGGGGATATAAATCCAAACTCTTCTTCTTCTTCTAAAGTGGTGCCCCCTGGCCCGGGGCAAGAACTAAAATGGACTCCCTGGGTCCTCCCCCCCCAAATTTGCTCCCTCCCCCCTAAATTGTGCCCCTACCTCCTTCAGCCCGGCCTCTTCTGGGGTGTGGAGCCCAGTGGCGGTGCCCAGCACACACACACCTCCACTAGTGGTAGGAATCAAATAATTTAACAACCGGTTCCGGTGGTGGGATTCAAATAATTTAACAACTGCTTGATTACAAGCACCATTTTAACAACCGGTTCTGCCGAAGTGGTGCGAACCTGCTGAATCCCACCACTGCCCCCACCCCACACGTGACTAGATGGTATGTGCCCATGATGGACATGTGACCCCACATGTCCCTCTGGCAGGTACACATCTGGTGGGCTGAACTAGGAAGGTCAGGTGAATAGAGCGCAACCACTTTTTTAAACTAGTAATTTTCCCGTTCTAATCACAAGTCTTGTTATGCCTCCTCCTCCCCAAGAAAAAAATATCTTAGGTGGGGCAGGCTAATGCTCCAAGTGAGTAGCTTGGGCTTGCCCCACCACTGGCCTCACCTCTGGCTACGGGCTCACCCCAGGCAGAAGTGTTCTGGCATGCTAAGGCAACGCTCGATGGGTCACGACTGACCTCAGCTGAGCTTCAAGGGAGACATTCACAATACTGCAGAAGGAAGTGTTCCATGCCAGCAAACATCACGTTTAAATCGGGCGGAGACATTTACGAGTTTGTTCATTTCTTCATTAAGCAAAGTCATGGAGGTTTGGGCTAGATCAGGGGTAGGGAACCTGCGGCTCTCCAGATGTTCAGGAACTACAATTCCCATCAGCCTCTGTCAGCATGGCCAATTGGCCATGCTGGTAGGGGCTGATGGGAATTGTAGTTCCTGAACATCTGGAGAGCCGCAGGTTCCCTACCCCTGGGCTAGATAGCTGTTAGTCATGCCAGTTGTTATTGGGTTGCCAGTCTCCAGGTGGTGGCTGGAGATCTCCCAGAATGGCTCAGGGTCACTGCTGGGACTCCTTTCTACGCGCATTCTGGCCCGCATACCTGCAGCTAGGTTGCTGCACATAGATAGGGGTGGGTGTCTGGAAGAACCCCTCCCTGCAAATGGAGACTTTCACTGGTTTTCCTGGCTGCAGTGTAGGGCACAGTGTGGGAAAGGGGGGAGTGGCATTTGGCAAGGGTGCTGATCCCCTATGAACTGTAAGACGATGGGCCACCGCTCATCCTGTCATGGCAGGATCATCCCTCCTCAAGGGTGCCAGAAGGTGCAGAATCCCAAAAGGCAGCCCAGGTGGCAGATGATAGATAGATAGATAGATAGATAGATAGATAGATAGATAGATAGATAGATAGATAGATAGATAGATAGATAGATAGATAGATAGATAGATAGATAGATAGATAGATAGATAGATAGATAGATAGATAGATAGATACCGGTAGATAGATAGATAGATACCGGTAGATAGATAGATAGATACCGGTAGATAGATACCGGTAGATAGATACCGGTAGATAGATACCGGTAGATAGATAGATACCGGTAGATAGATAGATACCGGTAGATAGATAGATGGGTCGATGGGTCGATGGGTCATGTGTCTCTGTGTGTGTGTGTTAAGGTTAAACATGATTACTGCTGTTACAGCTAGCTTATGAGCTTTCTGGGAACATCCAACAGATAATGAAGCAGGGAGAATCCTGGATTAAAAAGATCTTTGGTCTAATCCACTTCCATAAAGTTTCTGTTCCTTGGGGCTGTGGAGTAGGAATGTGTACCTTGCCAACTCTGGCTTAGGAAATTCCTAGAGCTTGTTTTTTGGGAGGACAGAATTGGGGCAGGGGAGCCGCTCAGCAGAGATGTGATATCCTCCAAATATGCCATTTTCTCCAAAGGGACTGATCTCTGAAGTCAGGAGATCAGTTTTGGCTCTGGGAGAACTCCAGATACTACCTGGAGGTTGGCAACCATAGCAGTAACACTGAAAGCTATGAAGGCGACCGAGCAGGATTTTAGTTGCCAAGGGGTGCCATTAGCACTTTGAATGTCCTTCACTTTGCCACTAGCTAACAGAAATAGATATGCACTATTCATACTCCTTATACCACAGCTGCAAGAATTTGGCTTTTGTGGTCCATAATGTAGGTTTAAAAATACACACACACCTTTTTGCAGGGCCAGTGAAATACCTTCAAAAAGAT
This sequence comes from Sphaerodactylus townsendi, assembly GCF_021028975.2. Classification (NCBI taxonomy): domain Eukaryota; kingdom Metazoa; phylum Chordata; class Lepidosauria; order Squamata; family Sphaerodactylidae; genus Sphaerodactylus; species Sphaerodactylus townsendi. The sequence continues at coordinate 21,084,002 of NC_059425.1, read as the reverse complement.
CTGAAGTTTCTTGTGAAAAAAACAACCACCACACACCTGATCCAAACAGTGTCAACCAGGATCCATCCATATGCAAACTTGCAGAATTTAACAATTTTCACTCCTCCCTCTCTCTGGAAAGAGACTGTGGCCCTTTAAGAAAAGAAACAAAGAGGCACGACTCACCTGCCTACCTGAGCCAGGTGAGTTCCTTGCCATTAGCCTATAAAATTCCAAACTCAGAACAGGAGGCCAATCAGAGCCAAAGGAGAAGGCAGTAACCTAACCCATTGGTTGAGAGGGAAAGGCCTTCCCCTGTTCCACCTGAGGCTGGTCTAGACCCAGGAAATCCCAGAGTAGTGAGGTCACTCTCTTTTATTTTGGGGGGGCAAAGGGGTAGAGGCACAGGTGTGGTCTTACATATTTTATAGGAGAGGCTGTATCAGGTCTCGGGGATCAGCTTACTTCACCATGCGTGGCAAGGATGATGAATATGATTACCTGTTCAAAAGTAAGTTTTTGTTTTTTAAAAATCCTCCTTTCTGCTTTTTTCCTGAGACTAGCAAAGTTCTGCCTTCTTTTGGATGTTAGCTGACGGCTTTTCACTTAGGGCGACATCCTTCTAGTGAATTATTTCTAGCGACTTTAAAATTGTACTCCCTCCCCAAATTTCTAGAAGCCTAGAGTGGCTGCCCAGTATCGCATTGTGTAACTTTCTTAGGGAGCGCCCCCAAGAAGGCTCCATTCAGGCTTTGAAACTGCCTCTTTTGTTTATAGGACTGTTCCTTCTCTCTTATGGGAAACTTCCGGACATGCTCTTATTGCTCCAGAGAGTAGACTTAATGGCATTATCACGGTCACGATTTACCCTGTCACTCATGGTGTAATGAACAGAACCCCAATCGGATACACTTATTGGGTACCCCATCCCCATCCAGTGGCCCAGGGATGGCAACCTTCTTTCCACCCCCACTGTCACTGACCTCCGCAGTCTTCATCCCCACATTTTCAGGCGTTTCCCAATCCGGATCTGGCAATGGTACCCCCATCCCCCATCAGTGGCCCATGGGGGGATGGCAACCTTACCCCTGCTATCCTTTGAAATAACCCTCTCTCCAGAATCCCTTATACAGCTCCATAGAATACAGATCTCATTTCCTCAACACGCTGTTCCTGCTCTGACCTGTGGATTCTTCCCTGTCATTTAAACCTGTTTTACACCTTCACACAACTGCTGCCTGTTTTTTCCTTGAAGAAAATTTCTTCATTCATACCTCCTGTTCTGCCTTCCTGCTAGAAATTTCGTGGGTCAGCATGTTATGTGGGATCTACAGTTTGGGTGGCCAGATCTTCTCGGGCTGATTGTTTCTTTGGCGCTGTAGTAATCCATTGGGGTAAAAAATACACACACACACCCATACTGGGCATGTTTTGTGTGGAAAATGTTGACCTCTGCTAAAACTTTGCCCCCCTTATGGTTCCAGCTTTGACAAACTCTTGATAGAAGGAAGGAGAGCTGGCTGAGCGCAGTTACAGCTTGCCCTGCCCCAGCTGCCTTTCTGCCTCTACTAATTCAATTAATTAGTGCATTTTGTACGTGGGGGGGAGGGTAAACCTTCATGGGGAAAAGTGGTAAGAAAAATGGCAGGAGGCCGTGAAATTTCCAATTTGGCAAGGAGTGGGACCGGATCCCAAGAGGATACATGCAACAAAAGTCACGAGATCTCTGTTGCCTGGAATTTTAGAAAATCTTGAATGTGATTGTCAAGGAGAGGTCTGATTTCTACAAAGTGTGTTAAGGCATATTTTGATCTGGTCATTCCCATTTTCAAAACCGGAAGCATATCTGGTTTGCTGAGCAGCAGTTTTGCTAGAGGGCTTTGGAAGCAACTACAGACCATGAGACTCTCTTTCGTTGCTATTTTCTTGGCCTTAATTTTCTCCTCTCACCTATGTCCGTGACACAGATATAACAATCTTTCTATCCCCTAAATGGCTGTTGTGGGGACTACAGCAGGTGGGCTAACAGGAAGCTTGCTGGGGGATCTTGGGCCAGTCACGCAATCTGAGTCTAACCAACCTCACAGGGTGGCTGTGTTGAGGGTAAAATGGAGGAGTGGAGAAAGATATTGTAAGAAGCTTTCAATCCCTACTAGGGAGAAATCAGAGTGTGAATACCTAAATTACTCAAATGCCAACAAGGCATTTGTTCTTTTCATTAAAGGTTGGCAAATGGTGACTGTTCTGGGACATATTATCAAGAATTGAAAATAAGTTGTGGTTATTATGGCCAACTTTATGGTTGACGCCAGAGATTGGAAACTGCAGCTTGCATTTTTGAGCTATTGTCAAACGTTCTGAAAACGTGTGTGTGTGTGTGGCGCAGAGGTGCCCACAGTTGCCTGGTTTCTGTGGAAGGAAAGACACAAGGCTTCTAAGAAATGAACAGAAATCTTCAAATGTTCTTAGCCCAGTTCCGAAGGCCTGCAGGTCGGTTGTTTTAGTGTCCTATGTTAGCTATGCCTTGACCTGGGTAGCCCAGGCTGGCATGATCTGATTGGATCTTGGAAGCTAAGCAGTGTCAGTCCTGATTGGTTTTGGGATGGGAGACCTCCAAAGGTTGTGATGAGGTAACAGCAATAGCAAACCTTCTCTGAACATCTCTTGCTTTGAAAACCCCACCGGGGGCGGCCATAAGCTGAGTATGACTTGATGGCCCTTTCCACCATGTTAACTATGGAAACGCGCAAGGTGAATAAGAGCAATGTTTAAAGCACACTATCGATCTCAAATACTTTCCTTAAGTTACCTTTTGACTCCTTCCAGTATCCTATTGTACGCCCAGTCTTTGTAGATAAAGGTTTTAGCTTTGGTATTTTTGCAGGATAAGGTTGCCAAACTCAAGGAGGGGCCTGGATATCTCCTGGAATTACAGCTGATCTTCAGACAGCTGAGAATATGACTGCTTTGGTGGGTGGAGTCTATAGCCTTATATCTGACTGAAATCCTTTCCCTCTCCAAATCCTACCTTCCTCAGACTCCACCCCCCATTGCATAGGTGCAGTACCCTCCCTGTGGGTATTTTTATTCTAGTCTGGAAACCTATAACAGTGGTGGTGAACCTTTGGCACTCCAGATGTTATGGACTATAATTCCCATAAGCCCCTGCCAGCATGACCAATTGGCTAGAGAAGCCTTGAACTGAGCTACAGAGGCAGCAGGGGCTGGTGGGAGTAGTCCCATAGCACTGGAGTGCCAAAGGTTAGCCTGAGACCTATAACTTTGTACTCCCAAGATGGTATGGACTATAATTCCATAAGCCCCTGCCAGCATGACCAATTGGCTAGAGAAGAAGCAGACAGTACAGAGGGCAGGGGCTGGTGGGAATTGTAGTCCATAACAACTGGAGTGCCAAAGGTTCGCCACCACGGACTAAGGTGTAGGTTATGTTGTCATGTAAGAATCCTGGAGACCTGGGTTCAACTTCACATTTAACCTTGAAACTCAACTTGGCTCAACTGCTCTCACTGGGCCTAATCTATTTCACATGTAGGGTTGCCAACATCCTGGTGGCACCTGGAGAGCTCCTGCTATTAAAGTGGATCTATAGACCACCAAGATCAGTTTCCTTGGAGAAAATGGCAGGTTTGGAGGATAGATTCTATAGCATTATACCCTGTTGAGGTCCCTCGCCTCATCAAACCTTGCCCTCTTCAGGTTTCACCTGCAAAATCTCCAGGTTGCATACCTTGACTTCAATAAGGCCTTTGACAAAATCCCCCATGACATTCTTGCAAGCAAGCTAGGAAAATGTGGGCTTTAATAAGCCTACTGTTCGGTGGATTTGTAATTGGTTGACCGACTGAACCCAAAGGGTGCTCACCAATGGCTCATCTTCATCCTGGAGAGAAGTGACTAGTGGGGTGCCACAGGGTTCTGTCCTGGACCCAGTGATATTCAATATTTTTAAAAAATGACTTGGATTGTGGAATAGAGGACATGCTAATTAAATTTACAGATGACACCAAATTCAGAGGGGTCGCTAATACCCTGGAGGACTGGGTCAGAATTCAAAATGACCTGGACAGATTAGAGAGCAGGGCCAAAACTAGCAATACGAATTTCAGCAGAGTTAAATGTAAGGTGTTACACTTAGGCAGAAAGGGTGAAATGCATGGGTATGAGATGAGTGACACCTAACTTGACACAGTACATGTGGAAGGGATCTGGGAATCTACTGACCACAGACTGAACATGAGTCAGCAGTGTGGTGTGGCAGCCAAGAAAGCCAATGTGATTCTGCCCTGCATCAATAAGAATATAGGGTCCAGACTGATGGATGTAATAGTACCTCTCTATTCTGCATCTGTCAGACCTCACCTGGAATACTGTGTCCAGTTCTGGGCCTGCAATTCAAGAAGGATATTGACAAACTGGGGATCCAGTGGCAGGAGACCAAAATGGTAAAGGTCTGGATTCCATACCCTATGAGAAGCAGCTGAGGGAGCTAGATATGTTTGGTCTGGGGAAGAAAAAGTTAAGAGGTGACATGATAGCCATGTTTAAATATTTGATGTCCTGTTGAAGATGGAGCAAGCTTGTTTTCTGCTGCTCCAAAGACTAGGACAAGGAGTAATGGATTCAAGGTGCAGGATAAGAGATTCCACATAAAAATGAAGAACTCCCTGAGAGTAAGGGCTGTTTGATAGTGCAGTACACTGGCTTAGAGTGTGGTGAGTCTCCTCCTTTGGATAGGTGGCCATCTGTCAGGAGTGCTTTGATTGTGTATTCCTGCATAGCAGAGGGTTGGACTCGATGTGCAGACTGACCAGGCGATCACGGCTTTGGCCGGGTCCACTTTCTTCAAACAATTTGTCCAGCGTCCCTTGAGGTTATTTCAGTGTCCGGTGCGGAGGCTGCTGCAGCCTGGGTGTGCAACCCTTGGCCTTCTGGGGTGCTGCCCGTTCCAGCCTGTCACGTTTCCGCCCTGTTCCAGGCACCCGTCCGGGACACAAGGGGTGACCATCTGGTCACTTTACCTTGTGGTCAGAGCTGACCAGGCGGCGTCCAGCTTTTGGCGGGACAGTCCCGCTGCTCAAACAATTTGTCCCACGTCCGGGTGGCTCAGTGTCGATTTTTGGGAGGCTGCTGCACTGCCTTCTGGGTGTACAGCATGGCCTTCTGGGGTGCTGCCGTTTCCCGCCCTGTCACGTTTCCCGCCCTGTTCCCGCGTGCCTACCCCCGTCCCGGTTCACAAAGGTGACCATCTGGTCACTTTACCCTTGTGGTCTCCTCCAACTTTATGATTCTATCTATTTCCCAACCCAGAGTTGGCAACCTGGTTCACAAGACTATGTTGCAAAGATGAAACGGAGAAGGCATTTGTCAATGCAGCTTGTAGGGGAAAGAGGAGGGATAAAGATGTGATATTTGCATTCTGAGAAGTTACTTTTCTTATCAATATCTTTTTTTTCCCAATGCTTAGTGTTAAAAAATATTGTTTTAAAAGGTCCATGAAGGTTCACAACGCTTTAGGGGCAGGTGGGAATTGTTGACTAGCCCTTAATTGCCCTTAAATGTTCTATGTTCTAAGGAAACCTTTCTGAATCACAGACATTACCATTGGGGATTCATCTCTGGTGGACTTTGCCCCTTTTAGACTTGACCAGAAAGGCTTGATTTCCTGCTTGTAAATTGGGTTGTGTGGGAAGAGAAAAAAAATGAACATTCTGGAAAGCTTTTGTCTTGCTTCTCTGTAATTTTTTTAAAAAAATTATAGTCACATATATATAAAAGGATAGTGTGGAAGAGAAAAGGAAGCCATACAGTTTTTAAGAACTGTCACATCTCTGGTTATTCACTGCTTCATGGGTTCCTGGCATGGGAAAATGTACCACCTTAGATGGAACTAGGGATGCCAGCCTCCAGGTGGGTCCTGCGGTGACCTGAAATTATAATAATAAGAAGAGTTTGGATTTATATCCCCTTTTTCTCTCCTGCAGGAGACTCAAAGGGGCTTACAATCTCCTTGCCCTTCCCCACTCACAACAAACGCCCTGTGAGGTAGGTGGGGCTGAGAGAGCTCCAAAAAGCTGTGACTAGCCCAAGGTCACCCAGCTGGTGTGTGTGGGAGTGCACATAAGAACAAGCCTGCTGGATCAGACCAGAGTCCATCTAGTCCAGCTCTCTGCTACTCACAGTGGCCCACCAGGTGCTTTTGGGAGCTCACATGCAGGATGTGAAAGCAATGGGCTGCTGCTGCTGCTGCTGCTGCTGCTCCCAAGCACCTGGACTGTTAAGGCATTTGCAATCTCAGATCAAAGAGGATCAAGATTGGTAACCATAGATCGACTTCTCCTCCACAAATCTGTCCAAGCCCCTTTTAAAGCTATCCAGGTTGGTGGCCATCACCACCTCCTGTGGCAACATATTCCAAACACCAATCACACGTTGCGTGAAGAAATGTTTCCTTTTATTAGTCCTAATTCTTCCCCCCAGCATTTTCAATGTATGTATGCCCCCTGGTTTTAGTATTGTGAGAAAGAGAGAAAAATTTCTCTCTGTTCATTTCCGGACTACAGGTCAGTTCCCAAGGAGGAAGTGGATGTTTTAGAGCGGGGTCTTCAAACTGTGGCCCTCCAGATGTTCATGGACTACAATTCCCATCAGCCTCTGCCAGCATGGTCAAGTGGTAGGGCTCATGGGTAATTAGGCTCATGGGTGCTGAACATCTGGCACTCGGGCCATAGGATGAACCCCTAGACTGTCTTCAGGGTGAGCTGTATGATCTTGACATTTGCATGTACTTTTGTTGGGAGGCCCCCCTGTCTTCTGCAGGCTCCATCTTCCAACCTCTAGGAGTTTCCCAATTTGCATCTGGCACCCCTACCTCCCCTATCCTCTGCTGGTGGCTGAGGTGATAGTGGTCTGGCAACCTGAGATGGAATATTCATTCATCTAGTTCCTGCCTGATGTCAGCATGCAGTTCATTTGATTGAATTTGATTGACTGAATTTAGCAGAACATCTTTCGGTCTCCTGGAGAAGTGGGGTGGGGAAAGGTGTTAAAGGTGTGTATAAGGTGAAACAGAGCTGTAGCGAGGGGGAACGGCGTCCAGGGCACACTTGCGCCCTGTGCCCCTACCACACCCCCACCACACCCTGTAATGCCCCCGCACTGGCACGCGCCCCGTGCGTCATGTACCCCCCTGTCCCCTTGGCGCTACGCCAGTGAGGTGAAAGGCAGGAAGAACTAATCTAAGCCATCAGTTTTAACTATTAGTCTAGTCTTGTTTTAATATTCTATTTTAATATTCTATTTAATTGGTTTTAATTATTTATATTGGGATTCATATTTTAAAGTTATTGAATGTTTTAAGTTATGTTGTAACCCATATAAATCCAATTAATTAAATAAATAAATTTATTTGTAGTGCCAGTATGCATGTTCCCAGGGCTGGATTCTCAGAATGAAATCTGGGCCTGTAGTTCCCTTTGGCCCCGAGATCCATGCAAAATGGCTGAGTCGTTGTTGACTTAACCTGTTGATTTGCCTGGAGACATCTTTGGGCTTGTCCGTGGTGTGTGGGGAGTGAGTAATGAAATCATCAACTTTAGTTTCTGATGAGTTGCTTCTGCTTTCTTTGCAGAGACTAGAATGGCAGCTTTGACAGTTACGCCACTGGAGAAGGTTGGGGGTTTTTCCTCCCATGTTCACTGTCCACACCCAGATCTCGGTGTGCAAAGCAGGTCTTCTTTGTTTCATGAAGAACAGAGAGCAGCAAAATGGGGAAGTGTGACAGGAGGGATTTCCCATTTCACCTGTGGGAGAGAAGGTGTTGAGTGTGCAAGTTCCCTTTTGACTGACTCAGTGTGTAACAGGAGAAAAATAACCAGCTGTTCAAGCTTGGTAGCTTTTTGCCCTGTGACGAAGTTACAAGTTGGTAGGTACAAGGTGAAGGAGGAGGACAGTTTGGGTGTAAGCAGACGTATACCTGCGTTGCCAGGGCTGGTCTGCCATATCTGTCATATTTTTATCTTGCCCTTCCTCTGAGACAATCAGAGCAGCATTTGTAGATCTTCCCTTGTGAGGTAGCTTTGGCTTAAAGTAACTCAACAAATTTCCTGGTGGAATGACTTGAATTCCAGGTGTCCTAGTCTACCACTCTGACTCAGAGGTCCCCACTCTTGTTGACCTTTGGGCACTCTTGAAATTTTGGGAAAGGGAAGAAGGCCCCACCACAAAATGGCTGCCATGGGACGTGGCATTAATCACATTCCAGAAGTGGCAATTACAAAAGAGGTCCCAAGCTGAGCATCCCCCTATAACAGTGGTCTGCAACCTGTGGCTCTCCAGATGTTCATGGACTATAATTCCCATCAGTCCCTTCCAGCATGGCCAATTGGGATTTGTAGTCCATGAACATCTGGAGAGCCGCAGGTTGCAGACCCCTGCCCTATAATATGGTGACCAGATGGGTAAGTGGGCGGCCGCACACGCACGTGCAGCCACAGGAGCGCACTGCCTTCTGGGGTGCTGCTGTTTCCTGCCCTGTGACAGGGTGGGAAACGGGAGCGCTCCAGAAGGCCATGCTCCTGTGGCCACGTGCGCGGGAGGCTGCCGCACTGCCTTGCGCCCCAGAAGGCAGTGCGGCAGCCTTCCAAAAGTCGGGACAATTGAAATAACCCGCGGGACAAATTGTTTTAAGGCAGGACTGTCCCGCCAAAAGCGGGACATCTGGTCAGCCTATAATGGGCTAGTTCCAAGCAGACAATCTTTTCAAACCCAGAGGTTATGCTTACTGGAGTCTTCCAGTGGTGTAGCACCAAGTGAGTAGAGGCACGCGCGATGCACTGGGCGCACGCTGGTGTCTTCTATAGTAAGGGTTGCCAGGTTGCCCCTGGTCACCTGTAGGGGATAGGGGGTTAAAATTGCTGGATCCTGGTTGGGAAACTCCTGGAGATTTGGAACTGGAGCCTGGGGAAGACCGTGACTTCAGGGTGGGGGTACAGTGCCATAGATTCCAGAGCATCCATTTTCTTTGTAGTCTGGTGATATGCTGCCATTCTGGGGGATCCCCCCTTCTCACCTGGAAGCTAGCATCCCTATTTGAAGAACCTCCTGTTCCAGTGAACTACTGGAAAGCCAGGATTGGCTCTTTGGTTTGGGGAAGAGCCAAGTGGGAGCTAGGAAATGCATCAGTGAGCACAACTAGTACCATATTGGAAATTGCTGCTGTGCCCACTACAACAGGTCTTGGTGCATACGCTTCCTGTCCCTACACACCAAAGATGGTCCTTATTTTATGCTATTTGTAAATCTCTAGTCCTGCGCTCTTTAGATATTACATACACATGTTGCTGGCGCCTCACGCTACTTGCAATGGTACCAATATGTGCAGTCATCATATTGTCTGAGCACAGGCAATGGGTGTATTTTGCAGGCATGTATAGCTTTGGTACAGACACATACCTCTGAATTCTGAACAATCTAGGGATGTATTGAAGTTGGAAATAACATGTGAAACACGTGTGTCCGGACAACTTGGGTAGCCTGTGTATCGTGCAGAGTTCCCCACTCTATCTTGGGAAATTCCTGCAGACTTTGAGGAGGAGTGGGAGAGGGAAGGAACTCAATACAAACGTGATGCTGTGAAATCCACTCTCTACTGCTACCATTTCCTTCTTGGGGAACTGATCTCTGTAGTCTGGAGATTGGTTGTAGTTCTGAGAGATTGCCAAGGCTAACCTGGAGGTTGGCAACTTTATGAAATAGGACTCACTCCAGTGGCGTAGCTTCCACGGGGCAGGGTGGGGACAAATGCCCCGGGCAGTACCCTGTTCTATCGCGTGGGGGTGGAAAATCGCCCCCCACACCCCTCCCCCTTCCCCTTGGCCAGCTGAAGGAGCAGCCTGGCGGGGCCACCGTAGGGCGCCCCTCAGCCCTGCTCCGTCCCACCAGACCTGGTGGAGGGCGCAGCCGGGCACCTCCCGAACCCGCTCGCCAGGCCCTGCCAGACTGCCCAGGACACTCCGGGCTGGGCTCAGGTAGGAAGAGTGATGCGCAATGCCTGGCGGGGATGCGCCAGAGGTGGGATCGAGCAGGTTCTCACAGGTTCCTGAGAGTAGGTTACTCATTATTTGTGTGTGCCGAGAGGGGGTTACTAATGGGTGATTTTGCCACGTGATTTTTGCCTTAGTTACGCCCCTCCTCTCAGCAGTAGCGCGCAGAACTTGAAGCGGTCTAGCAGGAGGTGCCCCGGCGTGCATGGCAGCCTGCGCCTGCGTGCATTCGTTTCCCACCCACCCAGGACCGGGGCCAGCAAGGCTGCGTCCTTGCCACGAGCCCCCCCGCCCCAGGAATGCTCCGCCCCCCCCAGAATGCCTGGTCACACACGCCCTTGGCGTGCGTGCCCCTCCCAGCCCCATTGGCTAATGCACACAGTTTGAATCCCACCACCATGGGAAACGGTTACTAAAATTTTTGGATCCCACCACTGGGGCACGCCATTTTCCCCCACTGCACCACTGACTCACTCCCAATGTGAGTGGTTGCTGATCTTCCAGTATGCGAGGACAAAACATTTGAAAAGGACTCTTGTCTCTGTTCTGGCTGTTTGGAGATGCCCTGTGAAAATGCTGGGTGGGTATAGAAACATTGAAGGCTTAGCCCCCTTCCCTCCCCCTGTCAGGGAGCTCAAGAAGTGAAAATCTCTGGGTTGTTGGCTAGCCGCTTCTCAAGCGCACATCCTTGGAACAACGTGAGCAAAAAGGAGCCATGCGGTGCACAGCCTGCTGCTTGGCATACCGCAGCTGCCGAGGTATATTTGGAACCAATGAGAACATATTGTGGGATGCCGCTGCCGGCCTAGTATAGCTTCAACCAAAAGAACAATCACGGTTGAGGCTGCTCAAATCAATGGAGAACGGGGCACTTTGCAGTAAACGAATACAGCCTTTGACAACACAGACCCAGAGAGGAGGCGGGGCTCGCAGAGTGGTTCTTGGGGTGTGGTAGGCTTGCCAACCTCCAGGTGGTGCCTGGAGAGCTGGAGATCAGTTCCCTGGGAGAGAATGGCTGCTTTGAGGATGAACTGTCTGGCTTTATGTGAGAGTTGCTGGGTCCTCGTGGGCAGGAGGTTGCGGGAGGGGAGGGTCCTCAGATCCATGTTGGGAAACTGAGGATGGAGCCAGGGGAGGATAGAAGCCCCAGTGGGATAAGGTGCCATAGAGTCCATCCTCCAAAACTCCCATTTTCTCCAGGGGAACTGATCTCTGTAGGCAGGAGATTGGTTGGCAACTTTATGAAATAGGACTCACTCCAGTGGTGTAGCTTCCACGGGGCAGGGTGGGGACAAATGCCCCCGGCAGGACCCTGTTCAGTCATGTGGGGGCTGAAAATCGCCCCACCCCTTCCCCCTTGGCCAGGCCCCGCCCTGCCAGGCTGCTCCGTCAGGTTGCCCCTGGTCACCTGTAGGCGGAGGCTCCACCGGCTGAAGGAGCTATGCAACTCTGGACGCATGGTCATCTCATGCCCTCCAGAGCCTGTGGGATTGGTTTCATCAGCCCCGGCCAGCATGGCCAATGGGCTATTCGGGCAGGGGCTGATGGGAATTGTAGTCCATGAGCATCTGGAGAGGGCCACAGCTGCTCACTCCCTGCTCTAGTGTGCAGGGGTGGGCAACTGGCCCTCCAGATTGTTAGAGTGGACTACAGATTCCCATCAGCCCCTGCACCAGCATGGCCAGTGGCTATTCTGGCGGGGCTGATGGTGTGGTGAACTCCGGAGGGCCATGAATACCCTGCTCCCTGTCTATAGAGTAAGTCAAACTTGTGGCCCTCCAGATGTTATGGACTACAGTTCCCATCACCCCCTGCCAGCATCATGCTGGTGGGGGATGATGGGAACTGTAGTCCATAACATCTGGAGGGCCGCGAGTTTGACACCCGTGCTCTAGGGGATCCCAGATCCCACCTGGAGATGGAGCATCCCTTCATTAAATCCAGAGGTCCCTCTTGTCCACATGCTCCACCTTTCCTTGACTTCACCCCCAAATCTCCAGCAGTTTCCCAATTCCAGGTTCAGAAATACCAGGAGATTTGCAGGTAGAGAGAGGGGAAGGAGGACATCAGTAATGTCATGTAGTCAATGACGAAGAGAGGGCAAACTGCGCCCGGGACATGAACTGCCCACACGCCCATGCCCTGCCCCTACCGCCCACCGACACGCCCCACCCCATCCCCAACCCCTCCGCCCCCAATGGCGGCGCCAGGAGTGAGCCGCCCCGGATGTCCCAATTGCAGCTCCGCCTCTGCTTGCAGTTCACCTTCCAAAGCGGCCATTTTTCTCCTGGAGAAGTGGAATAACTGTTTTAAGTGAATAAATTATGTCGCCTGGAGATCTGTTGTAATTCCAGGAGATCTCCAGACCGGACCTGGAGGTTGGCAGCCCTAGCATGAAGCATTACAACTATGTTCCTGCTTCATCTGTGAGATGTTGGAGGGTTTGCTGTTGTGCCTGAACCCAGGCTTGGAAGGGATTTTTCCCACCTTCCCTTCCTCCTTGCTTTACCTTTTCTCTAGAGGCTGTTTGTAAGTTCACAACTGCTGTCTTGACTGTATTTTTCAGCAGTTTGCTTTATGACAGAATAGGCTCGGCAGCAATTTCTGCAGTGCTGCGGTCTACATGGTGTTTACCAGCAGCAGCAGCTGGTTGCTGTTGCTATCTGAACAACGCAAGGAATGCCAAGTCCAAGCGACAAGCTTGAGTTAAATAAGTGTGTTTAATGTCACTCTCCCCTGACATTGTAAGCAAACGGAATAGCCCCGGCTAGCCCAATCTCATCAGATCTCAGAACAAGGTTGCCAGATTCCCCTTTGGCCACAGGTGGGGTGGGATTGCCCGGTCCAGGTTGGTAAACACCTGGAGTTTGAGGGATGCAGCCTGAAGAGGCTAGGGACCTAAGTGCAGTACAATACCATAAGTCCACGCCCCAAAGCATCCATTTTCTCCAGGGGAAACTGATCTCTGTAGTCTGAAGTTGAGCTGCAATTCTGGTACCACCTATAAGCTGACATCCTTGTCTCAGAAGCTAAGCAGAGTCAGCCCTGGTTAGAACTTGGATGGGAGACCACCAAGGAATTCCAGGGTTGCTATGTAAAGGCAGGCAATGGCAAACTACCTCTATTTGTCTCTTACCTTGAAAACCCGACAGGGTCACCATAAATCAGCTGTGACTGGGTTCAAACTTTTCACCACCAGTTCCTGAAGGAAAGAAACAGAGTCAAACAAGGACTAACAAACTTTTGGCAGGCAAAAAAACAGTGAGATTTGGAGTACGCCCAGAGTGTAAATGGAATAAAACTGTTGAGAGATGTCTTACAGATTACCCGTGTTCTGTGTTGTTTGGCTGCGAGTATTTATGCCATATGTGATAGATCCAGAGGCTTTATGTTACTTGCCAAACGCGTGCATATTGACAACAAAGTTTTAAGACCACATTTGTTACAGTGAATGCACATGCATTCTGTTTGTAAGAAAACGCCAATGGGGATTCACTTTTGAAATGGAACTGGGGACCAATACCTTTGCACAGATGCAGACTGCAATGTGCAAATGATTCAATGCACACACACAAAGGATAAATGTGGAAACAGTCATGGTACATGGACTGTTTATGTGTTTGGATTAATAACTTGTGAGACGGGGGGGCCATGTTAAAGCCCCTTCGCTTTTGAACATGCAAGAATAATGCACTTTCAATCCCCACTTTCACAGTTGTTTGCGTGTGGATTTTGCTATTCCGCACAGTAAAATCCAGCTGTAAAGTACATTGAAAGTGCATTATTCTGCATGTGCAGAAGGGGCCTTAGTGACTATCCAAGGCATGGGCCCTGTGCACAAGTTTTGCTAAACAAACGTACAGCTGTGGCCAAATGTGCCTTTTACTAACTTTGACTGGTTAACCAGTTATGACCTTTCCTGGGCAGAAAATATCTGGCTGCTGTGGTGTATGCCCTGGTTGCATTTAGATTAGATTACTACAATGCGCTCTACATGGGGTTGCCCTTGAGGAATGTTTGGAAATTTCAATTGGTACAGAATGTTTCAGCCAGGATGTTGATTAGAATGAGTCAAAGCAGGGACATAGGTATAGATTTTTTATGGGGGGTTGGGGGTGGGGCCATGGGGGCCACGCCTGCCTGGGGTGTATCGCCCACACCTCACACAAGCCCAGCCCGGCCTCCAGAGTTTATAAAGCAGCGACTCTCTGAGGGCGGGGGACAGGCGAACTCCCCTGCCCCCACACCTCCTGCCCCCACCAACTGGGCTCCCAGCCGGCAGCCCCTTCTGCCCCCCCGTCTGGCCAGAGGTGTAGCTAGGGAAAATGGAGCCCAGTGAAAAATCTGAGTCCCCCATCCCCCCCAATGGGCGGCTTCTGTGATGCTGGAATCCACCCCAAACATGATCACTTTCAATGGTGTTTAAACTAGAGAGCCCAAATTCTCCTTTTTGTTTGGTGTTATATATAGTGGTTAAGAGCAGGTGCATTCTAATCTACAGGAACCTGGTTTGATTCCCAGCTCTGCTGCCTGAGCTGTGGAGGCTTATCTGGGGAATTCAGATTAGCCTGTGCACTCCCATACATGCCAGCTGGGTGACCTTGGGCTAGTCACAGTTCTTCGGAGCTCTCTCAGCCCCTCCCGCCTCACAGGGTGTTTGTTGTGAGGGGGGAAGGGCAAGGAGATGGTAAGCCCCTTTGAGTCTCCTACAGGAGAGAAGGGGGGGATATAAATCCAAACTACTCCTCCTCCTCCTCGTCTTCTTCTTCGTCTTCTTCTTCTTTTACGCAGGTCATGTATACATACATTTTAATATGTGAACAGGTCTTTGTTTTCTTATAGGTATATTCCTCAGAAATAATTCATAAGAGCAGTTATCCTCCTCCTTACCCTGTCTTCTGTGCTTGCTAACTGTGACCCAAACGGTGACACTGTTCCAACTCAGGTTGGAGGTACCCTGAAGGTCAACCGATCCTTCCACAAAGTGCCATTGTTCATCACTGGATTTTCTTGGCTCAGTATTTCTGTGCCCTGCTGTCCGAATGTTCGAACTGACTCAAAGTGTAAGATAATGACTGATGTGAAAGTTTTGTTTGTATGTTGGGGTTTATACACAAGTGCCACTTAGCCAATGACAGACAATGTACATATAAACCAGCTCTTAAGAAAATTGTTGAACCAGGCCAAAGGACATCAACTGAGGTGCTAAACCTATGCCTGAACGGAATGTACCTCCATACAAGGAAACCAGACCCTGCCTGTAAAAAGGTAGTGTATCAGGGTGATGGCTTCTAGGATAGCTTCCTCCCTGACACACTAGTTTTCTGTGGGAAGGGATTTCTCTTTTGTGTGGAAGAACATTCAGTCATGTAAGCCCTCTGTTTTCCAAAGTAGTTCTGCCAATACAGGTTGATCACTTCAGTGAGAATAAGGACCCTTATGACAGGCTCTGAGCATGTTTTACTCTAGAAGACAATTTTGGGAACTAGAGTCTACTCTAGCTCACAAAACCATATGGTAGAATAAAAATCTGTTCTGGCAGTTGTGAGTTTTCTGGGCTGTGTAGCTGTGGCCTGGTGGTTTTAGCTCCTGACATTCTGTCTGCATCTGTGGCTGACATTTTCAGAGTTATATCATGGTTAAGCAGCAGTGGCGTAGGAGGTTAAGATCTCAGGTATCTAATCTGGAGGAACCGGGTTTGATTCCCCGCTCTGCCGCCTGAGCTGTGGATCCCCCGCTCTGCCGCCTGAACTGTGGAGGCTTATCTGGGGAATTCAGATTAGCCTGTACACTCCCACACACGCCAGCCGGGTGACCTTGGGCTAGTCACAGCTTCTCGGAGCTCTCTCAGCCCCACCCACCTCACAGGGTGTTTGTTGTGAGGGGGGAAGGGCAAGGAGATTGTAAGCCTCTTTGAGTCTCCTGCAGGAGAGAAAGGGGGGATATAAATCCAAACTCTTCTTCTTCTTCTTCTTCTGATTCCTGCCGTGAAGGCCTTTGACAATACCAAAATCGGTTCATCTTTTTGGTGCCACAAGTCTTTTCTTTTTACCGCGACAGACTAATGCAGCTCCGCTCTGGAATTTTTTCCAGCTTTTTTTAGTGGCTGAGAATGCCAGGTTAGGATGTAGGAGACCCTGGTTCAAATCTTCCTCTGCCATAGAAACTTATGCTGTCTGACCTTGGGTAGCCAAAGTTACCTTGCGGCGCGTGGTTGGTAGGAGGATGAAATCTAGAAGATGGTTGAAATCTGCTTTGGGACCCTACTGGAGGGGAAAGTGGAGCATAAATATATAAATAAGTATGTTTCAGCGAGGAAGAGGCTTTTGAACTGATGGCGAAGTAGATGGCTTCCACTCAAAATGGTGTCAGCTCTCAGTACAAGTGGAATTTGATCCATGGTTAACCTGTAGGTGTAAAAACAATCCAAGGTGTGTTGCACCTATGCCTTTGAACACTGCCCTTCAAAAGCTGCCCTGATGCATCATTTCTGTGTTGTTTGACCAACCCGTTATGCTGGTGAGAATCGGTGATTAGGGGAAAGAGTTGTGGTTGGTTGAGGTTATTATATAAAAGCATTTCCTGTTTGCAAATGGAAGGCTCTGCAGCCAGAGTTAATTCCTAGGGAACCTTGCAATTGCTTGAGGTGGGGCTGGAGGATTAATAGTCAATGGTTAGTGTGATGTATATACTAATGAGGTATTTGGCACTTTACAGTACCATAAACAAAGATGGCTAACTCCTGCCTCGGAGTCCTTAGTAGGGAGAAACACAGATAACAAGGCGTGATCAAGAGGAAAAGCTTCGTTTCAGTGGGAAGGAGGATTAAAAGACCCAACAGAAGGTTTACCAGGAAGGGTGGGGTTTTAAGAGGTGGGTGTTTGACAGGGCTGGTGGTTCCAGATTTTTTGGAGGGTGGGGGCTCCTCCTCTTCTGTGCTTTTAGATTTATCCAGCAAAGATGGGTGTGTCAACCAGAAGGCACAAGATTAGGAGCAGCTGGTTTCTAGACAAGGGATCTTGGCCAGACTATAGCTCTAACAAACTAAGGAACAGGGGTTGGGCTTTTCCATGAGAGAACTGGCACATCAAGGGGAAATAGATTGTTCCATTGTATGTATACTATTGTAATTTGTTGGCCATCAAGTTACAAGTGATTTACAGTGATCTCTGTTGGGGTTTTCGAGGTAAGAAAAGCTCTGAGGTAGCTTGGCATTGCTTGCCTCTTCAGCATGACTCTGGAATTCCTGGGTGGTCTCTCATTCAAAGACCAAGAGTGGCCCTGCTTAGTTGTGAGAGAGCCAGAGTGGTGTAGTGGTTAAGAGCAGGTGCACTCTAATCTGGAGAACCAGGTTTGATTCCCTGCTCTGCTACTTGAGCTGTGGAGGCTTATCTGGGGCACCAGATTAACTTGTGCACTCCAACGCATGCCAGCTGGGTGACCTTGGGCTAGTCATAATTCTTCGGAGCTCTCTCAGCCCCACCCACCTCACAGGGTCGCGATATCCTCACTGCTGATTAATCCCAGGATGCTCACCCGAAATATCCAGGTTTCACAACAAACTCCCCACAGCTGAACCGCCGAACAAGATTCATCCTGGTTCTGGCGCTTCCCCCCCTTATCATGTGTTTTCCCTGAACCTGCTTGAATGTGAACCTTTAAAAAAAAAAGTCTCCATCCAGATAGGTGGGGAGGTTCAGGGGTCTAATGTGGTTTCAAATTTTCTGCTGTAGAGAGTGATGCAAATGCCTTCCAGCCAATCAGAGCGCAGAGGGCTGTGTGCTATGCGCGCACAGGCTTTTTTGGGTCTGTTTCTTGCCGGCTGAGTCTATCGTTGTTACGTGTGCATGAGAGAACATTACTCGCTTCAACGTGTGCACGAAAGAACCGTACTCGCTTCAACGTTAGTATGTTTATTTCGCGCAAAAAAAAGTTCCCGCCTCAACACAGCATGACAGTCAATCAGGATGAGAAAGGAAGAGCCGCTGAGCAGATTGCAGGTTCAATCGCACGGTAGTAGGAATTGCTGCACTGTTTGAAAGCATGATTGAGATGGATGTCCTCATCACACACACGCCGCAGTGGGGAGCGTGAAACCTTGATGAAAAGGTGCTGTTTCTTTTGAAACCTGGTTGTATCTGTATTTAATTTTCAGTGGGGATTCAGTCAGTGTTTGTTGAGGGAGAAAAGAGAAAGGGGAGATTTGGCTGCCCCGAATCTATGACAGGGAAGAAAGGGGGGGATTATAAATCCCACAAGGAAAACTCTTCTTCTTTATTTCCAAGTTCTGACAATGACTCTTTCTGCACAACCAAAATAAAACATTTTGAGGCAGAAAATAAAGCGTTTCCTCCGTGGAGTTCTGCATGGTTCCCCCCCCCCAAATGTTTTATTTTCAGCCTGAAAACATTTTTAATTCATGCTCTTCTTTAGCAATTCTTTTCTGAAAGCGTTTTCACTTGCTGTGCAGATTTCTTTAAAAGTTTCCCACGCTACTCTGCAGTCTCCAAACTTCTTCCTTGATGCCATTTTCTGAGCTTTCTCCAGCTCGCCTGTTTATTTTTGTCAGTTTTTAAAAAAAAATTGGGAGGAGGTCCAAATCTTTGAAATCTTGTGTACATAATCTGGGAGAATCAGAGAATGAGACTTGGAAGCAAGATGGCTTTGAATCCACAGATAATTTTTAGAAAACCGAAACAGTCACAAAATGGCTGCCAGGAATCATTTCAAGGTGATGAATGTGGACAAATGGAGGGGATCGAAAAGGTTTTGCAAATGCTTTGGGGAGATCTGTGTAAAAATGGTCAACATCAGACTAGCATGGGCTATCCAGGTCAACACAATAAATGCAATATATACAATGAATGTGTGTGTGTGGGAAGTGCTGTCACGTCACATTTGACTTATAGAAACCCCTGATAGGGCTTTCAAGGTAAATGAGAAGCAGAGGTGGTTTGTTGCCTTCCTCTGCAGTATCTTCTTTAGAGGTCTCCCTTCCAAGTATCAACCCTCCAAGATCTGAAGAGACTGGGCTATACCAGGCTGTTTTCCCTTTCAAATACACCATGAAAATAGAACAGGGATCCCCAAGGGGGTGCCCATGGCTGCAGTGGTGGGATCCAAAAATTTTAGAAACAGGTTCCCATGGTGGTGGGATTCAAACAGTGGCATAGCGCCAATGGGGCTGGGTGGGGCACAACGGGGGCGTGGCCAGGCATTCCGAGGGCAGGGCATTAATAATTTCTCTGTTACTGTAAAAAACTCTTACTGTAAAATTTTTTTACCTAATTTCCAGTTGGTATCTTTCTGTCCATAATTTAAACTCATTATAGCAAGTCTTATTGTCTTCTGCCAACAGAAACAACTACTTCTTCTCTAATTGACTGCCTGTCAAATACTTAATACTTTTAAATACTTAATTTTGTTTCTAGAAATCAAAAGAAGGATACTTTCCTTAAACAAGGAACTTTACCATATTTCTAAAACATGTTTTTAAAACAGCCCAACAGGGAGAATTATCCCGTTTTCTACCTTCACTAACCAGCCACATAGGAAACAACAGGACTTTATGATTTTTGGACCTAATGGGATTTCTAACGGAAAAAGCAGACCCAATTAGTAACCCCCTCTCAGCACACACAAATAATTAGTAACCCACTCTCGGGAACTGGTGAGAACCTGCTGGATCCCACCTCTGCATGGCTGCCAAGGCAACCACCAGTGTGTTTTCTGGTGCCTACGTCCTCCATTCCCAAAGAAAACTGCCAGTCCTGGTTTTCCACCACCTCATTGGGACAGGATATGCTTCAGGGAAACCCCAAGATGCATCACTTTGGCACCTGCAGGAAACAGCTGGAGACATCACAGGAGGATGTTCAGCCTAAAGTTTTTGACTGACCCGGCTTGCACAGCAACCATGTTGCTGTGACATTCATGCAGTGTTCTCAAAATTACAAAAGTGCCCACAAATTCAAGATGTCTCATAGCAGAAACATAACACTTGCCCAACAACATAGATATGGACAAAACTCAGCAGCTTCAATGAGACAAATACATGATTCCTTTAGGACCATTATGCATGGAGCACTTTCCGCAATGCTCTTTGCTCCACAGAGGGGGCGCAGCGGGGTCTCCTTGTGGTTCCTTGTTCACTCAGGAGAAGGTGCCCCACTGCCTGCTGAGCTGCTCGCCTACTTTCACTTCCAGGTCGCACCCTGTCAATCTCAGGACTGGCTTTTTAAAACGGTCCTTTAAATTTAATATCAATATTTTTCCATGGTGCAGCCTTGCTCCCTCCCTCCCTCCCTCTGCTGCAGTGCTGGAGAGCTTGGGAGGGAGATGAGCCAGGCGTGATCCATCATTGACGGTGGAGGAGGATGTCACAAGCCCCTGTTCCCCCCACCCAAGAAAGCCTGGAGGCCTGGGGCAAACCATCCAAGGGGACATATGGGGTCAAATGTCCTCAAGCCTGGCCATTTAGTTATGTGGGGGTGGAAAATTGCCCCCCCTCCTCCTACACCCCCCCAGTGTCGGACTCTGGGGGTGACACCCACCTTGGACTCACCCAGCCGCCCCACCCCAGCAACCCAGCAACATACCCCAAGCCGAGCAAGACCGGGGAGGACAGGAGGCCTGCAGCCGCGGCAAGCACCTTAGTGGCAAGCGGCCCCTCAGCGGGTAGCTCAGGTGCAAGCCACAAAAGCCAAGCAAGCAAGCAGGCCCAAGGACAGCCCCCATGCCTGGCAGGGAGGCTGTGGGTGGAGCCGGGCAGAAGTGGGCAGGCAGGGAGATGGGCCGGGCCTACAGAATAAGGGGGCAGGGCACTAATTGGCTGTAGGAGGGGTCAGGTGCACAGAGGGAGGATGGGGAGGATAAAATGGGGGAATGTGAGAATGTGGGGGAGGGTGGCCGCCTGGGGTGTGTGTGTGTGCGTGTGCGTGTGGAAAACTCACTTCTTGCCCCGGGCACCATTTTCTGTCAATACGCCACTGCTGGAGGGTAGGAAAAGGGGGATGGAGAAATTGGTGAGAGTGTGTGAACTTGGTTATATCAATATTCTTCACAAGATTGTAAGAATGCTGGCTTTTTTTCTTTTGAGCCCTTTAAATTGCATATCAATATTCCTCATACTGCTATTGTACAGGCTCATTATTATTGTTTTTTTGTGGGGGAACTGGCTGTCGATCCTCCAGAAATACCTGCGAGGGGAGGCGGAAGGAGCAGAAGCCCCAGAGCAAGGGAAAATATTGGGGGTTGCCCACTCTCAGGAGCCACAGGGCTCCTGTATGTTCAGCGTCATAAGTGTGAGCATGTCTGCAATGAAAACTGTGCCGCAAAGGAAATGTCCACTTGCTGCACGGCAGAGCACCAGTGTCTAATTAGCCTTAATGTTTGTGGACAGCAGTTCGTAGGTTTGCACACTGAAGACAAAATGTATATCTGTTTGGCATGCAGAGATTTAACTTCTAGATACCCTGGGTAGGGAGCTGATCCGAAAGGATTAAAATGCGTGCTATTTAAATGAGCAAAATGTAGGTGGCCCCCAAAGAGGAAAGTAAGAATAAAACGGGCAAAATGAACTGCTAGCATTTGGTAACAAAAAATGGCATTATCCCCCCCCCCCCCCGCAGTATTGTTGTAAAGCAGGGGTCCCCAAGCGTTCTAAGCCAGTAGGCTTCTTTGGAATTCCGACTCAGGGGGTGGCACAGCCACAAAATATCTAGCACAAAATGGCTGCCACAGGAGGCAGAACCAGACACAAAATGGCTGCTGCAGCCTATCTTCAGTTGCATGGTGAAGGTCCTTGGTCAGTGGTGTAGGCTACTGCTAAAGCAACATTTTTAAAAATTGGTGAAACCAATTAGAAGCTTTCCTCAATTTCTGAAAACATTTGACAAGCACTGGAAGAAATGTTGGTGGCCAGCATGGCTTCCACAGATCCCAGTATCTTATGGACCCCTGTTGTAAATTGTAACCTGTCTTGTTCTTCCCCCTTGTGGCTTTCCAGTTGTCCTCATTGGAGACTCCGGAGTAGGGAAGAGCAACCTGCTTTCACGGTTCACCCGGAACGAGTTCAACCTGGAAAGTAAAAGCACCATTGGAGTTGAGTTTGCCACACGCAGCATCCAAGTGGATAACAAGACTGTGAAAGCCCAGATCTGGGATACAGCCGGACAAGAACGCTACCGTGCCATTACTTCCGCGTAAGAATTTATTATCTCTTCTCCCTCTTTGTTCTCTTATGCTGCTGAGGTTAATGATACCTCTTCTTGCCCATGGGTCTAAAATTCTATGTGCTTCATGGGTTCAATTCTTATCCCACTGACCAGTACTTGTCCTGGGGGAACAGGGTGGCTGTTTATGTTGCTGGTGTGCCAGAAATGTTCCTGCTGTGGCCAAAATGGAAAGTGGAAGTCTTTTGAGGCCTGACCTGGACCTTCGATGATAGTCCAATCCTATCAGATCTCAGAAGTTAGGCAGAGTCAGCTTTGATTGGTGGGATCCAAAAATTTTAGTAACAGGTTCCCATGGTGGTGGGATTCAAACAGTGGCGTAGCACCAATGGGGCTGGGTGGGGCATGACAGGGGCGTGGCCGGGCATTCTGGGGGTGGGGCATTGCTGGGCGGAGCTGTGGCAAGGACGCAGCCACTGCGCCGGTCCTTGGGCGGGAAACTAATGCACGCAGGCGCAGGCTGCCACGCACCTCCTGCTAGACTACTTCAAGTTCTGCGCACTACTGCTGAGGAGTGGAGGAGGGGTGTAACTAAGACAAAAATCACATGGCAAAATCACCAATTAGTAACCCCCTCTTGGCACACACAAATAATTAGTAACCTACTCTCGGGAACCTGTGAGAACCTGCTGGATCCCACCTCCGCTTGGATGAGTGACTAGCAAGGAAGTCTGGGGTTGCTACACAGATGCAGCAATGGGAAACCCACCACTGCCCATCTCTTGCCATAAAGCCCCCACGGGGTCACCCTAAGTCAGCTGTGACTTGATGGTGCTTCCCACCACCAGTTCATTTGAGGAAGTTTCCATGTCCTGGTTTGGCTGTCACAAAATGAAAGATAGCTTTGAACTTCGTGGCAGGGCTTTGAAACTGAATGTGGGAACAAGTCTGGAGGCAAAGACCTTAGTTTGTAGTTTGGTTTGGGAAATCCATCAATCTTCCACTCCTGGGCACTCCCCATTCTCACTTCTCCTGTTAACAAAAGAGAGGCCGGGCTCTTGTTAAGCTGTAAATTAGCACGTGCCCCATGGGAGGCTTTAGAGCAGAAATATTCCATGAAATCAGCCATCCAAGTATGAACTCTCAGAAAAAAAAAACTCTATAGTGCCAAAATGCCTGAAAATGGGAACCTAGAGGATCATTTGCAGCACATGCTTGAACTTGCTTTCAAAATATGAGAACTGGGCAAAAATTTAGATGATGATGAGCTGCTAGCAGCAGTCTGTGGAAGTTTACCTACACATTTTGAAAATGAAGAGTCTATTTTGGAAGCGCGTGATAATCTTGATGTAAAGATGTAAGATATTTGCAAGATTCGGAAGCAGAACAGAGAGAGTCTGATGTGGCCAGAGGCTTGATAATGCAGCCAGAAAGGGAAAACCCTTGAAATATTTTTATTGTGGAAAAGCTGGCCATGTTTCCAGAAACTGTAGACAAAGAGCAGTGGCTCAGAAGAGCGAAAATAGGGGGGAAGGACTATGTTAATTTCAGAGAAAGCTGTCCCAACAGCTCTGCTGAAAAGCAAGTAGGGGGAGGGGGAAAGACCCTCACCCAAGAACAGAGGAAAGCCTAGTCAAGGCAAAGTGTATGTGGTTGGAAGTAAAGTATCTAACAGCAAATACATTTTCTTTTTGCTGTTGTTAACCATGAGAGATATTTTGTTGAGGTCGAAGCATGCAATGTAACCTTGGTGCAAGCAAATGGTGATTCTTCCAAAGCACTTGAAAAAGGCACAGTAAAAATGAACGTGTTAAATGTTTCTTGTGAGGTAATTCAGCATAGTTTGCACAATACCCTGTTTGTGCCTAATGCTCCTGAAAATCTGATTTCTGAACCTAAATATTTAATGCTGGAAAAGAAATTGCGATGAATAAGAAATCATGCAGAATTTTTGATGATGAAATTGGCATGGAATATATGACAGAGAAATGTGGACCCTGCTTTTATTTGCAAGATGTTGGAAACCGTAAAAGAGACTTGTTCATGTGAGAGAAACGGGTTGCTCCCATACAAACTGCCTCTATGCCTGGCACTTAAAACTTGGCCAGAGACATTTGGACTCTATTAGAAAACATATTCTAGACTGTGGTTTGAAGTTGATTGGATGTAGTAAACGCAAGCAGAGATGTGAAATTTGTGTTAAGTCAGCTGCCCCCAGCCACTCCGCAGTATGAGCAGTGCAAACTGAAGTCTTGAAGAAAGTGCACAGTGACTTGATAGGCCCACTAGCTCCTTCTCCTGGTGGTGCTAAGTATGTGCTGACTTTTACTGATAGCACCAGTTGTTTTGCTTATGTTTACCTGATCTGGTCTAAAGACCAGGTACCTGAGAAATTCAAAAGTTATGTGGCAGTAGTAAGAAATAAGTTTGGCAAAGCTCCACAGATTTTGTACACAGATAGTGGAGATGAATATAGTAGCAGTGAGTTCCAATGATACCTGGAGAATAAAGGCATACAGAATGCCAGATCAGTGATGTATATGCCAAAGCATAATGGACTTGCTGAACATTTCAATAAGACAGTGATGAAAACTGTGCATTGTTCATTGATGCAGTCAGGGCTGCCTGACCCCTGCTGGGCAGAAGCTGTAAAAACAGCTGCTTACCTCCACAATAGAAGTTTCTACTACCGTGTTTCCCCAAATATAAGACAGTGTCTTATATTAATTTTTGCTCCCAAAGATGCGCTATGTCTTATTTTCAGGAGAGGTCTTATTTTTCTGTGTTCTGTTCATCAGGCATGCTTCCAAACAAAAACTTTGCTATGTCTTACTTTCGGGGAATGCCTTACATTTCGCACTTCAGCAAAACCTCTATGTCTTATTTTTTGGGGATGTCTTATATTAGGGGAAACAGGGTAGGCTATTGGGAAAAGTTCATTTGAAGTGTGGCATAATAAGAAGCCTGGCTTAAAACACTGGAAAGCTTGGGGGGCAAGAGCCTATGCCCACGTTCCCAAGGAAAGAAGGGGAAAATTGGACCCCAGGGCAAAGCTTAAGATACTGGTTGGTTACAACCAACATTCAAAAGGGTATGAACTCTTAAGACCTTTAAAGTGGAAGTGTGCAGTGTTTCATGTGGAGGTGAAAGCAACATCCTAAATACTTCTGGACGAGGAGGAGTAGTAGTTTGGATTTATAACCCACCTTTCTCTCCTATAAGGAGACTCAAGGTACCGGTAGCTTACAAGCCCCATGATTATAGACCAGCCTTCCCAGGGGGGTGGGCCTGACCCCTTCATTTTCGATCTTCAGGAGGCAGTTGAAGATTGCTTTATTTAGAACCATATCTGGTTAATGTATTGTCGAAGGCTTTCACGGCCGGAATCAGTTAGCTTCAAGGGTCAGTAGTTTCTACAGCATTCTTCCGATGCTTCGCTTTCCAGGCTGGCATCTTCAGAGGATCCTCTGAAGATGCCAGCCACAGATGCAGGCGAAACATCAGGAGAGAATGCTGCTAGAACACGGCCATACAGCCCGGAAACCACACAGCACCCAAAATATCTGGTTAAGTTTATTATCAGTCCAGAATTATAATTTTAAATATTGGCTTTTATGGGTTTCTTTTTGGATTTTATTTTAGCTTTGTCATAAACCGCCTCAAGCTCCATCAGGAAGGCAACTAAGAGATTTTTAAATAAATTAATGTGTGAAATACATGGCCATCTATAATAAAACCAATTACCAATTAAGCATTTGTAATGGCTTATTATAATACTAATTATTTGGAGGGGAGGCTTTAGCGCAAGTCCAACTTTCACTGATCTCTCCCTCACAGTTACTACCGAGGGGCAGTTGGGGCGCTTCTGGTTTATGACATCGCCAAGTACCTAACCTATGAGAACGCAGAGCGCTGGCTGAAAGAACTGCAAGACCATGCAGACACGAACATCGTCATCATGTTGGTGGGGAATAAGAGTGATCTGCGACATCTACGGGCCGTGCCCACCGATGAGGCCAAAAGCTTTGCAGGTACAAACCTCTGCCTGCCCGCCCTGTAGGGAGCTCACAGCAATATAGAGAAAAGGTTCCACAACCTATTTTGTCCTTGCAGCAACCAGGTGAGGTAGGCTAGATGGAGAAATAATGAACTTCATGGCTGCAATGTATGTAAAAATACTGGAGATATTGTGATGGAGTTTGGGTCTGGAGGGTCTCTGGCTTGGCTCGGTGGAAGAGCCCCTGTTTTGCATGCAAAAGGTCCTCGGTTCAGTCCCCAGCATCGTAAGTTAAAAGAACTGGGTAATGGGTGGTGTGAATGATCTCTGCCTGAGGCCCCGGAGAGCTGCTGTCCATCTAATGTACCAAAGGGAAGGGGGTGAGGGGAGGGAGTGAGGGGTGGCATGCAAGGGAGGGAAAGGGCCCAGCATCTGGACATGGCCCAGCCACCCTAGTGGAGGGGAGGGCGGGGGAGGGGTGGCATACAAGAGGAGGGAGGGAGTGAGGGGTGGCATGCAAGGAAAGGGAGGGGGCCCAGCATCTGGACATGGCCCACCCACCCTAGTGGAGGGGAGGGAGGAGGAGGGGTGGCATACAAGGGGAGGGAGTGAGGGGTGGCATGCAAGGGAAGGGAGGGGGCCTGGCATCTGGACATGGCCCACCCACCCTAGTGGAGGGGAGGGAGGGGGAGGGGTGGCATACAAGGGGAGGGAGGGAGTGGTGGCATTGTGGGAAGGAGGTCCCAGCATCTGGACATGGCCCACCCACCCTAGTGGAGGGGAGGGAGGGGGAGGGGTGGCATACAAGGGGAGGGAGTGAAGGGTGGCATGCAAGGGAAGGGAAGGGGCCCGGCCTCTGGACATGGCCCACCCACCCTAGTGAAGGGGAGGGAGGGGAAGCTCCTTTCCCTTCCTCTGCCCACAACAGACACCTTGTGAGGTAGGTGGGACTGAGAGAGTTCTGAAAAATCTGTGACTAGCCCAAGGTCTCCCAGCAGGAATGTAAGAACTGGGAAACAAATCTGGTTCACCAGATAAGAATCTCCCACTCATGTGGAAGAGTGGGGACTCAAACCCAGTTCTCCAGATTAGAGTCCACTCCTCTTAACCACGCTAATACCTTCCACTCACCACTCAATAAACCTCAGTAGCTACTTGTGGGCCAGCTGGAGTAGAGGTTTCAGATGACAGTGAAGCTTTGAAGCAATGGTGTCTTGAAATTAAGCACTGACGTCTCAGGAAATAAGTCATGCCAAAGTAGAGATGTGTGGGTAAGAACTGACATCATTTCTCTCTGTCCCCACCGCAGAAAAGAACGGCTTGTCATTCATAGAAACATCGGCTCTGGATTCTACTAATGTGGAGACTGCCTTTCACAACATCCTCACAGGTAAGTTGTCCCACACCTTCTTCCATATTAAGAGGTAAGCTCTAAAAAAGGGTAGAAAGGTTAAGGCATAGGCCTGATGATTATTGGGGTTCCTCGACAGCTGTTAAGTAATGCTAGTTGTGGGCATAATTACCCTTTACAGTGACAATATCAAGACTAGGTTGAGGCCCTGAGAATTCACAATCTAAAATTCCACATGAGGGAAGAGGAGATGTTCGCCTTCAAATTGAGTGACATATACTCAAATTTCTGTGGGAACTTGAAGCTGGCAACCTTTTGACCTACATGAATCTGATCGCTGTCTCTAACCTTTCTTGCCAACTCACAAAACTGCGGCAGAGAAATTATATATCACTTGTACCTAGTTCACACGCACTGGTTATCAGCCGTAACTTGGTGGTTGGGTGTGTGCTGGAAAGATGTAGGATGAATTAAAAGGGTGAGAGGAGTTGGGAGTTGTTGCTAGGTAACCACACATAGTCCTCTGTGGCTTCATGATGGGCAAGGCCTAGGTGGCTGCTAAATAACTATTCACAACAGATCTGACCTGTCCACTAGAGAAGGATATAGGCCAGTGATGGTGAACCTTTTCGAGATCGAGCGCCCAAATTGCAACCCAAAAACCACTTATTTATCGCAAAGTGCCAACACGGTAATTTAACCTGAATATTGAGGTTTTTGTTTAGAAAAAATGGTTGGCTCCGAGGCATGCGTTACTCAGTAATAAGCTTGGTGGTAGTTGATGGCTTTGCTTTGAAGCAACCGTGCAACTCTTCTAATGGGTGAATCACGACCCTAGGAGGGTTTACTCAGAAGCAAGCCCTATTGCCAGCAACCAAGCTTACTCCCAGGTAAAGGATTGCGCTTTAGTTTAACAGTGCTTAACAGGGTTACCTACACTACTTCCCAAAAACTAGGTCTTAGGTTTAATGCAAATAATCGAGCCCAGCGGCCCAGGCCAGCCTAGATGTGGGGGGGGGGGGCACTACTTGCGCGTGCCCATAGAGAGGGCTCTGAGTGCCACCTCTGGCACCCGTGCCATAGGTTCGCCATCACTGATATAGGCGATTGCCTAGGGAGCACAGAGACAGAAGTAGGCAGGAGAGATCTCTACAGTTCAATGGCAGCTTTTCTAAGGCTTATGGGGGGAAAGATGGGGTTAAACCGTAGAGTGGGTGAGTCCTAGAGCACTGTGCCTCTGATGCTCATGCAGCTATCCAATTCTCCCAGGGGGGTTGCCAGCCATGCAGCTGGCAAGGTTTCCCAGTGAGGGATTCCCTGCTTCTTGCTTCCCACTACTGCTTGGAGTAAGGGCAGGAGAAAAACTTTTTAAAAGGCAATGGACCAAGGGCATTACTTCACTTTCAGGAAAAACCCAGGAGTGACTTTACACCTCTCTAGGAATTGCCAGAAATTCTGTGGTTGTACCACTGATGTTGCTAACAGCTCCCCCTCCCTGCCATCTCCTTGCCCTGTGGTCTCCCACTGGTTTCTGGGTTGGGGCGGCAACCAAGTGTGCTAACCAGCCCCGTGAAGCACCCACAACCCCAGTGTGTGGCCCTCGGGGGTCCTGTACTATGCTGAAGGGTGGTTTCTGGTTCTTTCATCTGGTTTGTTTCTGATTGCCTGGCGTTGATTGGTACAAATCCAAAACTCTTCTTGTCCAATAATCAGAGAGAGGCTTTTTACATGCGCATACTGCAGGGCTGGATTCAGGCCCCTTCTGCGCATGCAGAATAATGCACTTTCAATGCACTTTGAAGCTGTGCAGAATAGCAAAATCCACTTGCAAACAATTGTGAAAGTGGATTGAAAGTGCATTATTCTGCATGTGCAGAAGGGGCCTAAGACATGCTGAGGCCCTTACTATGTGAAATTAAAAAGGTTCCATAGCATTAACCTACCCACCTCCACCCCGCAAAAAGTATAGTATTCAAATGCTGAAATTTAGTAATGTCTTATGTTTAGAGACACCCTTGCAGTATGAGGCCCTAAACTGTGCTGTGTTTAGGTTGTACCTAAGCCCAACTCTGGTACGCTGTGTACACCAAATTGAGTGCAGAAACTGTGCAAGCCAGGATGGTCCGTTCTTTCCTTATTGCCTGTATGCTGTTGTGTTGTATGCACATGACTTCACCCACCAGTTCCGCCTCCTCTGCAATTCTTATATTTCATTGTCCTTCAGAAATCTACCGGATCGTATCTCAAAGACAAATCGCCAGTGGACAGCCGGAGACAGAATTCAGCCCCAGCAGCACCATCGAACCTATCAAAGTCCTGCCTACTCACCAGGAAGGGAAACAGGCACCTTGCTGCCAGAATATATAATCTGCCGAGGATGGCATGAGGAACAGCAAGTTGGGACAGCACTGAGTGTCTCAGAAGGCCCTCTTCCTCCTCAGATGCGATCTCTGCTATGTTACTCTGCTTCGTGTCTGTCTCACAGAACTGCTTCCTGGATTATGTCCTTCCCCATTAGCCACTGAACTTTAGATGTAGGGCATACTCATTTCCCTTCCAAGATATCAGTTATTTGAAGCTAGAACCTGGCAAATAGCTAGAGGTCGGCAACTGGAAGCCCTTAGGCCCAAGCCTATCCAAGGAAATATTATCAGTTGGCCTAGCAAATAATTCCCCCGTCCATACCTTTCTTTCCTGACAGGGCTGCCATTGTGGCCTCATGGTCAGTCCTACTTGCCTAAGGCCGGTTCCAGGAAAACTAATGCACTGGAAGGCGATGGTGGGTTGCTAGGCAGCCATGAAAATGGCACCTTGAAGTTCTTTCTGGAATCTGTAAAGGGTGTGTGAATATTTGCTGGAGCACCCCACATGGTCAGACATCTTTCTCCTGCTGAATCTCTGACTGCTATGCACGGGCTGCTTTATGTAGGGCCCCCTTTGACTATATTTTGTGCAAACAAACAAATGTGGCATAGTCCCCCTTCCAAGGCTGTGCTAAAGGGTTCAGTGTGTATAAATTAAGCTAGGTGATGCTCATCTGACTTCTGCATAGGCCTGTGATTCTGAACTCAAACCAGTCTGAAACCAAATTCACATCCAATCATGACTTCCCTGAGGAATCATGCGAATAGTAGTCTTGTGAGGGACACTTTCATGTGTTAGCCTTTTCATAGGAGCTACAGCCCCAAAGTTCCTTTGAAGGAAGCCAGGGCTAATTGTTTTAAAAACCTCTTTACTTCATAGCACAGTTGCATCCTGTAGTTTGGCTACTCCTACATGACAGCAAGTCCGTCGAGTAAGTTGTGGGCTCCGTAAAGAGGCTGACGCAAGGCGTGCCCGGGGGGAGGATGTGAATTTTCGCTTCCCCTCTGCTCAGGAATGGAAGGCCTTCAAGTAAGGAAGATGTGCAATTGTTTCAAAGCATTTAATGTGCTGGGCGTGCCTGGTTGCAAAAAACGCAACTTGCCGATCAGGTCTGGTCAGGGGCACGCATTTAAGTAGCTGATAGGCGACTTAGTATGTTACAAGCTCTCCGCTTTCACCATTCAGCCAAGCCACTCTAGCATGTGCTTCCTCATCTGTTACAACATGGCTCCTCTCTCTCTGTTGAAGTCAGGCTTGGAGATTTTCAGTAATTCATATATAGTGGCGTAGCGCCAACAGGGCAGGGGGACCGTGATGCCCTGGGCAGCGCTGCTGCGGGGCGGGGGGCGGCACCACAGCAGGGGCACAGGGCATGCGCATGCCCTGGGCGTAGTTCTCCCTCGCTCTGCCCCTGATCGCATACAAGCTCTTGCACAATAAGGGCTTTTCTGGAAAGGGGAGGCCAAAATCCGCACTGAAAGAAACTTTCTAAGAACCTTAGTTTCCCTTCTGCTTCAGTTTGTGTCTTTGCTTCTGCATCCTCGGAGAAGGCCTCTAGCGAGTCACCACCTGGTAAAGATGGGCAATTGATGAGAGACCGAGAACATAATGTTGTGTTAAATGATGATGTTGTCACACTTCTGTTCCAATCGCCGCCTTCCTGTAAATAATAATTTTAATGTCTGGAATTGCCTTCCCTTGTGGCTGTAATGGAATTGTGTGTGTTGAGTGTTTGGCAGGCATTTAAGTGTTCAAATAAAGATCTCCATATATTGACATTTGCAATGTGCTGGTATTGTTGCGGGACTGAACTGCAAGCATAAATTTTCTGGGTGTCACCAAGCTGGGTTTCCATAAAGAAGCACAGATGTGGGGGCTATGATGAGAAACTGTCCCTTGCCCCAGGACCGGGGGGGGGGGGGCTGCAGATGCTGCAGGGACCCGACGTGGAGTAGACAAGAGTCCCATGAGGCATAGTGGGGCAGGATCATGCATGGATTCACAGATCTGCGCGCTCGAATAGAAAGCAGGCACTGCGAGAAGCCTTTTGGAAGTGAAAAAGGAATGTATAGATGAAGGCAACAAAACCCTGCCTCTTTCCCCTCTCTCTGTACTCCATTTCTTTCAGCATTTCCCCCCAAACTTGGCGCGCTTCTCTGTTTTAAGAACTAGGAAAGCGCACATTCTATTCATTACAGCTAGGCTAAAAAAGAAGTCATCGCCCTACTGTCTGCCGCCTCTCAGCAGTATGTGCTATGGCCAGCTATGAACACTGCACAGTACTTACCTTTTTCACATGCATACATTTAGCTGCCAGGTATCCAGAGAAAGGCACACATCCACTCAGCCAAAGGGACAGAGCCAAACGCTGCAGAATAACAGAGCTAGCAACTGGTTTTAAAGATTTCCAGCAATGCATGCCCCATGCCGCTCCCCACCGCATTAGGAACATTGTTTTAGCAGGGACAGTTGGCATGTGTAATACTAGCAAAGCGCCATTCTCTCCTCTAGTGCATACACATATATATTACAATATATATTATACAATACAATATATATTACATATATATTGTAATATATATGTGTATGCACTAGAGGAGAGAATGCTGCTAGAACACGGCCATACAGCCCGGAAACCACACAGCACCCCAGTGATTCCAGCTGTGAAAGCCTTTGACAATACTAGCAAAGCAGTTGAGATTTTTCTGGTTGTATTACTGCAGAGCCAGTGTGGTGTAGCAATGAAAGTGTCAGACTAGGACAGGGGTCTGCAACCTGCGGCTCTCCAGATGTTCATGGACTACAACTCCCATCAGCCCCAATTGGCCATGCTGGCAAGGGCTGATGGGAATTGTAGTCCATGAACATCTAGAGAGCCGCAGGTTGCAGTCCCTCAGACTAGGATCTGGGAAACCCAGGTTTGAATCCTTGTTCTGCCATCGAAATTTGCTAGGTGAACTTGGGCTAGTCACATAGTCTCAGCCCTGACCCTAGCTAGTGTCTGGATGGGAGACCAGAATTGTGTAATACCAGAATTGTGATTTGGAGGCAGGCAATGGCAAACCACCTCTGAGCATCTTTTCTTGAAAACTCTATGGGCTACTGTAAGTCAACTATGACTTGACAGTTAAAAAAGATTATGCAGAAGAACTTCATGCCATCACTCCAGGAACCTGTCTGAGATAGTTTACTAAAAAAATGAATGAAACAATAAAAATAGTGAAATATTAAAGCCCGCATTAAAAACCCGGCCTGCTATAAAAGCACAGACCATAAGAGCGGACTATCTTCAAATAAATTTCCAGGCTGAGACAGTGTTAAAAATCAACCCTTCAATAAAAAGCCTGGGTGTATTGAAACACTTGGGGCTGTATTGCTACTAATTATTAGTTTTATAGACCGCCCTTCCCATTGCAGGTTCAGGGCGGCCCACAACAACTTATAAACACAATAAAGTGATTAAAATAGTTAAAAACATAAGCTAAATCAGATGGCAACTAAAGCTAAAGTACTAACTAAAATACATGAGGGAAATAGGGGTGTGTGGAAAAAAGGGAGGCCAAAAAATGGAAAACTGTAGCTCCCTCAACCACCTCCTTGGTGGAACAACTCTGCCTTACAGGCGCTGCAGAATCGCAGTAAGTTCTGCAGGGCTCAGGGCTCACTGGACACAGATTTCCATCAGGTTGGGCCAGGATGGAAAATGACCCTGATTGAGGCTAGCTGGACTTCTTTTGATCACCAACAGATTTCCATATACTGATCAGCTGGAGATCAGTTGTAGTTTTGGAAGATCTCCAGGCACCCCCTGGAGACTTGCAACCATTACTGCCCATTATCCTCAATTTTTCTTCCCCTGTCTTCTGTGAGAGCATGCAAGGAAGGATGTGGGAAATTTTTTTGTACAGCACAAGAATGATCAGGCTGTCTTTCTATTGTGCCTCTGTTTTTTTGTCAAATAATCTCCCTTAATGTGAGTTTTGAGGGGGGAAATCCTTCTTCATCACATTTTTGGTCATTCATTAAAAAAACCCTCACCTGCCCAGCCTATTGGTAGTGCCACAGCTGAATCAAAATACTTCAGAAGATAGCTTGGCGCTATTTCCTGAAAACCAGAGTGCCAAACAAGAGTACGACCGCAAGGTGGAGCCATTTTGCAACTTTTCTGGGAGACCAAAGTGATCTTAAAGGAGGGAACAGTTAAAGGAAGTCCTGATGTCTCAGTTTTTCCTCTTAATTTTCTAGCCTTCCCACCTACCTCTTGCTTTTTCAACAGGGTTAAATATTTAGATCAAATTAGAAGTGTTGTGTTTGAACTCTGGTAAGGAGCTGAGCCAAGTCTGTCCTCTGCCACGAAGAAGCAGGAGACGAGTTTGGATTTATACCCTGCTTTTCTCGACAATAAGGGATCTCAAACCAGCTTACAAACTCCTTCCCTTCCTCTCCCTACAACAGGCACCTTGTGAGGTTGGTGAGGCTGAGAGAGTTCGGAGAGAACTGTGACTAGCCCAAGGTCACCCAGCAGGCTTCATAGGGAGGAGAGGAGAAACAAATCCAGTTCACCAGATAAGAGTTTGCCGCTCATGTGGAGGAGTGGAGAATCAAACCCAGTTCTCCAGATTAGAGTCCACCACTCTTAACCACTACACCACTGTTCCCGAAGCAGTTGGGGTCTGTCCAGAGGTGGGATCCAGCAGGTTCTCACCAGTTCCCGAGAGTGGGTTACTAATTATTTGTGTGTGCCAAGAGGGGGTTACTAATTGGGTCTGCTTTTCCATTAGAAATTCCATTAGGTCCAAAAATCATAAAGTCCTGTTGTTTCCTTTGTGGCTGGTTAGCAAAGGTAGAAAACGGGATAATTCTCCCTGCTGGGCTGTTTTAGAAACATGTTTTAGAAATATGGTAAAGTTCCCTGTTTAAGGAAAGTATCCTTCTTTTGGTTTCTAGAAACAAAATTAAGTATTTGAAAGCATTAAGTATTTGACAGGCAGTCAATTGGAGGAGAAGTAGTTGTTTCTGTTGGCAGTAGACGATAGGGCTTGCTAGAATGAGTTTAAATTATGGACAGAAAGATGCCAGCTGGAAATTAGGAACTTTTTTTTTACAGTAAGAGTTTTTTACAGTAACAGAGAAATTATTAATGCCCCGCCCCCGGAATGCCTGGCCACGCCCCCGTCGTGCCCCGCCCAGCCCCATTGGCACTATGCCACTGTTTGAATCCCACCACCAAGGGAACCTGTTACTAAAATTTTTGGATCCCACCACTGGGTCTGTCCCTTTTGGGGTGGGGGAATTAGCAAGAGGAGACCTTGGCTTAACAAGGGTAGGGCAAGCTCGGGGGTCTTCATTGCCTACGTGTCGACTTTTCTCAAGAAACTCGCAGGAGAGCAAAATAAAGTTCCACAAATTTGTTTAGGGATAAATGGGCTACACAAGCGTGCGATGACCAAAGCAGCAGAAATTCACACAGGCCTAAGATATAGATAGTGTTGAGTGGATAGATCTGGATAAAAGTTAGGGAATTTCAGGGAAAGTGGGATGATAAGTGTTCAGTTCCCCAAATAAAACAATCTACAGGTGTCCTGTTCTTGGCTGGAACAGAGTGGGAGACACACAAGCAAGGTGTAACAGTTCAAAAACAAGGTTTATTGCTTAGAAGAATTGAGATCCTAACTCCTCCCAGGGTCTGACTAAGATAAGGTACTTGCTTGACTGGTGAACAGACTCGCAGCTGTAGGCTTTTATTCTCCCTTGACTCCTTTCAAGAAAGTCCACTTGTCTGCACTTCCTCTTGGTTCTTTCAGTCTTTTTTCCGGGATTCTATTTTCTGTTGACACCTTAACTTTGTGTTCTCTAGACTACATACACTTTAGTCTATGCACCATAAAGGTAACAGTTACCGCAGCCTTCCAACTCCCTAGGCACCTTAGACTGACTGAGCTAAACAGGGGCATTGCTGGGTAATGAAGGAAGACTGCCTCTAGGGAAATTTCTTAAAGGGACAGGGTCTGAATAAAATTCCCTCCCTTAGAACAAGGAACTAAACCAGAGGTGGGATCCAGCAGGTTCTCACAGGTTCCCGAGAGTAGGTTACTAATTATTTGTGTGTGCCAAGAGGGGGTTACTAATTGGTGATTTTGCCACGTGATTTTTGCCTTAGTTACGCCCCTCCTCTCAGCAGTAGTGCGCAGAACTTGAAGCAGCCTAGCAGGAGGGGCACCGGCGTGCGCGGCAGCCTGCGCCTGCGTGCATTCGTTTTCCACCCAAGGACCGACGCAGCGGCTGCGTCCTTGCCACAGCCTCACCCAACAATGCCCCACCCCCAGAATGCCCGGCCACGTCCCCGTCGTGCCCTGCCCAGCCCCATTGGTGCTTCGCCACTGTTTGAATCCCACCACCATGGGAACCTGTTACTAAAATTTTTGGATCCCACCACTGAACTAAACCCATGATAGCTATAGGGAAACTTATGCTTAATAAGAAAATAATAAAAGCTTCTCTGGGGGGGCATGACAATATGTTACTGAATCTAGAAGAGGCTCAAATTCGGGAGGCAAAGTCAGCAACCCACACTGAGCTCCAAGAAGGCGGGGTGGAAAGCAGATGTCACACAGCACAACTGGACCACAGGTAGGCTCCGAAGTACTGGGCAGAACAGTATTGCCGGCCCAGCACACACTGAAAACTGAGTGTTGGCCGAGGACCTATTTTATAAGGGAGATCGGGCCCTCTGGCCATGCTAAGAGAGCTTAACCTCCCAGGACAAAGGAGATGTCCTGTCCTGCTGAGGGAAGAGAAAGGAGGGCACTAGAATTGAAGTATCGGGTACTCAAGAGCTGAGTATTGGGCGCTTACCCTGAATAGCTTGAGCCCTGGAGATATTTGGGGCTAATTACATTTTAGCGTGAAGCTGATTGAATTACAGCTTTGGGACAAAGCCAACCGCAAACTGAGGTGGTCAGTGAGGAGTTAGAGGGAGGGATCAAGTTAGTCTTTGCGCTGTGGGAACACCTTGAAGCACCCCCCTTAGGGTAGTTATTGTTTCTTTGGAGCACCCTATCCAGGGCTGAAGGTGGGGAGCCGCTCTTTCTTGGCAGCAAGCACTGTTTACCTATTAATCCCTTCATGGAGGGAGAGGCAGGCTATCTGCATGACAGATGCTGGGGAAGGGAAGACCAGGCAAAGTATTTTGTCCTTGTGGGTAAGTCAGGCCATGCAGGAACGGGCTTCCCATCTTGGCATTGCATGCCAGGCACCCCAAAGATTGGCGAGGTGGGTAGAAAACAGGTTCCCCGCACTCCCCATGGGTCAGTTTGGTATCACCAAGCTAAAACCCATTTCCATCCTGACCTCTTCTCTCATCCCTTACTATTGGGCTGGTGCTGGTCTACCTTACAGGGTTGTTGTAGC
The DNA here is from genome assembly GCF_021028975.2 of Sphaerodactylus townsendi. NCBI lineage: Eukaryota > Metazoa > Chordata > Lepidosauria > Squamata > Sphaerodactylidae > Sphaerodactylus > Sphaerodactylus townsendi. Next base: position 21,046,667 of record NC_059425.1, on the reverse strand, counting down.
GATTGCAGCAGAAATGTTTGTTATAAAATTTCAACACTCAAAAGCACTATGCAGATGATTTACTAAGTGTGGGTGTTAGAAACGGTACACACACGAGTATGTAGCTTGACTTTGTATAGTTCTTTTTATTGGTGCAATTACAGACATCCAAATGGGTTAATGGAAAGTTAAGTCTTTCCATTGAGGATCGAGGCTGAGCGTGAGAATCCCCGGCAAAAAGCCTTCTCAAAAAGCATCATTGAGATAATATTTGAGAATCTCACAGAGAGAATATACAGTAATCCATTTGGATGTCTGTGATTGGGCCAAAAAGAAGAACTACATGGGGGTTGACTAGCCTAAATGCCCTAATGCACAGGTGTCAAACTCCCGGCCTTCCAGATGTTATGAACTACAGTTCCCATAATCCCCTGGCAGCATCATGCTGACAGGGGATGATGGGAACTGTAGTCCATAACATCTGGAGGGCTGCGAGTTTGACACCTATGCCCTAACATAACAGTATAATGTTTTAGAGTGCTACATGAAATACATGGTATAAATATTTGAAGCTTATTTGGAGATTTCTTTGGAGGAGGAGGAGGAGTTTGGATTTATATCCCCCCTTTTTCTCCTGTAGGAGACTCAAAGGGGCTTACAATCTCCTTGCCCTTCCCCCCTCACAACAAACACCCTGTGAGGTAGGTGGGGCTGAGAGAGCTCCGAGAAGCTGTGGCTAGCTCAAGGTCACCCAGCTGGCGTGTGTGGGAGTGCACAGGCTAATCTGAATTCCCCAGATAAGCCTCCATAGCTCAGGCAGCAGAGCGGGGAATCAAACCTGGTTCCTCCAGATCAGAGCGCACCTGCTCTTAGCCACTGCTCTTAGCCACTACGCCACTGCTGTTCCCACTTTGTCATTTGAATGCCAGCCCAAATATTCGTGTTACCATTGTACTATACGCAGACCCGTACTGGGGGAAAATGGCGGCCAGGGGCAACAACTGCTCTGGGCACCCGCCCCCACCATGCCCCCTGCCGCCCCCCACTTACCTTAGATGGCAGCTGCTCCACTGGCAGTGGTCCGGTGGCAGTGGTTCTGGCGTGAACCCCTGGTGGAGGAGAGGCCTCCCTGCCGTGCAGCTGGGCCTGGCCTCGTGCGCCAGCAAGCAGCGCCCCGGCATGGGGAGGAGAGCCGTCAGGTGCTGGCTGGGTTGCTGTGCCATGAGAGATATTGGGCACAGGGACCCACCCATGTCCCTATGGGCCGTACGCCTCGGGCTATATGCAGTTCTTATACATGAAATGAATTCTGATCATTTGAAGATTCTGGTTTGTTTAAAGATTTGGATTGTAATTAGAAAATTTTGAAACACAAAGGAGATATGTTTGAAAAATGTGATTGACTGATTATTGAAAAGTGTGATGAACTGGTTTGTATTAAATACATAGATAGATGATTGGCACAAGGGTTCTTGGAGCTGCCGGTGCAGTGTGGTTTATCTTGTGACTGCCTGGAGATTAGCAATCTGACTTGTGGAGCTAATGACGAACAGTCCCTTCACTAGTGTGGCAAACAAATGTACATACCATTGGGTAGAGATACCCTTCCAATCCTGTTAGTGATTGCATCAATTAAATGGCGGTTATTCTGAATAAACCAGCAAGAAGTATAAAAGTGCAGTCTTGTTCAGAGCAAATGGAAAGTGGAAGGGTGCAATTTGCCAAAATCCTAGCATGGAGCCAGAGTTTTGTCTGGAGCTTCATGAAAACCACCCCCAGGACAGAACAAGGAGGAGGAGGAGGAGGAGGAGTTTGGGTTTATACCTCACCTTTCTCTCCTGTAAGGAGACACAAGGTGGCTTACAAGCTCCTTTCCCTTCCTCTCCCCACAACAGACACTTTGTGAGGTAGGTGGAGCTGAAAGAGTCCTGAGAGAACTGTGACTAGCCCAAGATCACCCAGCAGGAATGTAGGAGTGCGGAAACACATCAGGTTCACCAGATAAGCCTCTGCCACTCAGGTGGAGGAGTGGGGAATCAGACCCAGCTCTCCAGATTAGAATCCACCTGGTCTTAACCACTACACCACACTTAGCCACACTTTACCATCTGCAACACTCCCTCATCTACATGTGTATGTGTATCCAGTCGCAGCTGATCTACGGAGGGGCTTTCAAGGCGAGAAACAGAGGTGGTTTGCCATTGCCTTCCTCTGCAGAGTCTTCCTTGGGGGTCTCCCAAGTACTGACCCTGCTTAGCTTCTGAGAGCTGATGAAATTGGGCTATACCAGGGGTCAGCAACCTTTGCCACCCAAAGAGCCATTTGGACCCATTTTCCATGGCCCTGAAGATCTACCGAGCCAGAGAGGCGGCTCCGCTCCAGTTCGGCCCCTCCACTCACCTTTCCTTCCAGTCCTGGGAGGCGGAGGCGCCGGGTAGGGAAACCCCCTCTGCCCGATGGAGCAGGCAGCTGCCTAGGCAGAGGGGGGATGGCGGCTGTGGCCTGCCTGGTGCCGCCTCGTCTCACACTGCAGGAGACAGCGGTACTGGGCAGGGAAACCCCCTTTGCCCGATGGGGCAGCGTGGGGCAGAGGGGGAATGGGAGGGTAGCGTGGGGCAGGGGGGGTGGCGGCTGTGGAGATGGCAGAGGGGGGATGGCGGCTGCTCTGGAGGGACATGCCCACGCTACCCTCTGACCTCCAGGGATCGGAGGGCAGCATGGGCGTGTCCCTCCAGCCCTCCAGAGCAACACTGGAAGGAGAGGGGAGGGGAGGGGACGCAAAAAGCAGCGCCCTCACGCACAGAGCCGCCTCTGGTTCGGCCCTCCACTCACCTTTCCTTCCAGCGCTGCTCTGAAGGGACACACCCACACTACCCTCTGACCATCTGGAGCCGCAGTATAAGGCTGAAAGAGCCGCATGCGGCTTCGGAGCCACAGGTTGCAGACCCCTGGGCTATACCATGCCACCTTCCCATAGGTGTCAAACTCGTGGCCCTCCAGATGTTATGGACTACAGTTCCCATCATCCCCTGCCAGCATGATGCTGGCAGGGGATGATGGAAACTGTAGTCTATAACATCTGGAGGGCCGTGAGTTTGTCACCTGTGTGCTAGACACAGGCAGAGTGTTCTTTTTCTCTTTCTGCCCAGCAGTTAGGGAGTCTCAAGGGAGGAAAAGAGGCAGGACTTCCAGGCAAACTTGCCTCTCAAACATTTCCGGCTTCTATAAAAGAACAACTTCTGACACCAGCCATTGATGGAAAGGAGATCAGCTTACCTCTGTTTCGCAAAGTTTTGTGGCTGGCTCTTGGTTGGTTGGTTGTTTTTATGAACGAGTCACATTTCAAGGTAAGCCAACTTCTCTGGCCTCAGTGGTGACTTTTAATGCTGCTTCCTGTCTTCGTCATTCCTGGAATTGCCCTCTTTTTCAGTCAGCGTTTGTCAGCTCTTCGAGGCTCCGTTACCATCATCACCCATCTATATTTACAAGGTGAGATCAGCCCAAAAAATACTGAGATGAGAGCAGGGGGGGGGGGGGCGAGGCTGATATTTCCACAAGCTGTGGTCATGATGGGAAAGACTAACAGATGGGGGCTAGCTGGGGACCAGATGGAGGCTGCTTCCGCAAGGGGGTGATGCCCTGATTTGGGCTCGTTCCTGCTGGGGATGTAACAGCATTCGCAGCTGTAGGAGCCCTTCTCATGGGGCGATTCCCCATTCTCCCCCCCCCCACCTCAAAAACACACAATTTTGGGGAGTTGCAATTCTATTTTAACAGCAGCCTAAAAAAAACGTGGCTGGCCCAATCCCATCACAGCTTGAAAGATAAACAGGAATAGTTCCGATTAATACTTAGATGTGAGGTTACCAAAGAAGTCCAGGGTTGTAACGCAGAGGAATGCAACAGCAAATTAGGTCTGCATTTCTCTTGCCCTGAAGATGCCCTGAAGGGTTAGAATCATAGAGTTGGAGGAGACCCCCAAGGGCCATCAAGTCCAACCCGCTGCCATGCAGGAACACACAATCAAAGTACTGCCATTAGTCAGTTGCAACTTGACAACACTGAATTATATTTTTTCATTCTGAGCTAGATGGCCCAGACTAGCCTGATCTCGTAAGTACTTGAAAGCTAAGCAGCCCCAGTTAGTGCTTGGATGGGAGATCACCAAGGAAGTCCAGGGTTCTTACGCCGAGGCAGTTTGGCAGACAATGGCAAACTACCTCTGCTCATCCATGCCCTGGGTGGAGAGGCTTAGGGATCTGGGTATGCTTTGTCTGGAGAGGAGAAGGTTGAGGGTGATATGGTAGCCATGCTTAAATATTTGAAGGGATGTCACATTGAAGATGGAGCAAGCTTGTTTTCCGCTGCTCCGGAGACTAGGACACCATTCTTGCATCTAGGAGTGATCCATAGAGTAATGGATTCAAACTACGGGAAAAGAGATTTCACCTAAACATTAGCCCCCTGCAATCTGGAAATCTATGTACAAAAATTTGGCCTTCCTTTCGTACCAGAGAAGAAGTCTGATTTTTTTTCTTTTTCTTTTAACTTGAAAAAAAGAAATTGTGTGTGTTTATGGCATTAAAAGATAAAATATGTTGCTATTATATAATACCACATACCGGTATATATTTTATATATTTGTGAGTTTATAAACTTTTCCTGTGTCCTCTGCTGGCCTTCACATGTCATCTGTGGCTTCCGCAAATCTCCCCCAAAATTCCCATTCAATTTCTTATGCCAACCCACAATATTTGAACACCATAGTGGGGAAAGTCGCAATGTGGAAGGGATAGCTGTAATTCGTTTAAGATGCTAAAGGTCCCTGATTCTTTCTGGCTGACTCAATATCAGGTGGGAAAAGGATGCAGAAAGGGCAGCGCCGACACCTCGGTGTTTACAGAAGCTGCTTTGGAGGAACGGAGGAGCCTGGGTCGAAAAGGAAAGGTAAAATTGGCTGCAGGCCTTGTGCGGCGGAAGGTCTTAAAGCTGCAGCACCCCAAATTATTGGATGGAAAAGGCACTAAATGGTTAAAAAGATTACATGCAACAAACTATTATATTCCACCATTATACAAAACAAGCAAAAAGCCTCATCCGGCAACTGGGAAGAAGATGGAAACCTAGTTGTTCCAGTAGAAAAAAAAATGGCCAGCTGGCAAATGGAGTGGCCACCAGCGAAATGCAGTTAGGAGCTTAAGTGCCGTGGCTTTACCTTCCTTCTCAAGCTCTCCATGGGAAATCATAAAGGAAAGGGACACTGCAAGGAATAAGCGATTTCAGCTGTCTCTGAAAGCATTACAGTTATCCCTTCCCCATCGTGGTGCCAGGGGCTCAATGATACCCGCCTTTCCTGGCATCTACCAAGTGTTTTTGGAAAGGGAGCGAGTCTTTTTGCCCAGCAAGGCTTTTGGCTGGCCGTTGGAGATCTGCTTGGGTGTGCAGATTTGGAAAAGTTAATTGCTTCGGCAGCAGCTGCCGCTGCGTAACTGAAGGTAAGCTGTATCAGCCGTTGCGTGGCAGACTCCACCACCTGCAGCCGTCGGTTTGTGGCTGTGCCCACCATGTTGCTAGAATTCCAAAGGTGCCTGCCAGCTCAAAGACTAAGGACCCCTGAGCTACTGACTTGAGGGCTTTGCAATCCTATCCTTCAAACTCCACCCCTGAGGCATAGCAAGGCTCCCAGAGGCTTTGATGGGCCTGCTCCCTACACCTTGGCCTTCCAGATACAACTGTTTTGCTCCCTGATATCTCAGAGTCTGAGCATCAGCTTTGGGGACCTGGCAGACTGAGATGACTAAGAGCAAAGTAGGTGCCCAGGCTGGGGGTTGAAGGGCAGAACGAGGTTGTATCTGGGACTTTCTGCTAAGGAGATTTGTGATTGCCTGGGCTTTAGCCAACCGGCATAGTGCAGAAAGGGAAGTGTAAATCGTGGGTGTTCTGCCTGCCCACCGTCTGCCCTCTGTGTGCCTTTCTGCCAAATGGTGATGTCATTTTACCCAGCAATTGCTTAGCAGCAGGCACTGAGAAAGGGAGGGGGGGAATTAGAAGATGAACTAATATTTTCGAGTCTGTAGTGAGTCATTCTTGCACAGCAGAGTGGAGACAGCGAGGCAGGGACTCAGTCCCACCCCCTACCCCAGGTTACAGTATGGACCATGTTGTCACAGAACTGGTAAGTTTCCCCAAAAGCCAAGTGGGCAACTGTGAACCTTTACCTGGAGGGCACAGATCTGGATATAGGACTGGAGCTGGGGATTAATGCCTGGATACAACGAGGGGCCTTGAAAGCTTTTGCATCTTTCAATAAATATTTTGTCCCCCAAATACAAAATGTTAGCATGATCAGAAATACAGTTTGCAGGTTCTGACTGGCTGTGTCTGTAAGCAGGCACAGCAAAGTGCATTCAGCAATCATATACTGATGATGGGGGAGAAGGTCCAAGACACGTAACATGGTCTAATACAGCGTCAACATTTTGGAATTTTAGCTATAGTGCCCTTGTAGGTTACACTGCAATAATACTGCAAGTTACACCCACGCCAGTTTGGTGGAGAGGGTTGTATGTATAGAACTGTGAACCTGCTGTAGATGCGGAAATAGTTGGCAGTGTTTTGTCATTATAGGAAAGCAGAGCCCTGTGGATGGTGACCTGCATTTTTTTTGTGGGTGACATTTGAAAACTCACCTCCCTGACCTTCCATGCTGATTTTATCATGAATGTGGGCTGGTTTCCGCGAGAACCAATGAACACAAGACACTGCTATTTCTTAAGTAATAATACTTTAATAAAATTAAGTTCTTAATGTAATTTAGCACATTTAATACAATAACCCTTTCCCTTCTTGGTTTTCCTACAAGTTGTGCAACATCATTATTTTTTTTAAAACTTTTTAAAAATCTTCTTTTCTATATGCCTCCGAAACTCAAGACACTGAGTCTAACTAGTAAGCTTTTTTCCTTTTTATTTTCATACGTGTTGGGTTAGTATTTCTCAGCGTCTGTCTGTCGGACTCTCTTTCTCAAATGGACTTCTGCAGACGGAGAAAAAGAGCGGGAAAAATGTACGCAAAAACAAACAAAACAAAGCCCGCCCTTCCAAACCCTGGCCGTAAGATAGGATCAACTTCCATGAACTAACTACTGGTTTCCTATGCCAACAAAGACATTTTTTTAAAATGAGGAACGAGCTGGAAATGTCCGTAGCATTAAGAATATCAGAGAAACTGCTGGAGAATTCAACAGGCGATTGGCTTATGAAATGTGTATCTATTTTCTTTCATTAACTCAGAATAAAATTTTCAGCACCATCTTTTAAAAAAAGAAAACAACTCCATGACAGCCTTCAGATACATGGCCCAAAAATGTGACGGAACAAACTGTTGAACTCAGCAGAAGGAAGGAGACCCCAGAAACTTTCTTTGGGGATGCCTATTTAAGCCACAGTCAAAATTCAAAGCTACAGATGGACTTCCTTCTTTGAAGAAAATTTTCCATCTGTATGTGTGGCTTTTCCAATGCTGAGGCTATGCCTACACTACAATCTTATATTAACTTTCATGGCTTCCCCTTCTCCCACAAAACACTGGAAATTGTAGTTAGGCAAGAGTGCTAATTCTTGATTATAGAGCCTTTGCCCCTCGCTTGGAACTACATTTCCCAGGTTTCCCTGGTGAACGAGAACGACAAATTAATGCCCTCTTTTTAGGATAATCTGGGAAATGTACTAAAATGAAAAAACTGGTTTTGAGTTTGCAGTGCAGACACATTCCCAGTATTCCTCCCCTTGGGACTGTATGCATACAACGTGGCACATGCATTGGAGTGGCTGAATTGTGGAGTCAAAATGGCTGAATGAAACAGAGGGGCATCCCATAATTCAAGAGATAAAGAGGTAACCATTATTCTTCTCATTTATGAACACGTGGAAAAGGTCACAATAGCACCAAGGCAATGAAATCATTTTGCTCTTTTTTTAAAAAAAGAAAAAAAAGCACAGATCCATTTTAATAGAAAATTAAGTAACAATGCAGACACCACACTTTTGTGTTTAAGCTGGATATCTGCAGATGTAGCAAATTCCTCACTGTTGTATTGAGGTATTTTCCTCTCTTCCCCTGTCGCAAAAGGATCATGGAAGAACTATAGATAGGTAAAATACATTCTTTCACTTATAAGGATAAATCTGTTTCCACTTGTATAATAATTCTAGAATGGTTCTTAATATAACAAATGGATTAAGGTATGTGTCTTGATTAAGCATTTCTGCTACTGGAGTGGACCTGGATACACAGCATTTACTGCAATGGTGCGGCTCTGATTTTTGTTTGTTTGTTTTGCTGTAGCCGTTTATTTCACATTGTTTTCCTCGGAGAAAAAGGGTTCTAGCTTTAATTCGGCCCACTAGTTTAAAAGGCATCAGTGTTTTTCTCCTAAAACCTGGCTTCATTTAGTTTAAACAAAATGGAATCACTCCAGATTTTATTACAACAATCCTTTAACGCCAGGCGCAGAATATTGGTTTCCTGATTTTATCCTGATCAGTAAAAGATTTTCCTGTGACTTCAGTGGATTTCATGTCCTACCTTCATCCAAGATTCATTCTATTAACACACAACAGATCTGCATTTTCCCATGGGAACCAACTCTGAAATGCTGATACAAAATGTAATACCTGAATTCCTCTTTACTTCAATAGCAACTGAAATTGCATCAGGTTTTACATACCAGAAGTTAGTATAACTGATTTCAAAAAGGTACCTTTAATTTACACATAAGTACTAGCAAAAATGGACCCAGGTTGTTCAATGTCATCCTTCCCAAGAAAGTAGAAATATTTTTTGAAAAGCTAAGCACCCACTCAATCAGCTTCTCCTACCTGTCAAAATCAATGAGCAAATGTCTATGCCATTGTCTCGGACTAAAGCAAGGCTAGAATTTGCTGATTGGTACAAGTATTAGAAAACATCTGCCCTACAAACTTAAATCAGTCTAGTTATTACATTAAACCCCCCTCCACAAGGAATCCTGGGAACTGTAGTTCTGTGAGGAGATCTAAATTCTACGTTCCACAGAAAGATGATTGTTGGGTTGTATATTCCTCTGCCACAAAGCAAAGCATGCTGGACCTTCTTTGTTGTAGAATGTTCCACCTGGGTACTAGTCCTACCTAGCCCGGCTCCCCGCATCCATTTGAAAATTTGAAAGTAAACATAAATGCTCTTGTATCAAAGTACCATGTTCAATAAATGCACAAAATAATGGTTTTGACAAAGGCAACACATATGAATGATAATTCTCATATTCATTCAGGACTATATTCTAATGTGGAAGTCTATAATTTTCTCAATCATTGCACCTCAACTGACCGAACTATCATCTTTCTGGGGAACAAACAGAATTCTCAGCACCCTTGCAGAAATTCCCAGAGAGCTTTGAAGAATGCCACAGCAGTTAAATTAGCTTTAAAACAGTTTAAATTTGTAGTGTCGATGTAAACTATAAAGTGCATCCGAGTTTCAGTCCAGGGCATACTGTTTCAAGTATCAAACCATTAAAAAAAAACCAAAATGAGGTAAAGAAAACAAGCAAAAAAAAATAATAAAGCGACGAAATAGCAAAATGTTTGATCTGTTTTACTATTTCCTAGACCGTGAACACCAATTGTCTGAACAAATCAAAGGAAATTCCATTTTTAATTCAGTTTTAAACTGGATTCTGATCCCAAAAAGCAGATTCTAATCTTGTATACAAAGATTAGAAATTCCACAGGATCTAATAGGACTTGGAAAATTTTCACCCACAGAGAGCAATTCTTTTACAGAGACCTGGAGGTATTCCAGATGTACATATGTTTGACATCATCACAAGGACTATGGTGGACTTAAATCTGTATTTGAATCAGGCTGGGAAAGGCCTAGCCCTGATTCGCAACACAGGAAAACAGTTGAGAATGGGGCAAAAGGGGATATTTGCTAGACATGTGTCAAATGTTCATGAAAGCTTAACTGGGCATACCTGTGTACTCTAAAAAGGTGCTCTCTCTCACTCCAGAAGTAGCCACATTTCTACATTTGGAGCATAGTGACTCTGTAGCTTGTCTTCTGAATCCACTGGGTGCTTCCACCAATATTCAAGACTTTTGAATTGTTTTACAGTTTCATTGTGGAATGAGAAAATAATCCAACTGGGTAGGGTGTGGGAGTGGGAGTCAACTCTATACTTCTTAGAGGCTTACTTCAAATTACTCTAATAGCATCCTATAAGCTATGTTATTGTTTGATTTTATAATAAGGTCCTATAATATCAAAAGATTTTGGTGCAGCAAAAGCCGCTGATCACTGGGATATGATACCCAATGCGAGACGTTCCTCAGGAAATAAGGCTCAGAATGGCTATCACTTTGCAGAGGCAAACAATAATGAACCAGAGGCTCTCCAGCCCCTTGAAAATTGTGAACTTTATACTCTTCGAGATTTTAATCTACACTTCCTTTAAGACTGCATAAAAACTGAATACTGCCCGGTCTGATTCGTGTATTCTAAGAATGAGTGTCTTTATATCCCCCCTCCACACACAGACACACACACACACATATACACACACACAAATCCAAATTCCATACTTGCCTGTCCTCAGATTATCTATATTTGGCTTGTTTGCTAGGCATAATTTGTTTACCTCCCAAGAATTTTGAGTTGTCAGAGTACTGGAATATTTTAAGAGGGGGGATATATTCGGGCTCAAAGCTGGAGGGAAATAAAATTTTGCGCTAGCAGAGAATATCCAGATTTTTGAACTTCCACGAAAATGCAGAGTAAACATTAGAGACTCTAGGGCTGCATGCACCCTTCACCCCACAGCTCTTTGCTTCACAGTGGGGTTTTCTCACTTTTTTGTTTACACAGGGATTCTCCTCCTGAGAAGTGTCCCTAGCCAAGTCAATCTGCCATTTTGCCTGCTTACTGCTTCCTTCCTTCCTGCTTCCATGCAACCTCCATTTGAGGAGGTTGCCTGCCATTTTTATCCTGCTGTCTTTGGTCTAGCATTACTTTGCTGGAGCATGTCAATTTCATGTGAATTTCACAAGGTCTCACTCCAGTGACAGACCATCAGAGTTAAAATAAAGATAAAAAAGCCTTTCTAGTCATTCTGAAATGGTGGCTGTTGTGTGGACGGAGAAAGGAGGGGAGTAGCCAGAAAACCCAAAGAAAGCTTAACATACAGTGATCTCCTTCACTTTCCCAGCAAAGGGTGAGAAAAAAAACCACACTTTAACAGCTTCCAGAAACTGTGGGGATTATCTGATCTGACAGAGCAGTGAGCTCAGAAGGAGTGAAAAGATATACATAATCAAGAATCAAACCCAAAGGGAATGTATGCTCATTGCGAAGGAGATTATAGTGCATACATGGCTTAAGTTAATAATAAGAGTTTATACTAAGTTGAAAACATATTTCAAGACCCTGAACACTGTTATATTATTCTTTCAGCCTTGGGTAGACTTGTTAGGGTGGGGTCTCAAAGGTAATTGCTTGCTGGTCAAAACTGTTCTTTCCACAATTCCAACTTCTTAATAGTCTTGCAGAATATAACTATGGGACAATTTTATTCCAAATTCTCCTTTTAAATTCTAGGAGGGTTTTTTTTAATTGTATTATTCACCAGTGATGGAAATAGGAACAGACAGGCAAGGAATATCAGCAAAATGTTTCATTCACATTGATCATCTATTTTCAAAGTATAAGTGGAATGTAACTGTATTTGTTAATATGTTGGTAAGGACCTTTCAAAAGCCTGTCTTGAGAAGTTTTTCTTTCTTTTTTTTTCTCAGAAAGAAAACAGTAACCTGTCCTTTTAACAAACAAACCTCATGTTTTTTACATTTTCCACTTTCTGTTCAAAACTCAACTACCTCCTTGCCTCTGGCCGGAAGTTGAAATTAAACCCAACAAGTGTAATCTTCTCTGTTTCATGAATATTTTCTCTCTTATGGATGAATATTCTTTAAAAGATCAACATAAAAATCCAAACCTATTTTTTTAAAAAAATACACAATAGATCCCATAATTTCCCCCTTCCATAAAAAAATAACATTGCAGCTTTGATTGACAGGAAGTCTACTAAACGGTGGTTCAAATTTCAGTTAAGTAACGTAGTAATGACCTCAAAAAAAACTGCATAGGATTAGAAGGGAAATTAATTATAACAATAAAAAACCCTGACCTTGGTTATGAATTTATTTTACATTCTGCTCTGTCCGGGATCGTCAATTTCTTATATTTTCTTCAACAATATGGATATCATCTACTATTAATGTTTATTCTTTTCTATAGGATTATAGGAAATACATTAGAAATTTTATACTTTTAAAAAGTTTTATTTAATATACTCATGGACTCCCTTTTTTCTTTTTTTTTGCTTTGTTTTAATTTTTGGTTAAAAACTACGAAAATGGTTCTTTGAACAAAGCCCAACAGAGCCGAGACACTTTCCTTCTGACTTGATAAAATGTAGAAGACCCAGCCTTGCAGAAATGTAAGAGAGACTGGAATTGTCAATGTTGGGTTAGGAATTTGGAAGAGTGGCCTTGGGGAGGACACAATTTGAGACCACAGAAGGTTATAAGAGTCCACTCTCCAAAGCAGCCATTTTCTCCAGGGGAACTAATCCCTATACAGCCCAATTTAGAGCCCCTGGCAAAGGGAGGCCTTCTTGTTGGCACAGGGAGGCGAAAAACCAAAAAAAAAAAACCCCACCCTATTTGCTGCCCAAAAGCCCTCAAGTGGGCTAAGCTCCCGGCACCAGCATTCTGGCAGGCAAAGGCATTGTGGAAGCTGACTAATGTCGGCTCTACCCCCAGCTACGCCTCCAGAACAGCCCCACTACGCCAGCAGTACCAATGCAGTGCTCTGCACCATGTCTGCCCGCTGCGGAGGGCCGTTGCAGCCACCCTCTGGCAGATTTGCCCCTCCACTGGCGTAAGTGCCCTGGGGAGAGCAAATCCACTGGCGCAGCCCCGTACCACTTCCATAGATGGATTCAGCCCTAGCCCCTGGATTGGGCTAATAGTCTGCAGATCAGTGGCATTTTCAGCTCACCAGACCCCACCTGGAGTTTGGTAACCCTAAACGAGACCAGAATTGTCACTGTCCTCTAAGAAACAGGGGGTTATTTTTAGTGTTTCTTTCACAAAGAACTGGGTCTGTGCTGAAATACCACTCAACTCCAAAGGTGTACATCTGCACTACAAAGTGCTGTTCATTTTATCGTTAAATGTCACATGTTCTCCCAGAAATTCTAGGAAGTTTAGCCTGGTGGTTTGCTCCTAATTCTCTGCTAGAGATTTCTAACTGCCAATCACAGCATTACAGTTCCATAAGTAGACAGTAGATGACTAAACTCAGTTTCAGGATAGGGTGTAGGTTTACCCTCTGAAGAGAGCAACCCATTCCACAAAGTATCAAAAGGAAGTATTTAATATGTAGTACGCTGAAGCTGTGTCCAGCATTCCTCATGATTAAGCTCTTGGCTGGATCCCTAGTTCCATGCTTGCAGGAATTTTAAATATTTTTGAAAACACACATTTTATTTTAGGACTATAGAAATCAGCAAAATTGCTGATTGCCTTAAATATTTCCTTTGAGGATTGTTGTTAATACCTGAAATAATTGGACCACAGAAAGGTGTCCAAAATATCCACAAACCTTATGTCTAAAGATGGGTGAGGAACCATATATTCCATGGCCGTACACCCAGTACTAATTAATGACAGTGGAATTTTATCACTCCTCTTACTTTCTAGGGGTTTGTTTGGCTGGTGCACAAACAGTAATTTTTCCTCAGCTATTCATTAGATAATGAGAATCACCTCATCCAGGAGTTATAAGCAGACAGTGGTTAGTTGCAATTTGCCTAGATTACCAAGAGTTTTGATTGTATTCCGCTCAGCGTTTTTCAGATTGTGTGGTTTCCTCATCTTACATCTTGTAATTGTGAGAAAGTGGCTGGGAAGGGTGGGGGTGGTCAACGAGTGAGGATCCATGACACAGAAGCTCAGTGAAGACCACCAACAGTCTTCCTAGTCACAGGAAGATGGGTGAGGAGGCTAGTTGGAAGCTTGGACCAATAGAAAGTCCCTTCTGTTTGGGCATGGCCAATATAGAGGCCTCTTACCAGGGGCGTACCGCCCAGGACGTCATATGGGGTCAAATGTCCCTGGGCTGTGGCCATTTAGTCATGTGGGGGCGGAAAATCGCCCCCCACACCCCTTCCCCTGGCTCCATACACTGACTTCAAGACAAGTGACTTGTCTTGGTGCAAAAAAAAGTTGTTTGGTCGTGGTGTGAGAGGGCGGCCATCCATACGGGGTGGGAGCAGCAGAAAACTAAGATTTTGCACCGGGCTGCATTTTCCCTAGATACACCTCTGCCTCTCACTGTCAACTATCTGCCTATCAAAAAGACTGACACTGGGAATTCCCAGCTGGATCTGAAGAGAGTTCTGAGGCAGATTGCTCAGAACTGGCCTGCAAAGTCCCAAAGCACTCCCTATATCCATGGGAACAGAAATACTATTTAAGTAGAGTCATACCCTTTCAAGTCCATTGACTTCAAAGGACATAAAAGAGGGAAACTATCTCTAAGACAGTGCTGTTAGATTCTTAAAGCATGTGTTTAGTTTTTTTAAATCAAACTTAAACATCTTGGATACTTTCTAGAGAAGTGTTTGTCCAGTTAGGATTTTTTAGTGGCATTTCTTCTATCCAATTCATAATATTTGTTATTTTAATCCTTTTTTTCCCATTACAAATGTGTGATAAGGTTTTTTTGGGGGGGAAGGGCTATTCGTACCATAACTACCCACTTATACATACACGCACGCACACACAAGAGGAAGGAAAAAAGAAAAACATATATTAAAAACACTTTTTTAAGCAATACTCTGGATACAAATGTATTTTTAACCTACATATATTCTAAACATTCTAATCTTTTTAAGGATCACTTTATCATAAAATAAAATATCCTTTTTTTCCTTATAATAAATTACCTAATAAAAAGTATTTTTTTATTTTAGCCCAGTTCCTTACTACATTTACATGTAATAAATGCATTTATTAAAATAGAATATTAAATTATAAAGAAATGTTCTAATTTTTTTAATCTTTCCCCCCTCTCCATTTAAAAAACAAAACAAAACACCAAAACAACCGAGCTTGTAAATGCACCTCGTCAAGGCGAAAATAAACTAAAGACTGAAATGTTTGTTGCTGTCGATTTGATTCAAGAGGGGCTTTAGATTAACAGTCGCAGCCTTTGCATCACTGGAGGTTTTTAGAAGTATGTGTATGAAGAGAGAGAGAGAGAGAGAAAAGAGGAAAAAAAAGATAAGATATCCCAGCAGCTAAAAATACTTCTGCAAACTACAGTTTGGCTAGGATATTGATAATGTCTCCTCATTTAAATATAAATCCAATTCATTTCTTAGTTTTAATGCATTATAATAATACTATTCTCTATATAATTTATGTCAATGAGGCTGTTCTCACAGTATGATCATGGGAATTCCCTCCCTGGATAGATCTGTTCCCACCCCTTTATATAAACACGCCAATACCTCTAAACAATGGCTTCCAATTTCACATGTTTGGCATTTGTCTCTCTTCTCAGCCAGTGCGGACATTAATGATTCACTCCAGTTTGGATAGAGCTGAAAGGAGTGTTTTGCCAATAGCAGGTTTTCCAAGCTGAAATTTCAGAACAATGGCCAAAGATTGTATTCCAATAAGACAACTATCAAGTTGCTATGTTTTGATGACATCAACGTCTTGTCTCGAATTCAGGTCCTTGATACGTAACAAATTTGAAGCAAATATCAAGTAGTCTTGAAAACACGACCTTTTGTTGCCAAAAGACGTGAAAGTTTATTGGCATTCCAAAGCATAATTTGGAATATTAATTCCAAATTCCCACTGAAGTCACACGTCAGTGTCAAGTTTTAGAATTTTCAAACTGTCCACCCCTTGCCTGCGAAATTTTGAAGTAATTACATTTCATCAAACCTCTGGTGCAAGAATTCCAAGCTGCATTTCGGAAATGCTATTATTTCAAAACACAAGGACATTGCTTTCCTTGAAATTCTTCCTATAGAGTTCTAAATACCTCCAATTTGAATTTTAATATTTAGACCTGAGAAAAATTTTGAATTTAGGTCTGAAATTCGCTAATTCAATTAGACTATTTTCTTTCAGCTCTACCCAACTCTCCCATTTCTCTATGGTCCCCCCTCCCATTTTTTTTACGTACTTGACACTTGCCAGCACTTGGAGAGGTTTCCCACTAGAGCCCACATCATTTGGAGACGCTCGAATGTACAAAAGATCTTAGGCTTCAGTTCAGCAACTTATTTCCAACTCCAGCGATGCTGCCGACTGGTATCAGATACCAGATCTCGCCCTCATGAAATCAGATTTAGTAGCAAAGAGCAAACCTGCGTCAAATTATCTTGCCTAAAACAAAGTTTCCTTCACTGCTTTTGTAAACGCGCACCAGTTCACGCCTTTCAACATCAGGCAGTGTTTCTACACGGCTTGCTTCTACTCTGTGTTTCCCAAACATGACACGGCAAACGGCTCTTTTGCCAAAATGCGCAAAACAGACTGGCATTCTGAACTCAACTGACACTCTGAGGCAGCTGCTATTGGGTATGAATTGCATGCTGTTGGCTGGCCAAAGCTTGGGATCGGGTTTGGATGGGCTTGGCCAAAGTAAACTTTGGTTGTGCGAAAAGCAGAAGTTGGGGAGTCCGCATAACTGTACCCGACACACTGCATGCTTCTCATAAGTGTCATTTGAGCAGTATCTGTACTCCAACCCAACTCCATACTCTCAGGGAAACATGTATTGATTTCACACCCATTTAATAGTCATGGCTTCCCTCCGATCCATCCTGGAAACTATAGCCTGGTGGCAGTGCTGCACTCCGACACGGCTTGACCCATGTGTAGGAGACTGCAGAGACGAGCATCTTTATTCCCAAATGCCCTGCGGCCAGGTCTTCTTCCCCTGGAAAGGGACTGAAGAGACTAAAGCAGACTCATTCATCACTGCTCCATTTCCCCATTTGGTACGAGCAGAGTGAAAGGGCGGGGATCCCTATCAATGAAGCAGTTCAGCTTGTGATGGACGAAGGTTACAAGACATGAGTTCTTCCCTGTGCCAAAGGCAATTGCAATGGCAAGGGTGGTAAGGCCTAGGAAAAAATCGACCGCTGTGCAGTCTCTTTCGAAGCGGGCGTTGTTTCCCTGGGAAGGTAGTGGGGGAATCCAGCATTACCTCAGTGAAGATATGAGTATTGGCACAGATTGGAATTTAAAAACTCCCAGATATTCAAGAGCCCATCTGATCGTGCTAGAGGGGTTGCTTTTATTATTATTAATATTAATAATAACATTTGTCCTCTTTATTGCTGGTGAATCAGACCAACAAGCCATTTCTTCATACCTATCAAGGAAGATACAAGTCAGAGCAAAAAATTAAGGTCGTGGGCATTTTTTCTTTTTTTTTCTTTTAAGATTTATATATATACATATATTAAAAACAAAGTAATTACGCAAAATTTATTCCCATCCCCTTCCTGTAAGGGACCCCTGGGAATTCCAATCGATGGGCGCCCCCTACAGGACCCTCCCTTCTCCCCAAGGTAAGTATGCAGGCCCCCTCTTAGACCAGAGGTAGCTCTTGGTTTTGCAACTGAGGTTCTGCACACTTGGGTTGGTTTTTTTTTTCTTTCACTTGCTACATTAAAAAATAACAGGGAGGGAGGGTGGAAATATATATATATATATTTATATTTATATATATTTTTTAAAAGATGGGAGTTAAAATACTGCTATTAAACTAGAGTTGCTACATCAGGCTTTCTTTTAATATATATGTATATGTATATATAGATTAGATAGATAGATAAAAGGTTATTGGAACTAAAAAAAATTTCTTTATTCAAAAAAATTAACTTGGAAGAGGGCAAGGCCTGGTTCGCAAACTTGGACCCCTCCCCCCTTCCGTTTCTGATTAGCAAGTTTGGATATTGGTTTTGGATTCTATATTGTTATTTTTTGTTCCGTTTTTGTTTGTTTTTCTAAGGGAAAGATTCTAATATTTTCATCATGCGTGCGTGTAAGGGAAGGGGCCATTTCACTTTCTTACCATAATAAGGAGGCAACGGGGGGGAGAAAACCAGAGGAAAAGAATGGATTTCCCCCTCCCCGTCCTTCCACACTTTTCCTACTTGGCCCCAAAGGGCCGGTGCTAAAATATTCCCCCCATGCACATTTCCCCACAAAGGGAGGCCCTGCCCTCCGCTTTTCTCTTCTCTCCATCACCTGGCATAAAACAATAAAACATTGACCGAAAACTCTCTCACATTAACTACAAAACAGACTTCACTCCGCCAAGAACGACTAAATTCAAAGAATATATCCGGCCCTGCGTAGGGCGCCACGTTGCCAGAGGGAGCATCGCTGTGTGTCCCACCATTCCCGCAAATTTCAGTCCACCCTCTGGCTCCTTCACCCCACCCCATTTTATCTACATTAGCGTGAGAAGTTAAGATAACTTCCCACCAGTACCGTGCTACCGTCACTACCACCAGAAACAAATGGAATCAGACTGGTATCGATTGGTTTCCTCTTGTCTGCTTTCTCCAAAACAGAAAATGTTACTCCCCCCGCCCCCTCCTCTGCCTCCTTTCCTTTTCTCCATTTCTCCTACTGGGATTAATACAATTCTATTGAATAAAACAAGTATTATAACTTCTTTTTCACCAAAAAAAAGGGAGACTGTCAGAATTAATGGTATCCCACAAGGGTTTACTTAAAAAAGGGGTGGGGGGTGGGGGATGAAACCAGTTACCAAGATTTTTAAAGTATTTGCAGGCTTTTAAAAAGGAATGCATAGAAAGTTGTTTTGCTGGCATGCCAGAAGACTAACCAAGAACAGATAGGGTGCAGTGAACACCCCTTTCTTGCAGGGCGCACAGTGAACTGCTTTGAAGGCAAGTGCAGATTAATTTTGGTAGCGAAGCCCCTTTGCTGGATCTGAAAATTGACAAACCGGAAAGGGGCGGGGGGAATCGCCCAGTTCGGCCCTGCTAAGTTCTGCCTCGCATCTGTCAGCGTCTGCTCTGGGCACGCTGGGCAGTGCTGAGAAAGTTTGTGCGGGTTTGCCTCACTCTCCGGAGTCGCTTTCGTGTTTCCCTCAGCGGCTGGCTCAATCTGGTTCAAAAGAAGGGGCTGGCATCATAAGAACATAAGAAGAACATAAGAACATCACAGCTGCCCCCTTAAGACTCGGTGATGCTTTGCAGTTTTGAAACAGAGAGGCTTGGGGTTCGCTGCAATTTTCTTTTTCTTTTTTAAAAAAGAACCTCCTGTTCATTTTGATTAGGTAATGTTTTTCATGCCCAAATGTGTTCGAGGATCAAGCCGCTATAGCTTCCGGAGGCTAGGGTAGGAAGGCAAGCCCTGCAATAGGCTGACAGTGTCCCCTTTAGCAGAGTACAGTCTTTTCAGTGTATAGTGCAGAATATAAGATGTGGTCATGGATTATCGCCTCACCACCCCACAAATTCTTTCAGTTCCTGGATAATACATATTTTGTCATAGCTGAAAAAAAAAATACCTGTGTTCCCTACTTCCTCCCTTAGATCACAAACCATTGCCAAGTTTGGCAGGAACATCAGTCACTTCTCCCTCACCCCGCCCCCAAAATAAATTTCTCAGACAGGGCTGCATGTACTCCATGATTCTTCAATTGGGCCGTGCGAGTGTGGTCTTGTGGAATGGGTATGGACTCCCTCATCGTGAGAATTCCCACTTCTGTAATCTTTTTGCAAAAAAAGTGAGTCCACCTGAAATGGTGGTCATTCTCTCCTGAAATATCAGAAGCCACGAATGAGCATATGTTGTTGCAGCAAGGCCTACTGGGACGAAGAGTGACATGGAGAATTGTGTAGCTCTCATACTTGAAGGCAGTGGGTTGAGCCATGCAAAATAAATACACTTAATTAGCATAATTTCTACAATTTTCTTGATGCAGAATTTAGGATATTTCTTTTTAAAGCATGAAAGTACACACAACCCTGTCAGTAGATGACTGGGGACCATTTAGAACAAATCAGCAGAGGTCAAGGGATGGTATTTTCGGTGGAACAAAAGGGCTGAGAAAGAGAATGTATTCCCAAGAAGCATGCAGTGATGACATGAAAGTCTCCTGTATAGCATACAAGGATTTTTTTTTTAAAAAAACAAACCCTACAAATCCCAGAAATGCTTGGGCTCTTTAATTCTTTGTCTTTCCTTTTCTTTCTTTCCTTTTTTTTGTAGAACCATCTCTAACAAATTGCAAAGGTCCTTGGTGTCAAGAGTTCCTTCCTAAATAAGCATCCAAGAATTGTAAGCGAAAAGTAAAGATAGAGAATGGGAAGAAAACGAAAACATTCATATATATGCATTTATAGTGGTACCGGGTTGTTCTGATCCACCCCCTTTTAACATATGACCATCTTGGCAATTTGGCATCCAGGTAGCAAGTTCAAGAAACCTGACTACGTTAGGTTGCTGGGCTGCAGAAGGCAGGGAGACAAGTTTGAATGACCCGTCTCGCCTGCTCCCAACACTTTCAAAAAGTATCTGATGTAACAAAACCAGGAGTCAAACGACTTTGTCTTGAAATGATTAAGGATGTTCAACAAGGCAATTCAAAATTATTTTTTTCTATTTTTTGTGTTTTTTTGCGCATGTGTCTGTTTGCTTCATTCTGAAAAAAATATAATATATAAAAGTTAGCAACCTCCGGAAGATCCAGATGAGGACAACGATAGAGGTTTTGGTCCATAAGTAAATACTCTTTTTTTTTCTCTTTGCTTGGTTTTGAGTAACAAAAGTTTTGGTCCAGTTTAAAAAGACGAGAAAATTATATATAAACATGTTATTTCATTTTTATTATTTTATTTTATTTTTTGCTTTCCGTCGGGATGCGTGTTGGTTGTAAGTGGGCTTGATTGCCGGTATTGCGTGAACATCTTTCTTAGGTTTTCGTGAGAAATTGTTGTTGTTCTTAAAATCAAAAGAGAGAAGGAAAGGAAGAATTTTTTTCCTCTTTTTTGTGTGTCTACGTTAGTGGCTGCGTAACTTGGCAAGTGTGAAGGGTGAGACGTAGAAACATGGCGGTCAGCCCCCTCCATCCCCTTAACTGGGAATTTGGAAGCGTTGGTAGCTTGGTTTTGTTTTTGGAAATACCCTGTTAGTGACTCCTGATTTCTTATTCGATGAACAAATCCCTGCTCAAATAGGAAAAGCAAACTCAAAGTTCCAAAACCTTTTGCAGTGGCTCAGAAGACTCAAAACTAAAATTTAAAAGTGGCCAGGAGGATTTTCCTTGGGGGTTCTTCCAAACCCTTTTTGATTCTTCTCCCATTTCACTGGCTTTAACGTTATTTATTCGTTTTAATTATTTTTTCTTAGGAAAAAAAATAGAGGAAAAAGAATATAAAGCTCTTTAGCTGCTTCTTTTTCTTTTAAATGTTTGAGGTAATACAGTTGTGCCCTCGTTTGATCAGGTTCCCAGAGGTTGATGGTTTTTCTCTTTTTCTGTTCTGTTTCCCTTCCTGACAGCTCTAAGTTGCTTTCTGAATTTTTGGCCCCACCAGGCAAGTTGAAAGCCCAGCATCATCAGACCAAGATCAGGGCTGGGTTTGCTAGATGAGAAAATGCCCTCGTTCCCCTCCAGTAATGGCGCTAGCAGGCCACAGGCCCCACCCTACTACCACCGCATCACTTCCTGTGTTGCTTGCAAATTGCTCATGCGTGTTGAGAGTTCTCCGTTTCAAAACGACACTGCGGGCCGTCGTATAGCAATTGCCATTCCCAATATTTCTGGCTTCTCCATATTAATTGTATCGTCGTCACCTTTATGCTTATTCTCCTTATTCTTATTTTTTCTTAAAAAATAACATACATTGCTCCTAAAATAATTTTTCTTCTTCTTCTTTAAATTAACTTTCTTTTTCTAATTTGTTTGTTCATTCTTCCGATGTCTGGATTTCTCTCTCGCTCAGTTGCTCTCGCTCTCTGCTCTTCCCACCCTCCCTTCCCTTGACCCACTCCAATTCCCCTAACGATGTCTCTTTTTAAGAAAATATTCTAATGGCCTGAGTGGCAGTTGCGTGGCACACCGGGCACTCTGGGTCAGTTCTCTCACAGATCCGCACAGCACACTCCATGCAGAAGAGATTATGGCCACACGGGACTAGGGCTGCCGTTACTTCGCTTTCAAAACACACCATGCACTCCCGGCTGCTCGAGATGGACGACCGGGTGGTGGCGGAAGGACCCAGTTTGGAAAACCCTTGTAAGGACTCTCCCTGACACCTTCTAGGAAGCCCGGAGAGAGTAGGCTCTTGTATAGAAGAGGATGGGGAACGATGCGAGTTTGGATGGATGGCGCCAGTATTGCTAGATCGTTGTTGCTTAGAGAAGAGGACAGAAACAGGGTTGGTATTTTCCTGCCCAGCCCACAAGGGAGCACCAGACTCAGGAACCCCGTAGTAGAGATCTTGTTTGTTGACACCATAATTGGGAAAGAGGTAACTGTAATTAAAATCATTTTGGTCATTCAGCCGGGGAGTCTCATAAGCTGGGTCTACAGAGCAGTCACCAATGCACCCGAGGCTGTTTTGACGGAAGGTGGAGAGAGGCTTGCAACCAGGAGCTGGAGTGTGGACCCGCCAGGCCTCTGAGTAACGATTCTCCATGCCTGAATCAGGACTGCTGGACAGGAAGTCGTTTTCGTTGTTGTATTCTAAAATCTTGCCCGTCCGGACCGCGATATGGGTTTCGATTTCCTCTCGGGCTCGCTCCACGTTGCCCGGCGCTCCTGTGATCTCAAAGACAGGGTCCCGGTCTCGGCTGGGTGTGATGATGTACGTGTTGGTCTGCTGCTGGATCCTCTTGATGGTGGCTCCTTTGGGCCCCACCACCAGCCCTACTACGCGGTATGGGACCCGAACCCGGATGGTGACTTGACCTGGCAAGGTTGGGGCGCTACCAAAAGTCATGCCGGCCTTGTTGCGAGAGGCCCTGATCATGGAGAAGTGCTCGGCTGCAGAGATGATCTCTCTCCTTGCCATGGCAACATCTTCCCGCCGGCCGGTCACCATGAATACAGGCTCTTCACCACGTACCGGAGTCTTGATGTAGGTGTTGGTCTTTGCCCTCAGAGCTTTGATTTTGCAGCCTTTAAAGACAGTAAAGGAAAAAGAGGACACAAATTAAGTGGCCTTCTTGGCTTACTTTACATTAAGAACATAAGAACAAGCCAGCTGGATCAGACCAGAGTCCATCTAGTCCAGCTCTCTGCTACTCGCAGTGGCCCACCAGGTGCCTTTGGGAGTTCACATGTAGGATGTGAAAGCAATGGCCTTGCACAAGGCTCCCTTGTTAACCTGGACTGTTAAGGCATTTGCAATCTCAGATCAAAGAGGATCAAGATTGGCAGCCATAAATCGACTTCTCCTCTATAAATCTGTCCAAGCCCCTTTAAAGCTATCCAGGCTAGTGGCCATCACCACCTCCTGTGGCAGCATATTCCAAACACCAATCACACGTTGCGTGAAGAAGTGTTTCCTTTTATTAGTCCTAATTCTTCCCCCCAGCATTTTCAATGAATGCCCCCTGGTTCTAGTATTGTGAGAAAGAGAGAAAATTCTCTGTCAACATTTTCTACCCCATGCATAATTTTATAGACTTCTAATCATATCCTCAGACGCCTCTCCAAACTAAAGAGTCCCAAACGCTGCAGCTCTTTTCCTCATAAGGAAGGTGCTGCAGTCCCTCAATCATCCTCGCCGCCTCTTCTGCACTTCTTTTTTTTCTATCTCTTCAATATCTTTTTGAGATGTATACCAGAACTGAACACAGTAATCTATGCAAGGTCACACCACAGCTTTATATAAGGGCATGACAATCTTTGCAGCTCTTTATTCTCAATTCCTTTCCTAATTATCCCCAGCATAGAGCTTTCTGTCTTTTCACAGCTGCCATACATTGAGTTGACATCTCATGGAACTATCAACTAAGACGCTTCAAATCCCTTTCTCTCTTTCCTGGTCTGTGACTGATAGCACTGACCCCTGTAGCATGTATGTGAAGTTTGGATTTTGCCCCTATGTGCATCACTTTGCATTTTGCTACATTGAACTGCATTTTGCCATTTCAGCTCCACTCACCTAATTTTTTATCAAGGTCCTTTGGAGCTCCCTCACAATCCTTTGTGGTTCTCACCACCCTACATAATTTGGTAGGTGGTATCATCTTGCAAAATTTGCCACCACGCTACCTCCACCCCCCCTACTTCCAGGTCATTTATGAATAGGTTAAAGAGCACTGGTCCCTAACACGATCCTTGGGGACACCACTCCCTACATCTCTCCATTGTGAGAATTTCCCATTTACACTCCACTCTTGCTTCCTGTTTTCTCGCTAACCAGTTTTTAATCCATAGAGGACTTCCCCTCTTATTCCTTCATTGCTGAGTTTTCTCACTAGTCTCTGGTGAGGAACTTTGTCAAAAGCCTTTTGGAAATCCAAGTAGACAATGTCCACTGGTTCCCCCTTATCCACATGCCTGTTTACATCCTCAAAGAACTCTAGTAAGTTTGTAAGACAGGAATGGTTTCTGCAAAAAAAAAAAAGCTTGCCATGCTGACTCTTTTCTCAGCAGGTCTTGCTTTCTACATGTTTTAATTCTTATCTTTAATGACAGATTCTACTACTTACTAGAACAGATGTCAAACTGACTGCCTGTAATTTCCCCGGCCCCCTAGATCCTTTCTAAAGATTGGTGTGACATTGGCCATCTTCCAGTCTTCAGGATGGAGCCTGATTTCAAGGATAAGTTGCATATTAAAGTGAGAAGATCAGCAATTTCATGCTTGAGCCTCTTAAGAACTCTGGGTGAATGCACCCGGGGCCAGGATTTGGTAACATTTAGTTTATCAATGGCTGCCCAGAACTTCTCCTTGTCTACCACTCATCTTTGTTAGTTCTCTGATTCGCTTCCTACAGGCTTTGGTTCAGGTGCAGGAATTTTCTCACTTCCTCTTGCAGTGAAGACAGATGCAAAGAATTCATTCAGCTTTTCTGCAATCTCCTCCTTCTGTCATCTTTTAGCACTGACCCCTTTGTTCCTTTGTCATCTTAACGGCCTACCGCCTTGCTGGCTTCCTGCTTTGATGTACTTGAAGAACTGTTTGTTGCTGGCTATTTTGATGTTCACAGCCATGTGTTCCTATAATCCTTTTTTTTTTGCCTCCCCTTTACAGCTAACTTGTTTCCTCTTTGGCCACCATTTGTGTTCTCTGGTATTCTTATCAGTTGTTGGACTTCCATTTTCTAAAAGACATCTTTTTTTTTCCTAATAATTTCCCTTAACGCCCCTTGTTAACCATGGTGGCTTTTGACTGGGCTGCCTTTCCTAACCTAAGGAACACATTCCAGCTGAGCTTTTAGACTGTGTTTTTAAATAACCTCCAAGCATCTTTGGACATTTTTGACTCTCTTTGATTTTCCTCTTTCATTTCCTGCGCACTATCCCTCATCTTTGAGAAATTTCCCTTTCTTGAAGGCAATGTAACTACATTAGTAGTTGTCACTTGTTCTATGCAGAGATACTCGATACATTAGAACATAGAACAAGCCAGCTGGATCAGACCAGAGTCCATCTAGTCCAGCTCTCTGCTACTCGCAGTGGCCCACCAGGTGCCTTGGGAGTTCACATGTAGGATGTGAAAGCAATGGCCTTCTGTGGCTGTTGCTCCCGAGCCCCTGGACTGTTAAGGCATTTGCAATCTCAGATCAAGAGGATCAAGATTGGTAGCCATAAATCGACTTCTCCTCCATAAATCTGTCCAAGCCCCTTTTAAAGCTATCCAGGTTAGTGGCCATCACCACCTCCTGTGGCAGCATATTCCAAACACCAATCACCGTTAGTGAAGAAGTGTTTCCTTTTATTAGTTCTAATTCTTCCCCAGCATTTTCAATGTGCCTGGTTCTGGTGTTGGCCGAGAAAGAGAGAAAAATTTCTCTCTGTCAGCATTTCTACCCATGCGTAATTTTATGGGCTTCAATCATATCCCCTCAAGGCGTCTCACTCTCAAACTAAAAAAAGGAGTCCCAAGCGGCGCATGCTTCCTCATAAGGAGGAAGGTGCTGCAGTCCCTCAATCATCATTAAGCCCTTCTCTGCACTTTTCTATCTCTTCAGTATCGCTTTTTTTTTGAGAGATGTGGCGACCAGAACTGAACACAGTACTCCAAGTGTGATTAAGCACCACAGCTTTATATAAGGGCATGACAATCTTGCAGTTTTATTCTCGAGATTCCTTTCCTAATTATCCCAGCATAGAGTTTGCCTTTTCACAGCTGCCATACGCATTGAGTTGACATTCCCATGGAACTATCAACTAGGCATTAAATCCTTTCTGGTCTGTGACTGATAGCACTGACCCCTGTAGCATGTATGTGAAGTTTGGATTTTTTTTTGCCCTATGTGCATCACTTTGCATTTTGCTACATTGAACTGCATTGCCATTTCTTAGCCCACTCACCCTAATTTATCAAGGTCCGCTTGGGCTCCTAGCAATCCTTTGTGGTTCTCACCACCCTACATAATTTGGTATCATCTGCAAACTTGGCCACCGGCTACCCACCTACTTCAGGTCATTTATGAATAGGTTAAAGAGCACTGGTCCAATCTGGGGATCATGGGGACACCACTCCTACATCTCTCCATTGTGAGAATTTCATTTACACCCACTCTTTGCTTCCTGTTTCTCAACCACAGTTTAATCCTTAGGAGGACTTCCCCTCTTATTCCTTCATTGCTGGAGTTTTCTCAATAGTCTCTGGTGAGGAACTTGTCCAAAAGCCTTTGGAAATCCAAGTAGACAATGTCCACTGGTTCCCCTTATCCACATGCCTGTTTACATCCTCAAGAACTCTGAAGTAAGTTTGTAAGACAGGATTTGCCTCTGCAAAGCCATTGCTGACTCTTTCTCAGCGGAGTCTTGCTTACTACATGTTTATAATTTTATCTTTAATGACCAGATTCTACTAATTTACTACTAGGAACAGATGTCAAACTTGTGACTTTAGCCTGTAATTTCCGGGTCCCCTGGATCCTTTCTTGGAGTGGTGTGACATTGGCCCATCTTCAGTCTTCAGGGGGATGGAGCCTGATTTCAGGATAAGTTGCATATTAAAGAGTGAGAAGATCAGCAATTTCATGCTTGAGCTCTTTAAGAGCTCTTGAATTGAATGCAATCTGGGCCAGGGATTTGGTAACATTTGAATTATCAATGGCTGCCAGAACTTCTTCATGTCTACCACTATCTTTGTTGGTTCAGTTAAGCACTAAACTTGGTTCAGGTGCAGGAATTTTCCTCACCTCCTCTTGGGTGAACAGATGCAAAATTCATTCAGCTTTTCTGCAATCTCCCGCAATATCTTTTAGCACACCCTTTGTTCCTTTGTCATCCCCTAGCGGGCCTACGCTTCCCTTGCTATTTCCTGCTTTTGATGTACTTGAAGAACTGTTTGTTGCTGGTTTGATGTTCACAACCATGTGTTCCTCATGAAAATCCTTTTTTGCCTCCCCTTACAGCTAACTTGCTTCTTTTGCCGCATTTGTATTTCTCTCTGGTATTCTTTATCAGTTAAAGTTGGACTTCCATTTTTCTAAAAAGACATCTTTTTTTTTCTAATAATTTCCTCAAGCGTCCCTTTGTTAACCGCCAGAGGTGGCTTTCTTTTTTGGACTGTTGCTGCCTTTCTAACCTCGCGGAACACATTCAGCTGAGCTTTTGTGACTGTGTTTTTTAAATAACCTCCAAGCATCTTGGACATTTTTGACTCTCTTGATTTTCCCTTTCAGCTTCCTGCGCACTATCCCCCTCATCTTTGAGAAATTTCCCTTTCTGAAGGCAAATGTAACTACATTAGTAGTTGTCACTTGTTCGCATGCAGAGATACTGATACATTCCCTTCGCTTCCCTCCCAGAATCTCATTCCTTGCCAACCTCGGGGATAATCAAGTGATAACTGATTTCTCTCAGTCTCACTTCCCTAATGCCCAAACGTGAAATGGGATGAGGATACTGGACGAATTTGGTTTATGTGTTGGGGCTGGATGAAGCTGTTTCTCTTGCTACTGCAAAATGAATCACCCTCCAAAAAAACCAAAGAAAGGAAAGCCATGGCCCAGTGGTATAGCACCTGCTTGACCTGTACACAGGGTCCCAGGATCAATCCCCAGCAGATCTACTTGAAAGGACCTGGTAGTAGGTGATGTGAATAACCACTACTTGAGACCCTGGAGAGCAGCTGCCAGCCTGAGTAGACAATACTGCTCTTGGTGGACCAAGGATCTGATTCAGTAGAAGGCAGCTCCTTGTGTATGTGACCAACCTCCTGTTGCTAAAAAGGGCACTTCCCCATTCATTGAGAATCTGCGCAGTGGCGTACCTAGGCAAGCTGGAGCCCTGGGCAAAACCTGAGTTTGATGCCCCCCCCCCATGGGCAGCCACCCTCCCCCACCGTGACCAAACAATGATTTTTTCCACCAGGTGGTTTCAAAGTCACCATCACATTATAGAACAAGCCCCAACTCACAAATCTGAACACAGCAATGGGCCATTCCACGCAGGAGAAATATTCTTTTAAAACAATTTCAAAATGCTTTCAAAATGTTTCATTACTGCTATGAAAACATTTTATGGTGTTGTATCCAGTCCCCCCAATTGGGGGAAACAGCATCACTTTCAATGTTATTTAAACTGGGGACCCCAGATTCTCCCTTTAAGGTGGATTTAAAAGGAGAATCTAGGCTCCCTAGTTTAAACAAGTGATGCTGGAATCCACTCCCAAACAGCATCATTTTCAATGGTGTTTAAACTAGGGAAACCAGATTCTCCTTTTAAATCCACCTTAAAGGGAGAATCTGGGGTCCCCAGTTTAAACAACATTGAAAGTGATGCTATTTTGGGGTGGATTCTCCCCCACTCTGAAACAGCAGCACCATCAATGTTTAAACTGGGGACCTCAGATTCTCCCTTTAAATCCATGCTGAAAGGGGTGGATTTAATAATAATAATAATAACCACCACCACCACCACCACCACCACCACCACCACCACCACCACCACCACCACCACCACCACCACCACCTTTATTAGGCATTGAGAGAATAAAAGAAAGAAAGAAAACAAGCATTGGCAGGAAGGGGGTGGATTTAAAAGGAGAATCTGCAAAATTTGGGGAGTGCCTGCTGTCAGGGGTGCAATTATTAAGAAAGCAGCACCAAAATTTCAGAGTATCTCCGTGAGCCCCTATTGATGATACCACCCAGTTTTGGTGAAGTTTAGCTCAGGGGGTCCAAAGTTATGGACCCTCAAAGGTGTGGCCCCCATCTCCTATTAGCTCCCATTGGAAACAATGGGGATGGGAGCACTCCCTTTGGGGAGTCCACTTAACTTTTCAGACTCCCTAAATAAACCTCACCGAAGCCTACCAGGCGATATCATCAGGAGAAATCTCCTAGAAAAATCACAAGAAATCTTGGTGCTGCTAGCCTAAAAACTGCGCCCCCTGCAGGCCAAAAACAGAAAAAACACTGAAAATACAAAAAAATCCCACAAATGAACTCCTGTGCATTTTTGGTACTCCACACACAAGGCTCCTGGACAGCTACTCACTTTGCCCAATGGGAGGAACGCCTCTGGTTCTGAGACAGCCCATTGACTTATCCAGCTCCACACTGTCTGATCTATTGGACAGTGGCTCAAGCAGAGAAGGACTTCTGCAAGTACCTTGAACTACTGGAGACATCAGGGATGGAACCTGGCACCTTGTGCATGCAAAACATGTGCTCTGCTGTTGAGCCACAAGAGATAATCTATCAAATGCCTTCTTCATGCACCACCAGGATGTGCTTGTCAGAACTGCAGGCATTACTGCACAGGAAAAATACACCACAGATAAGTGCCCTTCCATCCTTAAGCGTCAGGGAGACCCAGAAATATCTCAGGGAGCCAGTCCTCTTCCAACTGCTGTGGAGACCCAAGGCCAGCTGCCTCACCCCCCCAGTCCCAGCCCTTTGGTTGCTAAGAGGATCGACTTGGCTGCCCCCTCTGGGTTTCTATAACTACTATAAGCTTTAACTCAAATAATAGTCGCTCCCTTGGCTTCTAAACCATTGGGGGACGGGGCAACATGGAGTGAATTAATACATTAAGTGCAGCAGAGCTTTCAGCAATTTATAATAGTGAAGGGGGTGTGCCTCAGTAAAAGATCATTGGTTTGAGAGGCTAACTAGATGAGATGCTGAGGCAAAGATCCCATGATCAGATCTTCCTAGTGTGCTTAGGAGGTCAACAGCAGCTGTATCAGGGACCAATTTGGATTAGGGGCATTACATGGGAGGGAAGGGGATTAACCTTCCTTTGCCTGCACGGACGTCTCAATGTCTTTCCCCTTAGAATATGGATATTTGAAGCAAGTCTGTGGTTTTTAGACGGTATTCGTTTGCCGATTGTTGAACCTGCAACTACTGGAACTTAGAGCTACCAAGAACTACCACGGACCTTTCGTGGGAGTGACCTGGAGTTGACAGTAGAGCCTCCACTTGGCATGCAGTAAGCCCCAGGTTCAACCCGCAGCATCTCCAGTTAAAAGGGTCATAGCAAGTGATGTGAAAGACCCTGGAGAACTGGTGCCAGTCTGGAGGAGAACGGCTTCATCACACCCATCTGCCTCATGTGAAGTGAGGGCATCGGTTTGCTATGGCAGCTTATGCCTATCTTGGACATGCTGCTGACTTGTGGCAAGAGCCATTGCCCTACTGTGGAAGCTCCTGCCCGCCTCATGCAGGGCTGCTTGTCTACGGTGGGTCTAAGATCAGGCAGGGGCCCACCCAGGACAGGGGCTTCTCGGTTGTGCTGCCAAAATTCTGGAATTCTCTCCCCAAGGAGATTCGCTTGTCTCCTTCCACTGCCACCTTCCGCCAGCAGGTGAAGACATTTTTGTTTTATTTGGGGTTCTCTCTGTGATTTTTCCTCCCTCTTGCAATGTTTTAATTGTCATTTCTATGCTTTACATGTATTTTTGTTCCGGTTTTAATTGTTTTAATGATGCATTTGTTGGTTTTCAAGGCTTTTAAGATGACATTTTATTCTCTGTGTTTTAAGTTGTTAGCAGCCATGGAGACTCATAAGGGCAGAAAGGGGAGGTAAACATTACAAAATAAAATAAAGAATAAATTAAAAACTGAGCAGTGATCTAGGACGTCCGTGAGTAGACATTATTTATGTGTTATTTATTTATTAGCATCATTAATACAGCACCTTTCTCCACAAAAGAGACCCAGAGTGGTTTACAACATCCTCCAGTCCACCAGTTTAGCTTTATGTCAACCTTGTTAGGTAGGTTGGGCTGAGCATGTGATTGGTCACCTGGCAAGCACCCATGGCTGTGTAGATTTGAACTTGGGTCTTTCAAGTCCAAGTTCGACTTATTAACCACTACACCATGAAGAAGAAGAAGAAGAAGAAGAAGAAGAAGAAGAAGAAGAAGAAGAAGAAGAAGAAGAAGAAGAAGAAGAAGAAGAAGAAGAAGAAGAAGAAGAAGAAGAAGAAGAAGAAGAAGAAGAGTTGGATTTATATCCCCCCTTTTTCAAAGGGGCTTACAATTCTCCTTTCCCCCCCCCCCCGCCCCCCACAACAAACACCCTGTGAGGCAGGTGGGGCTGAGAGAGCTCCAAAGAACTGTGACTAGCCCAATGTCACCTAGCTGGCATGTGTTGGAGTGCACAAGCTAATCTAGTTCACCAGATAAACCTCCATAGCTCAAGTGGCAGAGCAGGGAATCAAACCCTGTTCTCCAGATTAGAGTGAACCTGCTCCTGACCTAACCACTACACCACACTGACTCTCATGAGCCAGTATATCACTTTGGCCTTCGTTCGGCTGCTCCCTCTCAATTTCTAGCTGTCATACGGGGATAATTAAACTGGCCTATCGTACAGGGCTGGCATACAGACTGCCAGATAACGCACGTGGAGCACCAGAAGTGCTATGCAAATTCTAAAGTAGTATCATTTTGATATTATCATCGCTGTTATTATAATCGCTGTAATGGTTTTATTCTTTCAGCTCGCAGACTGCTGCTTTTAATCTGTTATATTATCATCCGCTGGGTTTATGGAGGTTCTATTATTAACTTATTGATGGTTTTATTGGGTTTTTAACAGTGTCTTTTTATACACTGGAAGGTGCCGTGGGAGCCTTTTCGGGCAGAAAGCTGTGGGATAAAAAATGTTTAGCCAACTAATGAAATAAATAAATAAACCTTAAGGAGACCGGGAGAGGCAACAGCCTGGTTGCATATGACCGGCTGTGGCCTACAAAATTCCTGGAGTGGGGGGAAGCACCTTTGGAGGAAGGGGTTTAAGGAGAGGCAGAGGCGGAGCACTCTCGGGGACATGGGGGGTCATATGTCCCCAGGCACATGTCGGCTGGTCATGTAGGGTGTGGAGAATCGCCCCCACACCCCTCCCTCCGGCCCCACCCTGCCAGGCTGCTCCTTCAGCTGGTATGAGTGTTGGGGTAGGCACAGGAGGGGAGAGGCCCCTGAAAACCTGGAACTGGCCCTGCCAAAACCCATAATTCCTTTGGACAGACTTTTTGATGCCTTCGTTAACAGGAAGAAAACAGCACGTCTGAGCAGGAGCAAAGTGCTTTTCCCACCAAGCCCCAGCTAACCTCCGCCTCTGGGGAGAGGTTTCCCGTAAAATCTATGACATATCATAGTCTACTCTCCGAAGCTACCATTTTCTTTGGAGGAACTAATCTCCATAATATAGAGATCAGTTAGGGCTGCTAGGCCAGCGGACCACCGTCTGCCACTCCTCAGACCAGCGGCTGGAGATTTTTATTCTAAACATTGCTGTCCTATGCACTGCACCGTCATTTCAGGGGGAAACCTGTAAGTGACATAAGGTAGCTCTGGGACTCGCTGGAAGTCTAGTGGTAAAACCATAGAGTCTCTGGTGATTCCTAGAGCTGCCCTATGCCATCCTCAGGTTTCCCCAAGAAGTGACACGGCAGCACACAAATCTCCCACTGTTTTCACACCCTGTTAACCATTAGGTCAGTTGTAATTCTGGGAGAACTTCAGGCTCCATCTGGAGTTGGCAACCTTAATTGCGGAGGCAGCAGGTAGTCAGCCGACCCCTCTGCCACTTCCAGCCAGGTGCCTTGATCCTTAGCGAGGTTTTCTCACAAATAACAAACTGCTTGTGAAGTCCTATTCATGAGTGTGGCTCTTAGAGAGGCCTCTTCACAGAGAAAGGGTTCCGTGTAGAGTTTTCAGCGATGGGTTGAGAAATGTTAAAAGAGACCACAAGGACCATCAAGTCCAAACCCCTGTGATGCAGGAGTACACAAACAAAGCACTCCTGACAGATGACCATCCAGCCTGTGTAAAAACCTCCACAGGAGGAGACTCCACCACACTCTGAAGCAGTGTATATCGTCAGGAAGTTCTTCCTAATGTTTAGGTGGAATCTCTTTTCCTGTACTTCAAATCCATTATTCCTTGTCTAGTCTCTGGAGCAGCAGAAAACAAGCTTGCTCCCTCTTCAAATGTTTAAACATAGCTATCATGTCCCCCCTTAACCTTCGCTTCTCCAGACTAAACACCCCCAGCTCCCTAAGTCTCTCTTTGTAGGTTGCCCTCCTCTGGACATGTTCCATCTTGTCAATATCCTTCTTGAACTGTGGTGCCCAGAACTGGACACAGGATTCCAGGTGAGGTCTGGCCAATGCAGAATAGAGTGGTACTGTTATTTCCCTTGATGTAGACACTATGCTCCTATTGATGCAACCCAGAATCACGTTGGCTTTCTTGGCTGCTGCATCATACTGTTGACACACGACTTGGAGATTTGGGGAGTGGAATCTGAGGAGGGCAGGGGTTGGCAGTGGCGTACCGCTAATGGGGACATGGGGTATGCCATGTTCCCTGGCACCTGCCGTTTCATGTGGGGGAGGCACCCGGCGCCTCCTACGGGACAAAACAGCATGCCCCCAAGATGCACGCTGCTGACCCCCACCACCTCCTGACTGGCCTGGACAGAGGCGGGGTGGGACTCGGTGGCAGGTGGCCACGGTGCTTGCCTGGGCCACCTGCCGTGGCACCCTGCCCTCCCTGCAGGCTGGCTTCTGCCCTCCCAGGGCCTGGGGAGGGCAGGAGCTGGCCTGCAGGAGGCCGGGAGGGCAGGACACCATGGCACAGGCCAGTCCAGGAGCCAGCCTGCCGCCACGGTGCCCGTCTGAGCCACCCTTTCCCTGAGCCACGCCCTCCCCCAGCCTCCCTGCTGGTTCCCATAAATGGGGCACAGGGAGCCCGGGGGGGAGCAGAAAGGCGATCATGTCCCCGGGTGCCATTTATGCTTGGTACGCCACTGGGGGTTGGGAAGAGGAGGGACCTCAACAGGGCATATTGCCATATAATCCACCTTCCAAAGCGAGCATTTTCTCCAGGGGAACTGAACTTGATTTTCTGGGCTCATTCCGCACATGCAGAATAATGCACTTTCAAACTGCTTTCAGTGCTCTTTGAAGCTGTGCGGAATAGCAAAATCCACTTGCAAACAATTGTGAAAGTGGTCTGAAAACGCATTATTTTGCGTGTGCGGAAGGGGCTCTGGAGAACAATTTTGATAACGGGAGCCCTCCAGATGCCACCTGAAGGTTGGCAACCCTAGTTCCATGTGTACAACCTCAGGACTGAGGCAGGGGAACCAGGGGCCATGTCAAAAGGGCGACAGTCTGCAAGCATAAAAAGTGTGCTTATGCAGGCTCCCTCCCTGCGATCAGGATTGTTTAAAAAACAACAACATTCCTGATCATGGGCCCAAAGCGTAAATGAGAACACTCTCCATGCATTCTATGCTCACAAGCAGATAACATGTAAATGGAGGCAGAACCGACGCACTCATACCTACTCTGAATACACATTGATATTGCATGTGCAACGTCATGCACAAAGGGTTATTGTGTTGGAAATAAGTCCGTGAAAGTTATTACGCTCTCCTTCTTTTGCTGTCAAGTCACAGCTGACTTAGGGGGACCCCCCGTACAGTTTTCAAGGAAAGAGATGTTCAAAGGTGGTTTGCCACAGCCTGGCTCCGCATCATGGCCCTGATGTTCCTTGGAGGTTTCCCACCCAAATACTTCCGTGGGTTGATCTTGGTTGGCCTCCCAGATCCAACAAGATCAGGGTAGCCTGGGCTAGCCTCTGTCCTCCTCATATTCTATTTCTTGTCTTCACGTCATGCCAGGGCCAGAGTGAAAGGGGATCTGCGCCTGGGGCACGCGTGCTCTCTGCACCCAGGGCACACGTGCACTCTGCGACCCTACCATGCCCCTGCACTGGCGTGTGCCTGGTGCATTGTGCACACGCCGTCCCCTTGGCGCTACGCCACTGTGTCCTGCCTACAAGTGTTGGCCATTTGTACCTTGAGCAAACCAACTTTTAAAAAGTCTCCCTAGCTAGTCAACTATATATGATTCTTCATTCAGACAAGTGGCTGTTTACAAGCTTATCTACTACATGAAAAGTCTGATGAACATCACTGGGTTAAGTACAAATGTTTAAACAAGAGAGTGCCATACTAGTTTAATGCCGGTGATGAATACCCAGATTTTTTAAAGGGTGCGTGTGTAAGAGGTGGGACGTCTTCGAGACAAAATCCATTGTTTTCTCTCTCCACCCCCTGCTGAATTTATGGAGATAGGGGAAATGATTCACCCCAAGAGAGGCTTCGGGCGGTTCTTGGAAATTCCACTCTACATGGCAAGAATGGGCAGAAAGCCAGCAGGCCAAGCTCATTGCTGGCTTGTGCTTTGGAGGATACAACCGCAGTGTAGCTTAAAAAAAACACCATGCTGCCCCTAATGGACTGCACTCTCTCTCCCTCTCTCTCAGGAAATCCTATGCAGAAGGGATCAATTGCACTGGGGCCAGGAATCTGCACTGCTAAAATCTCCCGTTGTCCAGGGCCCGTTTAAGAGACAAAACAACTCTGCTCCTTTCCCTACGTGAACATTTGACTTCTCAGATCATGCATCTAGCTAAGAAGGACGTGAAGGTTCTCACTGTTTTAATGTATACAATAGAATAGAATAGGGCTTGGGATATGTGTGTGTGTATGAGGGAGGGGTTGGAGTGGAAGGAGAGAAATGGAGCCTAACGTAATAGGAAAGGTGAAACAAAGGGGTCATGCAGACAGACGAGAGACAAAGGAAGGGGGAATCCATGCTGAGCGCAGAGGGGAGGAAAGCAGGCAAGTCGAAGATGTAGCTGAGGGCAAACGTGTCTATCTGGGGGAACGGGAAAGATCAGAGATGGAGGAGGAAAGAATGCAGGGGGAAAATTGGGTGGGGAAAGGGCAAAATGGGGGCAGACCGAAAGGAGATGAGGAGACGGCGGAGGAGGGGAAGAGGAGGGAAGGCCGAAGAATGGAGGCAGGGTGGATGCACAGGAGGGTCGATCAGCCCATCTACAGGACAGAGTTCCACACACTGACAGATGGAGGGATTCTGTGGCTTAAACTGAGCTGAGGGGGGTGAAAAATTACACAATCATAGGCAAGGAACACGAGATGTGTGTCTATTGCAGAGTCCAACTCATTCTCTCCATTCTGACAAGCGTATCTTTGAGCTGCAGTGAATTGGATGTGGATTCCTATCACTTGTTTTACATGTGCTGGTAACACTTAGGCTTAACTTTTACATTTTGGATCTGTTGGCCCAGGGGTGTCCAACTCTGGCACTCCAGATGCTCATGGACTACATTTCCCATCAGTCCCTGCTGGCATGGCCAATTGGCCTCTGTGAAGAGGCCAACTGGCCATGCCGGCAGGGGCTGATGGAAATTGTAGTCCATGAACATCTGAAGCGCCAGAGTTGGGCACCTCTGCGTTGGCCGGTGTTCCAAATGTACGCCCAAAGTTTCGGGATCATGACTGGCCACATCCTGGGAAACTCTCTCAAAGTGGGCTGAATTAAGGGCACAAGGCCCCGCAGGGATGGAGTGCTCACCAGAACACGATCATGGTGACAAAATTTCATGTGAAACTTCAATTCGGCTGCAAAAAGTGGACGAGGAGGTGATACAGATCGGAGCTACAGCGCTGAAGAACAGCGTTGAGGAACGATAGGTTTACACACACACCCTCTTATGACACTTAACTGATTGAAAGTGGCATCTCAGAGCTGGTTTAAGCCGAGGGGGCTCATTTTCAGTTGGGGGAAATGGCACAGGGCAGAGGGAGAGTTAACCCGTTTCATAGCCCCATTCTGCATTCCCCCGTCCTGTGGTGCCTATTTTTACAGTGAAACATCAGAAAATCTGATCATAGACCCCTCATTTCCAATCGACCCAGAGAAGCACGGGCCTCCTTATGATATAACTGGATTTTACTAATGCAGCAGACTGCTGCCTTGTTTTTCCTCACTGTGTGTTTCTTCGGGTGGGTGAAAGAGAAATATTGCTGACCTTCTCCTACTATTCCCAGAGTGTTTCTAAAAAACACACTTAAAGTGGTTGAAAAGGTGTATTTAATTTATTTAAAATATTACTTGGCCTGCCTTTCTCCCAACACACTGTAAAAGTAATTTCCACTTCCCAGGAAACTGTAGTTCTGAGGAGGAGACCCAGGGCTTGGTTGTACAAAGACGGCTTCATCCCATACAGACCAGTTTACAGAATGGAAAGGGGGGTGGGGTGGGGGTGGTTATTTCTGAAATTAGATAAACTGACAGTAATATCACAGTGGGTTTACAACTTGGATCATCTCTTGATAAGTGAACTTGTTTCCTCACCACGCCATGATCTATAGCAGAGAATTCCCTCACCAAACAACAGTTCCAAGAATTATTCTGTGTGTGTTTTGTTACCTTGAGTATAAAACCAATTATGTCTGTTGTGTAATCAGGACCACAGTCTTTAGGTTGCCACCTGGAAGGAGATGGGGGGGGGGTTAACACATGGGGGAGGCTATCATGTTGACAGCATGATGACATTTCTGGAGCAAGCCTTAAGAATAATGTCATGCCACTCTAGGATTCAGAGAAAACCCTATGGTAATATTCTTACCAAAAAGTTTCTGTGGAATCCTAGAGGGGTATGATGTCATTTCTGGGTTTGCCCTGGAAATTATGTTCATGTCATCATAAATTTTTGCATTATCTTCCCCGCTGCTAGCCTACCAAGTGTGAAGGGCTTGGGGGGACCTACTGCCGGAAGATCTGGCAATTCAAATCAATATTCACCCAATAAATATTTTCCCGCTTTCAAATTAGAGAAGCTAGTCATTGAAACGGTCTCCTCTCCAGCTGCATTTAAGTAAAAGTGACCATGAAAAAAATACATTTGATTTGAAGGGTGTCAGAAAAGAATCCCAGAGTTCTGGAGCATAAAATAAGGGCAAGCAGGTGACTACAGGACATGTAATATTGAGACCAGTTTCTCAAGGCAAGTCTTGACATGACTACAACAGTTCTTGGTGGTGAAACTCAAAACTGCTCCAGTCGCATAGAAAAGAGAGTGCAGGGTCTTTTGTTTTAAGGAAAGGAGGTATGTGAATACAGGTGCTGAACGCTCTTCTGCGACTTAGCTCTCCATAGACTGACTAGGTCCTTTTTCTTCAGCAAGAGCTTCCAGAACATTTTACAACATGAATGTGCCTAAAATATAAGTGCTTGGGGAGAGAGTCTGTAGGCCTTTAAAAGCTGTGTGTGTGTGGTGTGTGTGTATGGGGGGGGGGGGTCATCTTCCTTCGCTTTTGTTTTGGTGTTGCTATGTGATTGGGGCAGCTCTAGACGCATGGAACTGTCACCATCACTTTCACACAAGAAACTAGACAACACGGAGAAGGGCTTTGGTTTATGAGCTCCTGCTTCTTGTCCCCTGCCACTGCCAGAAGGAAAAAATTAGCCCCAAAAGTAACATCATGGCATATTTTCCATCTATGTAACCAGATGTGACTACATGTGTCTTCAGGACTGGAGGCATCAGGTGATGCTGGGAGCCAGAGGCGTATGGGGGGGCAAATGGTGCCTGGAGGCAACTGTCTCCAGGCATTCCCCCCCTGTATCCGGAGGCCCCACCCCTCTGAGCCCTCCCGCCCCCCTCCATGAAGACCAGAAAGCTGGAAAACCCGGTTTTTGAAGGCCCAGGGGTAGGGTTCGGGGGCAGGACCATGCCCCCAAGCCCTGCCCTCAATGCAAGTTGGGGCAGGTCCCGTCCCTGAGCCCTGCCCCTGCCCTCTGTGCTTTTAAAAGTAGGTCCCTGGCCTGGAGGCGGGCTTCTACTCTCCCCAGGCTCTTGGGAGGGCAGAAGCTGGGCTGCAGGGAGCCTGGGAGGGCAGAGCGCCACCCCCCCCCCCGCATCCCTGGAGCTTGGCTCCTGCTCTCCCCAGGGTCTGGGGAGGGCAGAAGCTGGCCTGCAGGGGACGGGGTGCCATGGCAGGTGGCTCAGGCGCATGCCTCCGGCTCCCCCCCACATGACCGAAAGGCACGCGGGGGGGATACCCATGTCCCCATTGATGGTACGCCTCTGCTGGGAGCTGCGAGTCCTTGGTAACAATGGCATTATGTCATGTTCTCTAACATGCTAGATTTCTATACAGAGCACCATTTCATGAGCTTAGGGCTACCAACTGCAGGTTGAGAAATTCCTGAAGATTTGGGATGGAGTCTGGGGATGGCAGGGTTTGGGGAACAACCTCAGCAGGAAATATTGTCTTTGAGTCTACCCTCAAAAGCAACCATTTTCTCCAGGGTAACTGATCTCTGTTGTCTGGAGATCCGTTGTAATTCAGAATTCCACAAGATTTCCACAAGATTACCACCTGGAGGTTGGTAACCCTACTGCAGCCTGGAAATCAGTTGTAATTCTGGGAGAACCCCAGCCTCTCCCTGGAGATTGGCAACCTTATGTGAGGTAACTACTTTCAGGCTGAAGTACAGCTCCCTCACCCACACACACTAACTCAATCACCCGACTGAGAATTAGGCCTCTGTAAACAAGCAAATACATTAGTCAAGAATTTGCTCATCGTGACAACATATTCCTCTCTCCTCTGGCATGTGAGGGAGAAGTCTCACTTGTACTTCCACATTGGAAGCTGCAAAGGGAGGAGGAAATTATCCCGCCAGTGGTGACTCAAGAGACATTCACTTTCCTCACTGCTCCTGCCTGCCACTTTGCAACTCCACACCCGCCTGCCCTGCGGCTGCTGTCACCTACAGAAGAAAGACTACTCTATGTCCTCTTCACCTCATGGCTACCCCAGTTTTCTTTTAAAATATAGGTCTGTGGATCACTCTGGACTCTCAAGAGGTCATTTCCTGTCACAAGAGTTTGGCCGCCATTTTGGTTACCAAACTTTCATAAGAATGGTCTCTCATAAGAGTCTGGGAACTGGTGCATGGGACCTGACGTAGCATTTTTGAAGAGGCCGTGAAGAGCAAGGAAAAGTATCTCATTCAGTGCTCAGGCAGGGACAGTAGTAGAGAGCTGGCAGGCAGGCAAGCAGGCAAGGAGAGACCGGCAGCTGGTGTATGGGGGAGGTGGCAACGTTCCCACCTCCTAAAACATACCACCTGAGACAACTGCCTCAGATGGCCTCATTGCAGCGCAGGGCCTCCATCCCACGGTCAGGCTGCTCTTCTTCCATTGCGAGTTGTGCCTCAGAAGGGCAGTGCCACACAACTGATTGAAGGCAGTAGTAACAGTTCTAGTGCCCTGGAAGTTCAGTGTGACGTTGGCAGCAAGACCCTTGTTCCTCCTCAAGGGGGAAGAGGCAGTGTCCTAATTAATTCAAATATGTGGAACCACCCCCTCCCCATCAATGCCACCTGAGTGTTGTGATTCTCTACCCCTTCCTTGCTGACTTTCTTTAATGGGGAATATTCTTGCTTGGAATACATGAAGCTGCTCTATACCAAATCAGGTCAGTGTTGTCTACTCAGATTGGCAGCTGCTCTCCAGGGACTCAGGAAGCAGCCGTTTGTATCACCCGCTGCCAGATCCTTTAACTGGCAATGCAGGTATTGAACCTGGGACCCCTGAACTACATCCCGTTCCCGTTCTTCCTCGTAAAGGGCACTGAAGATCCAGGTCTGTTGCCAAGGGAGAAATCTTATTCCTTATTTCACTTGAAAATGCAGAGCAAAAGTGTTAAACACTCAGCAAGCAAGTCTTCCAGCTCCTAGCCCCAAAGCCCCATATCTGTACTGATGCTCCACAATTCAGATTACAGCCACAAGCAGCCCAAGGTGACTCAAGGAAGCAAGCCAAGCTTTATAAACTCATTAGTTACTGTTCAGCATTTGAACTGGCACACACAAGGTACATTGTCTTAAACCTGTCTTTAAAACAATGATATATATGACATATTATTACAAGCACACCACCTAAAACCAGTAGCTCCACAGTTTAGTGGTTGAGCACACACGCTGCATGCAGAATTCCCCCAGTTTCCTTCTAGAACCGTGGTGGCGAACCTTTGGCACTCCAGATGTTATGGACTACAATTCCCAATTGGCCATGCTGGCAGGGGCTGATGGGAATTGTAGTCCATAACATCTGAAGTGCCAAAGGTTTGCCACCACTGTTCTAGAACATCTCCTCTTAAAGAGTCTCAGGTAGCAGGGCTGGAAAAGGCTTCATGCCTGAGACCAAGCCACTGTTCATGAGAGGAGATATCCAGATGGCTCAATCCATCCTGCATGGAGTTTTCCTCCAACGTAAGTGGCTCTTCCATTGCAGGAAGGAGATCTTAACCTGGAGGGACTCTTTTAAAGCTGGAGGAAGACTTTTTCTTAGTGGGTTGTAGGGAGGGGAGGGCCTGTGGCTCAGTGAGAGACTCCGGCTTTGCAGTGGTGTACCATCAAAGGGGACATGAGGGGACCCATCCTCGGGCGCACGCCATTCTGTCACATGAGGGGGGACCCCAGCGGCTTTCTGTGACAGAATGGCGTGCACTGGCGCTGGGTTGCTGCTGCCCCCCACTTCTATCGAAGGCCATGAGCAGGCATTGCCTCCCGGCAGCATCCTTTGGTCAGGACAACTTCCTGATTTGGTCAGGACAACTTCCATCAACTTTTCCTCCCCCGGCTTAAGTGTCTGGCACAGGGGGAGGGAGTCTGACGGGGGGAGGGAAAGGGAAGCAGAGCGCACCAGCCTGAACAACTTCCCAGCATCGCCCCCCTTGCCACCCGGAACTTGGTGGCCAAGTGAGCCAAAGACTTGGATTTGGTGCCTAGGACTGGGTGGCCAAGGAGCAAGAGAGGCTGTGACCAGTGGCGTAGTGGTTAAGAGCAGGTGTACTCTAATCTGGAGAATTGTGTTTGATTCCTCGCTCTGCTGCTTGAGCTGTGGAGGCTTATCTGGGAAATTCAGATTAGCCTGTACACTCAAACACACGCCAGCTGGGTGACCTTGGGCTAGTCACAGCTCTACGGAGCTCTCTCAGCCCCACCTACCTCACAGGGTGTTTGTTGTGAGGGGGGAAAGGAAATGAGTTTGTAAGCCCCTTTGAGTCTCCTATAGGAGAGAAAGGGGGATATAAATCCAACTCTTCTTCTTCTACCTATTAGAGCCCATTGAAAACAACAGGGGCACTCCCTTTGGGGGATCCATAACATTGAATCCCCTGAACCAAACTTCACCAAACCTGGGTGGCACCATCAGG
Source organism: Sphaerodactylus townsendi (assembly GCF_021028975.2). Classification (NCBI taxonomy): domain Eukaryota; kingdom Metazoa; phylum Chordata; class Lepidosauria; order Squamata; family Sphaerodactylidae; genus Sphaerodactylus; species Sphaerodactylus townsendi. Next base: position 21,003,810 of record NC_059425.1, on the reverse strand, counting down.
AGAGTCACCTGAAGATACTCTGAAATGTTGGTGCTGCTAGGTTAAAAATGCGCCCCGTACAGGCCAAAAAACTAAAAACCACAAAAAATACAAAAAAATTCAAAAGAACCCACATTTTTTGGTACCGTGTTTCCCCGAATATAAGACAGTGTCTTATATTAATTTTTGCTCCCAAAGATGCGCTATGTCTTATTTTCAGGGGATGTCTTATTTTTCTGTGTTCTGTTCATCGGGCATGTTTCCAAACAAAAACTTTGCTATGTCTTACTTTTGGGGGATGCCTTATATTTCGCACTTCAGCAAAACCTCTACTATGTTTTATTTTTAGGGGATGTCTTATATTCGGGGAAACGGGGTATATTCGGGTATACCAAATCAGGTATTCGGCTGATTCGGCTATAATGATAATTCTTCTTCTTTTGACTTATGACAACCCTGTAGAGTTTTCAAGACAAGAGAGTAACAGAAGTAGTTTGCTATTGCCTGCCTCTGTATCAGTGGCATATCAACGCAAAATGAAGCCTGGGCAAGAAATGAATTTTCTGCCTCCTGTGCCCAACGGAAAACTCATTTCTTGGCCCCGGGCTCCATTGGGAGGGCAGATTCCCCTTGCCTGGCTTATTGCTGCACCAGCCAGGCTCCCCTGGGCCCCATCTCTTTCCGGCTTAGGCCGGGGGCCCCCTCCCGTCAAGCTGCGGCGTTCCTGTTCTCTTCTTCCTCTTGCCCAGGCCTGTCTCAGGGCTTGCTGCGACTAGTCTCTGGGGCAGGCTGGGTTGCTTCTCTAGGAAGCAGACGTCTCTGGCTCTGCTCCTCCTCCAGTGGCCGGCCCCCTGGCCTTGGGTAAGTCCTGTGCAGCCTTGCAGGGGCCCAGTGAGGGGTGGGGCAGGGTGCTGCTCTCAGGCCCAGATTCCAGGGAAGGAGGAGTGGTGTGGGGGCGATTTTCTGCCCCCCACGTGACCAAATGGTCACCGCCCAGGGACATTTCCCTCCACATGTCCCCATGGGTGGTACATCCCTGCTCTGTATAGTAACCCTTTCCAAATGCTAATCAGGATCAACCCTGCTTAGTTTCTGAGATCTGATAAGACTAGACTAGTCTGGGTCATCAAAGTCAGGGCATTCATGGGCATATATAGTAATAAAGTAAAAATCTGAAATAGGATTTTTCTTTCAGGTATCTTTGGGCTGAGTTATAAATATTTTCACATTAGTTGGGGTTAACTGCTTTAAATTCCATGCAACATTTGTTTTCCAAGATGTCTTCCACAAAGGGGGGGGGGGGTTGCATGTGTTTTTGATTATATTATCAACTGTTTCACATATTCATTAACAGTGTCATCCTAAGCAGAATTACACCTTTCTGCTTAGGATAGCTTGTTAACAAAGCTATGATCCCATCTGTATGCTAAATAGGGAAGGCAACATGGTATAACCCAATCTTGTCACATCCTGGAAGCTAAGCATGGTCAGTACTGAGATGAGGGACCACCAAGGAAGAATCTGCAGGGTAAGGCAACAGCAAACCACTTTATCTCCTCACTTGCCTCAAAAACTCCTTTCCTGGGGTCACCATATGTCTGTTGCTACCTAACGGCACATATCTACATGTACCAAACACAGAACTGCAGCAGACCTCTGAGGAATGTAGCCACATGATCAAAAGCACTCTTTTGTCCTATTTGCATTTTCTGAGGGGAAAAAAATATGAATGTGCTTTTAAAACCCTAACAAGACACCCTGATGCTATTCTGAAACAAAGACTGGATAACAACCTCAATAAGGTATGTCTGGAAAATAACCAATCAGACACCTGTGCAAAAAACAAAAAAAAAGCAAGCACCTTTTTAATGCCATCACAAGACATTTGCAAAAATAAAATTGCATAACGGCCAAAACCAGCCACTGACTATCTGGGGAATGAGATCATACACTTCCGTGCTATTCTCAGGTTTGATTTAAAAAGACTTTTTGAAAAAGGCACACACAACCGAAGGCAAGCCACCCATTTGTTATCTGCGGCTCGTCGCATTGCCAACGTAAACTGTTGCTAGATTGAAAACAGAACGGTCAGTAGTAGCGGCAGCAACAAGGCGCAGATCTTGAACGGCAGTAGATCACAATAACAGTGCAGGGTGGGTGTGTCACTTTCTATTCTGGAAGATGCGCGCCCAATCGCTGCCTCGGACACGTGTTTTTTGCCATTTTCAGGTTGGGAGAGAGGGAAACATAGGGAAGAGGGGCTTTGGCAGGTGCAACGGAGGGGGCAAGACAGGAGTTGACGGTAAAGAGCGAAGGAAGAAGAGAATGGAGGAAGTTAAGTAGAGCCTCGTGACACAATTTCCTACTGCCCTAGATTTCCAGCCAGCTGAGCTGCAACGGCAAGGTTCATTCGGACAGGGATGGCGCTGAGCTGGTGGATTTCCTAGAAATGCCCTGCTTTTTCTCGGTGGCTCCCTCCTCTATCTTTCTCTGTTCTCGCTTACCACACGGCTTGGGTCATATGGTTCAGAGCTACCCTAGTCTGGTGCTAGCTCTAGACCTATCTTGACATATCAGAAGACTGACAGCCCACGCTGCCTCAGTGGGGAAGATGCTCTCCTCAGGCTCTTTCCAAAGGGAGCAGAGGAGCATATTTAAAGGTGCACCGAGTATAACCATCTGTGGGTAGCTAATATTGCCATGAGACTTAAGCAAGGCTGTGGGAGGGACAATTTTGCAAAAAGATCCGGGTGTAGAATCTTCCTAAGGTTCTAAGCTAGCTTAAAAAAATATATTAAAATCAAGTTTCTAGCTCATATTGTAGGGAGCAAAACCAGAGCTGGAGTAACATTTTTTGTAGTCAGAGGCTGGGGTTTCAAGTATGCTGTGCATCTTAGTTGCCCTTTCTCATGACTAGCAGCATTATAAATAATTCAGGACGGATCATGATTTGTGTGATTTCCACACACTGTGGAATCCAGACTAGCAGTTACTATGGTACAGAATTCTTATGTGTCTTTCCCTCTGCCTCCGTCTACCCAGATTTGGCCTGAACTTCCCAGAAAAAGCAGATCTCACTGGCTTGTTGATTGTAGAATGCTATGGCCATTATATATATACACACACACACAGAGGAACAAAACTAGTTTTCCAATCAAGATGATGTTTGGCCAGGAACAGCTGCCCATCTCATCTGCGACTAGTATACCTGTGTGACACAATGCATAAGGATTTGTTGTATTCACAATATAGAACCTCACAAAGGGAAACACAAACCCAATCCATAAAATAAGTCAGGAACCAAAGGCTTGAGAAAAACTGAGGGAATATTAAAACCTTAAGTATATACCAAATATTTTTATTACACAGAGCTCACAAGGATTATATTAAAAACATTTACAACCATTTAAAATTGTGAATATTCAGTGGAAATATAAATCCAGAAGTTGCATCTCAAATAATACCTAAAAAAACCACAATAGCACACTAACTGTTATAAAGATTGATCTGATAGCACCGTGGTGGCGAACCTTTGGCACGCCAGATGTTATGGACTACAATTCCCAGCAGCCCCTGCCAGCATGGCCAATTGGGAATTGTAGTCCATAACACCTGGAGTGCCAAAGGTTCGTCCCCACTGTATGAGCCATTGCCAAGACTGGCCTGATGTGTTTTAACACAAAGATATTCAGAGATCAAAATTTATACACATACATACACACAAAATTACAAATCGTATATTATAATTGTGCAAAAATAACCAAATTTGGAAGTTGGAAGTCTCCAATCAAATGTAGGTCTTATAATTACTGTAACTAGTAGTCTCTGCTCATTTAGAAGTTCATATTTTAAATAGTGTCAAAGTTCTACCAACCTGTCCATATAGGATCAACTTTCACAGTGTGTGCATGTCAGTGCTGAGTCAAATAAGGAATAAAAATAGTTATCTTGTGAATACAGTGCGATAAAAATATTTTGAATATACTTAAAGTTTTAATATTCCCTCAGCATTTCTCAACCCTTTCGTTCCTGGCGGTGCCAGTCTCAACTGGCTGAAAGCCAGACTCCACATCCAGCAGCCGAACCTATTACTTTCATCCCAAGCACAGCTTCCATCAACACAATCATAAAGCTTACCTCCTTTTATGATTGCCAATTTGCCAGGCGGTAAACTGGCCCAGAATTTTGGGCGAAATAAGTAGCCATTAGAACAATGATATGCCATCCCTCCTGTTATTTTCGATGCCCTCCCCATTTCAATGGCAGCGAAAACCCACCAACCCAATTGCCAATAGCAGCTGGAGCATCCAAAACAGGTGAACAAGCAGGTGGTAACTGCCCTTCTTACTGTGGGTAAGAAATGTCAGATGAGAGCCAGTGTGGTGTAGGCATCAAAGTGTCAGACTTAGGCCCCTTCTGCACATGCAGAATAATGCACTTTCAATGGACTTTACAGCTATGCGGGACAGCAAAATCTACTTGCAAACAATTGTGAAAGTGGATTGAAAATGCATTATTCTTCATGTGCAGAAGGGGCCTAAGATCTGGGGGGACTGAGGCTCAAATCCTTACTGTGTGAGGGAAGCTCACTTAGGGGACTTTGGGCCTGTCATTCTCACTAACCTACCTCCCAAAACTGTTGTGAGGATAAAATGGAGGATGGGAGCACAATGTTGCAAGCCTTTTGGGGTCTGCATTAGGGACAAAAGCAGGGTATAAATAAATACAGTGTACTAAGTGGGCAGCAAAGATATATTTTGTGCCCTCTCATGAAAATTGGAGCCAGCCTATTCTCCCATTCTTGTAACACACCACTCCTAAATAGCCTAGGAAATCCCTGCGCTTGCTTCTCTCCCCAAACACACGACTCCAGGCTCAGCTCTCAAATCTCCAGGGGTTTCTCAGGCTGGAGATAGAAACCCTATGGGAAACAAAGAAGCTAATGATGTGTCATAGAGTAGCCACTGCTGGCAAGTCAGTGGTTACTGAGGGCATTAGCCCTGACTAGAGTTGCCAACCTCCAGGTAGTGCCTGGAATTCTGGAATTACAATGGCAGTTTTGGAGAGTCCAGTCTATGAAGAGCAGAGTTTGGGGAAGAGTCCCAGCACAGAGCTGGCAACTTTAAATGCAACGCTGCTTTAATCATTTGTGTAAGATGCCAGCATTTAGGAATCCCCTCAAAATAGCCTAAATCAGCCTTTTGTGAGAAGTCTTTGCTGCTCAGGTTTTTTTTACCTGCTGATATTCAGATGTACACCTTTTTTTAAAAAAATCTGTTCATATTAGGTGGAGCAGCCAGATTTTCTTGGTGTAAACTGATACATGCAAAGTGATATAAATGCTTTTGGGGATGACAAGCCAGAAAAGGCTGCTTTGGGTCAAATACTTTGATACAGACATGCTTGAGACCCAAACAGAATGTCTAAGGCACAGCTGCCATGTTCTGAGGGGAATTCTGAGGGGAAGGCTGAGGAAAGATAAGTTTGGCCCTTCTGGAATGTTCCAGAAACAGCTTCAGACATGGCATCATCACCATCTGAGGCTCTCTGGGAACCTGTGAGGTAAAACTGCGTAAATGAAAGGGTCTCAGGACTTTTGTCTATAGAGAACAAAGAGACCATTTAAGTTAAATGGGGGCAACAGGGTAAACGAAGGAAATGTGCAAAGTACAGGAGATATACATGAACAAAACAGTTTCCCAAAGAGGAAGTTAAAGTCCTACATTGTAACATCTGTTGGAAGGCAGAGAGGCCCAACTGGTCTCCCTCAGAATTTGCTCTCAGAGAAGATTCACCTTTCTTTCTAGGGCAGTGGGGGCGAACCTTTGGCACTCCAGATGTTACAGACTACAATTCCCATCAGCCCCTGGCAGCATTGGCCATGCTGGCAGGGGCTGATGGGAATTGTAGTCCATAACATGTGGAGTGCCAAAGGTTCGCCACCACGGTTCTAGGGGATACATTTAAGGGTTGTGTGAATTTATATTTCTAGGTATATTCTTAAGAAAATATTAGGGCCAAGCTACCATTTCTATGTTCTATGGTTTGCATCTGGCCATCTCCCCCCCCCCCCATGAAGTTTAAGTCAGTCACAAGTCCCATGTCAACTGCGAGTTTCATGTCCCATGTCAACTGCAAGTTTCCTGCAGTTCCTAGGTGCATGGGGGTCCAGTTCAGATTGGGACAGCAATATGAAAAGAGAAGGGACTTCTGCCTTCCTCCCAACACTGGCTTCTAGACTCCAAACAGCCCTGGGACCATTATTGGCTCTGTCAGGGGGCTGCATGTATAGCCCATCAGCACACATGCAACCTCCCAATGGGGCAAATAGCCCCCCCACACACACACACTGGTCATGCTGCATTTAGAAAATTACCTGTGGGAAGGTTGAAAGCACTTCTCCACAAAGGGTCCCAATTTAAATCAGGTCCTTGAGCACCTGGAAATTAAGTTTCCAGCAGGGAACCTGATGTGTGACTGACTGACCGAAAATCAGGCAGGTGGAATTTGTACAACTTGCAGAATAATGTAGTTCGACCCTGAGGTGTAAGCTTAAACAAATTAATGTGTGTATCAGACCGTAGTTTGTAGGACTTTCAGCTGGCCATCTGTTCCTCTCTTCTGTGTAACTTTTTGCCTCACAAGGAAGGTTTAATTTCTAGAAAAAAAGGATATTGGAGCGGAGATCTTCCTGGAATCATCACCATCTGGTTTGGACAGGCCATCCCCCACGATCCTTGACCTGTAGGGATTCTCTCTAGTTACACCAGTCAAAATTCACCAGTTCAGCAACAACTTTCCTCTTTTCTAACTGCATGTGTTCTAGGGTTGGGTCTCAGCCAAACCTGAATATAACATTAAGCCTTATTTGCAAGCAAGGAGAGCCTATCCAAGGGTCTGCAACCTACGGCTCTCCAGATGTTCATGGACTACAAATCCCATCAGCCCCAATTGGCCATGCTGGCAGGGGCTGATGGGAATTGTAGTCCATGAACATCTGGAGAGCCCGCAGGTTGCAGACCCCTGCTATAGATCTTCTGTGTGGTTTCCTCCTGAGGTAAAATGTTTGGAACTTTTTCTAGAACTTTTTCCCTCCCATTCTCCAGAATCTGAAAGGGCTTCCTAAGTGACCAGCAAGACATGGGTGCTGGAACAAATGGGGTCAGATCTCATACATAGCTTGGTTCTATGAACTTGAACCAGGAAGCCTGGGGGTCAGATCTCCCCTCTACCATGAATTTATTAGGTAGCCTTAAACCAGCCATTCTATCTCAGGCCCTTATTTGTGAGATGTGGGCGAAAACATAACCCTTCTCTACAGGATTGTGGTAAGGATTTCCAAATGTTATCATGAATGGAAAAAGCAATCCCCACAGCCAACTTTCTATTGTAACTATGTAGGGTCCTACAAGAGCTTGACCTTACAGGGGATTCCCAGCTATTAGTATATGGATTTTGAGTCTGTTCAAGTTTTCTCAGAAGTGACTTCTACATGTTCAATGGGGCTCCTTTCCAGGAAGTCAGCAGGTTCAGGCCTAGGAAAAGCTGTATTCTGTGTTATGTGACACAACTACCACTATGGGATTTATACATTTGCTGAAAATGTGGCCCTGTCCCATTAGGAAGTAGCACATAAACCACACATACAGGGATTTGTGGTTAGTAGCTCTAGCCCTGCTCACAATATAATGTGATGCTACCACATTGTGCAGAGTGTAGAGCCATTGCTATGGATACAGCCTCCTGAGTGTTAGTGGGTTTGTGTTTTGAGTGTGAAGCACTATCCCATTTGAGCATAAAAGTTGCTAAAGGACACAATGGCCTCAATCGGGGCCATACAAGACATGAAGACGACATGTGTCTGCACCATTCACATAAAAAGTAGGAATGGGGTGACCTCATTTTGACAGTAGGAGAAGAGGGGTGCTGACCCTTCCCATTCCTACACTTTGGCACATATCCTACCTTAGGCTGGAGGAAGCTCCTCCATCCTAAAAAGCCTTCTTCCAACCTAAGTGGCTCTTTTATTGGAGGAATAGCCACTAGTTGGTGGAAAACTCTGCAAATTGGCTAGTGGGAGGATAACCATTCTTTCAAGATGCTGTTCCTCACACTCTTCTCCCATCCCACCTCAAGAGCCAGGACAGGAGAAAAGTGCTTGGAGCAACCAGCTGTGAGGAGATAAGGATCTAAACGTGCAACACCTCCAAGGAAAGGGATATCCATTTGTGGAAGGTGAAGGTTCAAGCAGCTGGTCATTACTGACCCAAGGGGTGACATCGCATCACAACAGTTTACTAGCAGACTTCGCTTATGGTGTGGTTTGCTATTTCCTTCCCCAGTTGCCTAGCAAGCTGAGTACTCATTTTACCAAACTCAGAAGGATGGCAGGCTGAGTCAACCTTGAGTCAGCTATCTGAACCTGACTTCTGTCAGGATCGAACTCAGGTTATCAGTAGAACTCTGTCTGCAGCACTGCAACTTACCATTCTTCACCACAGAGCTCCTATCATTTGTGGAAGAGGGGAAGGCAATTTCTGTAGAGTCTCCCTGCACACTTCATACACTCCTTTGTCCTTTATGGTGTATCTGAGGGTCTACTGACTCCCAGGAGAAAATCTGGGAGGACTTCAGTGAGCTGCAGCAGGAAAGGAATGATCCAGTACACAAAGTCCATGGGTGGTTGCATATCCGCCAAGGCATGGTTAGGGGGTTTTAACTCTCTCAAGCACACCCCTTTTACTGAGCTACACCTCAGCTTTCTATGTGATTAAGGGAGGTACATGACTAATCATGTCTAATCGGGTTCTCAGACCTTAGAGTAGATGGGAGTTTGTTCCATGTGGGGCTATGACTTTTTGTTTCTCCTATTTTGTGCAAAGTCTCACTTACCTTTAATTTATCTAATCTTAATGGAGGTATAGACAACTTCACCATTACGTAAGCCGCCCTGGGACTTCAGTATAGGGCAGGGCATAAACGGAATAAATACTATGGTGTGATCTTGACTCTAATTCTCTCCAGCTCCTTGCGCCCAGGTCCCTATTCATGATGGCTCCAAAGGATAGTTCTTGGGAGATAATTGAGGCACCTTATCTCACAGAATCTGAAAGATGATCTGTGCGGCCAGAAAAACCACGTGGTACAACCCTTTTAAATCTGTTCCATTTCACAGTGGTGGAGGGTGGTAGATGAATCTCATGACCTGAATGCTTTCGTTTGGGCTCCCTGTGTGAAGAAAACTAAAATGTCAAGGAGAAGGCAAAACAAGAACCTTTCTCTACTACATGCTAGCTTTCAAGAGACAGTGATTTTTTTTTACATGAGGTAGCGCTCCAACAGGCAGTTCCTCCATCTGAATTCTGAAGTGCTACAGCTCTGTGAGTGTACTGCCACATCATTCCTTTAAACATGTTAACTCAGCTCTAGCCACTGTCTTCTCCATTCCATCATGAACTTGAAGATAATCCAAAGTATCTACTGTCTACAGAGGCATACCAGGGGGGAAATGGTGCCCAGGGCAACACCTGCTCAGGGCGCCCCACCCCCACCCCCGCGCGCCCCACTTACCTCAGCTGGCAGTGGCCAGGCCGAGGGGCCAGGCCGAGGGGCACCCAGCAGGACCGCAGCAGGCTCCCCGCCCAGCTGCTCCTTGAGCTGGGCACTCCTCACGCCCACTGGGTGCCCCTTGGCCTGGCCCCGCCAGGCTGCTCCTTCAGCCAGTGGAGGAGGACAGTGGCAATCCTGGGCAGCCTGGCAGGGCGAGGCCAAGTGAGGCCAGGTCAAGGGGCACCCCACGAGCCCACAGGAGGCTCCTGGCCAGGGGCTTCTCTCCATGGGAGGGGGGCGTTTTTGCGCCCCCACGTGGTCTAATGGTCAATTGACACACACACACACCCCCCATGTCTCTCTGGAAGATATGCCACTGACTGTCTATGTACCAAGTCCAAACAGCAAAGACACATGGAGGATGATGGGTCTAACAACCCAAAAAATGTCTGGGAACATTTTCTAGAAATGCTGTAAAACTTCTTCAGGCTACTTTATTGTAAGCAAATGTTAGATCGACTGATTTTTTTTTCACACACACTATTGTACAAGTTGATAAGTCTATTTCGTTGCTTTTTGTGCTTTTTGATATGGGTTGTTGCCCACCCCTAAGCCCTCGTAGACTGGGGTCAAGTTCCGCAGGGCCTGTAATAAAGACTGTGTTGTTCCACCGGCCTTTGGAGGTCCAGCTTGCTGATATGGTTGTCTCTTACTGCTCCTGCCTCTGGGGCAGTTACATCAGGATTCCTCATATTGAGGGGTCCTGCCATCCCCTCATGGGGGGTAGGTTTTGAAGTAAAGTCGGACGCCTTTATTATGTGTATTATGGTTTTGCTGTTGTTTTATGAGTTTTAAGCTATTTTTATGGATTACTATTATTGTATTATTGTTTACCGGCTGTTTTAAAGATTTTAGTGACTTGTTTTACCATGTTTTATGCTGTACAGCCAAGGTACAGATGAGTATAAAGGCCAATAAATAAATAAAAGAAAATAAATAAATAAAAGTTCCATAAGACCAAGACTGTGTTGTTCCACCAGACGCTTTGGAGTGTCAGCTGCTGATATAGGTGCCTACTGCCACCCTAGGGCGGATTACATCAAGAGATCCCCTCCTTATTGGGGTCCTGCCATCCTCATGGGGAATTAGGTTTTATAGGGTAGGGTGGGGCCGTAGCACATTATATTATTATGGTTTTGCTGTTTACTTAATAGGTTTTAGAAGCTATTTTTTATGGATTACTATTAATGTTTGTTACCGCTTGTTTTAAAAGATTTTAGTGACTTGTTTTACCATAGTTTTATGCGTTGTACACCCTTGCAGAGCCCCTGGAGGGATGGGCGTGTATAAAGAGAGAGGATTAATAAATAAATAAAAAAAAAAATAAATAAATAAAGATATACAATCAAAGAATAATTAAAGAAAGAAACCTGGTCAGATTCTGTCATTGCCAAGTGGACAGGAAGTGAACTTAACCTCCCACAATAAAAAACCCGCCAGAATGGCAAGAACCAGGTTGTTTTGCTCCACAACAATGTTTGAACATCTCTTTTTAAAACAGTTCCATTAGAGCACGCATACACTCAGAGTGCAACTTAATTTTTTTTCACACAAAATAGATCTATTCTTATATATCTCTCCCCCTCCAAAAGAAAAAAAACATTTTCCCCTGCCACATTGCAACTCTGATTTGAAGCTGAATTTTATTTTTATACTAGGGGAAAGCTCTGTGACTAAGTTCCTGCAACCCAATAATATGAGTAGGGGTAGGGGTAGGGGTGAGGGGGTCAGCTACACTGGGAATGTGTTTCAAAGGGATGTGGGAATGAAGGAGAGAAGAGGAGGTGGATTGGTGGGCATTCAGCCAGTTCAGTCCCCCATTGACTATAAAGGTCCTTGCTCACAATGAATTCTCCCCTCCAACATTGCAAGCCATTTCAATATTGTATCTTTTAACAACATGTAGATATGGCTAAATATTAAAATGAGGGAAAACACCACTCTATATTTAAAACCTGGAAGTTGATTAAATAAAGGCCAAACATTCATTTAGAATAAACTGAATGTTTACATTGTTACTCTTCCCAAGTGTTTTTTTAAAACGGCCTTCATTCTCACTGTCAAACCTGCCATGTCTTCCCTTGTCTCTACGAGCTTTTTTAAAGAACTTTTTTCCCCTTTTAATATATATATATATATATATATTCAGTCTCACTCAAAAAGCTTCAAGCCAGTGGCTGCTATGGAAATCCTCTGTGTTATGGACAAACCAGCCATCCATTTGAAAATAATGAATTGGCTGGATTTTCCAAAGAGACTCAACAGCAGGCCCCATGGAGAACAATGGGGCTCAGAACTCCTCCTTTGTTGAGGCGAAGGGCTATGGGATATGGTGGCGTCTGTTTCAGAGCCAGCCCCCAAGAACCTAACCTTTCCCAACTGCAGCAGACACTGCCTCTACCATCCTGGGCCTTGAAAATTGATCTCCCTTGGGTTCCAGGGCTTTGGGTCGTGCAAAGGAGGTTCTACCCCATGAGAAATTTAAAAGAGAGACAGACAGACAGAGAGAGCGCAGGGCTGATTTCAAAGGATCCAGCTCCGGTGTATCTAGTACGTTTTAGTAGGACATGATTCACCTCCCATCTTGAAGAAAAGCAATCCCCCCCCAGCTGTGCTTTCTAAGTGAATGGCTATATGCCATGCAGACCCAACCCCCCCCCCCCCCTTTCTCCTACCAAGTGTGGGTCATCAGGGTTACCCTGGAGAACACAATAGCAGCATCTTGTTTCACAGCCATGCAACACTTCAATTTTGGACCTGGTGTAAAAAATAACGCTTCCTTTAAAAAAACAAAACAAGCCTCCCCTTCTCTCCCTGCCCCCCACCCCACCAAGAATCCAGCACGATTAAACAAAGAGAGGCCCCATCTTTCGCTGCAATGCACCTTGAATTCTTTGCCTGCACTAGTGCGGAGTGCCTGGGCAAAACAGGACTTGCTTTTGTGCGCCGATGTGGACAATGGAGAACAAGGTGGAAGGGAGGTGTGTACCTTCTGTGGTGGTGCACACACACCCCCTTCCATGCGCTGTTTCTTCTTCGCGGAAGCTATGAATGAACTCTAAGTGACTTTGGGAGCAGAGGAAGGGGGTCTTGCTACAGGAGAAGATACACTCTCTCCAAAAGGTGTTGTTCCCCTTTGGTGGTGATGGTGGGGGGGGGGGTCATCTCTATGCAGCAGGAGCACAGCTGGTGGGCCCTGGAGCCTACAACTCTTCGCTCCTGGAGGAAGCCGTGCCTGTTCCATTGTTCTTATAGCATGCTGGTGGATTTAGCGGGTGAATCATTCTCATTTTCGCTCCTCTCCTCCGATACTCCCACGTCCCCACCCCCCAATCCACCATTCAACAGCATTATCTGCCCTCGGACTTGAACCTTCTCTCACCTACCCCCAAAACAGGCACGGTTAAAAAAAAATTCCTTCTTACAGTGGCTACACAAAAGGAGACTTTCAACCTCACATCCAAGAGTGTCCAAAACACTTAAAACAAGGGATAATAATAACGATAATAATAACAGAGGCAACTCTACCTAGCAACACCGTCCTTTTTAAACAAGGCAACTTTGGGCCGTTTCTAGCATCCTTGGGTAGATATTGGGGGGTGGGCTTCGTCCAGCCCACCCACCTCCCCTTTCACAACACATTTAATCTTGGGGGTAAACATATACAGGAGATGCATCTAAAAAAAATTACGAGCCTCAACCATTGTCTGTCATGCAACAAGGACACAAAAGCATTACCCACACACACAAAAAGCCCCAGGAAGAAAAAGCACGCATAAATGGACACAAAAGCAGGTATTTAATAATCTGACCTCTTCGAGGGATCATGTATCTCCCCCCCCAACCCCCCAAGTCACATGACTGAGTTCAACTTTCATTAATCTGTGCTTGAACCCTTTATAAGCTCCAAGCATTTGCCCCCCCACCAGCAACCATTGCAATCCAGAGTAGAACCACACCCCCTTTCTCTTCCAGAAACAAGCCTGACAAATTGGGGGGGGGGGGGGATTTTCTCTGCTTCTATCACAACAGCATCGACCCATGGAACAAATGAGCCCTCCAGTCCTTTTCTAAAAATGTAATATTTGCACCACTGGAGGTATGCGTTGTAGGTCTGGACACAATTAAAAGTAACAGGCCCGTTTCCAAACAGCCCCCAGGGGCTCTCAGATTTTGTTTCCATTTTTTGAGACAAAAATAAAACCCTGCAACTTTCTGCCATTCCACCCTCTCCTGTACAACTATTAGTTTTTAAAAATATGGTTAAAGGATGAAAATCCTAACTCGTTTCTGTATTCCTGCCATACATAGTGCGGCTAGTCAGATTCTCAGATTTCTGACCTCTTCTGAAAATGTATTCAGCGGACCAGCGCTAGGAACTGATGCTTGATAGAGAAAGAACCCCTTCCCCCATTTCCACCCCCTGCAGTGGCCATTATTCATCTTAACTGTGAGCCGGGGGATTTTAGCAAGCGGCCCTAGAAATGATTTGTACAAAGTGGAGGGAGCTCCAAAGTGGTTGCGTGTGGACACTGTTTAACTTTGGCAGCCTGTTTTCATTCACGGGTCCTTTCCTCTTGCTGTCCCTACTGCAGACACCATCATAAGGGAGGGGGGTGCCACTGTTTGGGAAAGAGCAAGAGTTGTGCCTTCTTGGAGCTAGCTAAAGAGAGCAGGTTTAACATGGGGGTGGATATAGAGTCCCAGACAAGGATGGGGAGAAAGGCTCTGTATGGGAAAGGAGTGATGTCAGAGATATATATGAAAGACAGGGAGGGGTGGAGAAGAAGACTGGGGGGGGGGGGGGGTTTCCAGCATGGAGGGAAACTGAAATGTTGGGAGACGTCCAGAGAGAGGAAGAAAGACTGAAACAGGGAAAGAGGAATGGGTGAGGGGGAAGATGGACAGATGGGAGAGAAGTGGGGTCCACGAACGGGAACACCAAACGCCAGGAAAGGAAGAAATGTGGCCAGGGGTGAAGCTAAGGGAAGCCGGGCTGGAAGGAAGGAAAGGGGATGGGAGAGGTGGAGGGGGGCACACAAACAAGTGGAGGAGGAGGAGGAAGAGGAAGAAGACTTCTGCGAGGCACAAAGGAAGGAGGGAGGGAGAAGAGCGGAGGGGGAGAAAGGTGGGACCTGGGACAAAGGGAAAGAAAGAAAGAAAGAAAGAAAGAAAGAAAGAAAGAAAGAAAGAAAGAAAGAAAGAAAGAAAGAAAGAAAGAAAGAAAGAAAGAAAGAAAGAAAGAAAGAAAGAAAGAAAGAAAGAAAGAAAGAAAAGAGGTTGGTTGGTTGGTTGGTTGGTGGCAAGCCGGGACAGTAGCTCCTGCGCCGGGATGGGGCAGGCGGGATCGGCGCGGCGGCGGCGCAGACAATGGGGCAGGCGGGCAGGCAGGAGCGGCGAGCGCGGCCGGCCCCCGTCCCGTCCCGTCGGCATGGGCTGGCTGGCTGGCTGTGGCGGCTGCTCACCTTGCCGGCCGACGATCTCGGCCACGTGCTCGGAGCTGGGCACCGGGACGCACTCGGTGGTGTTGGAGCTGCTCTTGAGGCGCAGCTCGGCTTCCTTGTAGAGGACGCACAGCTTGCCGGCCTCGGCGCCGGGCGGCGGCGGCGGCGGGGGCGCGGGCGGCGGGATGGCGGCCACGGCCACGGCGGAGCCTTTGGGGGCTGCCTGCGGCGGGGGCTGCTGCTGGGCCGAGGCCGGCGGGGGCGGCGGCGGCGGCGGGGGCGGCGGCGCTTGCTGCTGGGGCTGCTGCTGCTGCGGCGTCGAGGGCTGCGCCGGCGGGTTGTTGTTGTTGTTGTTGCTGTCCTCCGCCGCGCCGCCGACCCCCAAGGCCGAGGCGGAGGAGGGGGCGGCCGAGGCGGCGGCGGACGAAGGCTCCCCCAAGCCCAGCAGGCAGAGCTGGTCCAGGGCCAGCTGCAGCGCCCGGTCGTCCTCCAGCAGCGCCCGGTCCTTGCCGCTCCCCGGGAAACAGCCCAGATCCCCGAAGCCCCCGTTCCTTTCCATTATCCCTGACACTACCAAGCTAGGCATGGCTAACAAAGGCTGGGGAGAGAGGGGGGTGGGGGGGCGCGGCGGCGGCGGGATGGTGATGGTGCTGCTGCTGCTGCCGCTGCTTGGATGGGGAGGGGGCTGGGGGTGGTGGGTGGGAGAGGAGGGGGAAGGGGGGAGAAACAAAGAGCCTGCCGAAGAGGAGGGGGCGAGGCACAAAGAGGCGGGGGGGATCGAGGCAAGAGAAAGAGAGGGAGACCCCCGCCCACCTCCCCTCTTTCCCCTGCTGGCCAAGCCCCCCTTCCCCCCTCCTCTCTCTCGCTCTCTCTCTCCCCTGCCTTCTTGTCGATCTGTCTCTTTTTCTCCCGGTTCCTTTTCTGTAACCTGATCCTTCTGTCCAATGTGGATCGAGGCGCACAAAGATCCCCTCTCGCTCGCTCGCTCCTTTTTTTTTTAATGCTCTTGCTGCTCTCGCAGACCCCGCCTGGCTGCTGAAGGGGGTGTGGAGATGAAGAGAAAGAAAGAGAGACAGACCAAAAAAAAAAAAAAGCAAGCCAGGAGGAGGAGGAGGAGGAGGAGGGAAAAAAAGGAAGAATTCAAAGACCACCAAGTCGCCGCCGCGCGTGCAGAAGCCGAGCCAGCCAAGCCCCGAAGAGGAAGACCGGAGCCGCGGCAAAGAGCAGAAAGAAAGAAAGAAAGAAGACCGCGACAGCCCCGGCAGCAGGAGGGGGAAAAGTCTCTTTTGTTTTAAATTCCCTGGCTGCAGCGTGAAACTGACACTCAGGAAGAGGCCCGGAGGCTGATGGGGGATGTAGTTTCGCGGGGAAGCTCACACACCCCCTTTTGCCTCGGCTGGCTGGCGGCTCTTTGCGCTCGAGGTGGGGGGGAAAAATCCGTGCAAACAAGAGAACGCGGACGGGAAAAGAAAGAAGGCCTGGAACAAAGGAGAGGAGAAGAGCCCCGGCAGGAGAAACTTGGGAAAGGGGAGAAGGAAGCGGAAGCGACAGGAGGGCGTTTGGAGGGAAACTGAGGCAGGCGAGAAGGAAGAGCTCAGGCGTGGGGTGGAGGGGGCAGAGGAGGAAAACACAGGTGCCTGATGCAGGAGAGATCAGGAGTAGAGGAGAGAAAGAAGGGATGCCAAGGCAGCTTGGAAAAGAAAGAGAGGAAGGAAGGAAGCCTTCCTTTACACTATGATTAAGGAAGAGCGATATAGGGAGAAGTAGTGGATGAAGGAATAGAATAATGGGAAGGAAGTAATATGAGGCAGGCCAAGGGGAGAAGTGTGAGAAAGCAAACAAAAGGGACACAAGGTGGAAATTATAGTTATCCAAAACGCAGAAATTAGAGAAATGCTGTGTGAGGACCCAGTTCGGGATGAGGGGCAGGTCAAAGTCAGGGATGAGCAATCCCGTCGCACCCACACAGAATGGAGCGTGATCCTGTTGTGTTAAAGAAAGGAAGATGAGGTGAACGAAATGCGGGAGTGTGCGCCCCAGGCTGTGATGGAAAGCAATGGGCCGATTTCTGTAAGAAGTTGTCTTCTGCTGGTGCCTGTTCAGCAAATCACAGAGGCCATTTCTGAGCAGCCCAGTTGCATGTCCTTCGTAAGAACTGGTGACGTGTCATTAGCTTCGAAAAACACCTTATAAAATTCAAAACACAATTCTTTTTTCTTTCAGCAAAGCACCACACGTGCACGTCATGTTTGTGTTCTGGCAATGACGTACCGCAGCTCACGCAACAGTGGTGGGCTGAGTTCATTGTGGAGAATATTGCGAATATTTGAGAATGATAGGCCCCATGCTTTTACAAACCGGCTTTAGCATCACTGAGTCAACAAAATGGGTATCCGCATTTAAACTCATATGTACAACTGCAAAGTCCACGCATAATGACTTACTGCATAACCACCATTTTTAAAAGGTATTGTAATCGTTACTGATAAGACTGTTCAGACAGATGCAGAACTTCATCCAGAAACTCAGTCTACATAGTGGTGCCCTTTGAGGTGACCCACTCAGATTTTTAAAACAACAGTATTGTCCAACCTGGTGTAAGGGCTTCAACCATAAGGCAAGCCACTGCTACTTCTAGCCTAGATACAAATACCTCCAAGATCAGGCCTAAATAGGAGCCCTACCTATTATTTACTTCATAGACAGTCCATCTTACTCACTGAATCAATCAAATTACTCACCTTAGCCTTTGTCAGCACCTGGAATGGAAGCAGGTTTGGCCCTGGTTAGTACTTGGATCGGAAACCGCTAGGTAAAACTTGGGTTGCTGTGCAGCGAAAGGTAATGACAAACCACCTCTACTAGTCTCTTGCCTGGAATATTTCGTGGATGGGGTTGCCTGGAGTTAGTTGCAATATGACAGCGAGTTCTCTTTTCTCACAGAGACTTAATGCAGATCCAAGTTCTCTTTTCTCACTGAGACTCAATGCAAATCATACAATTAAACACAGAGCAATCAACAATGCTATAATGCATATAACCAACAGTGCAATAAAACTGGATGACAGAAATTACAGGGCAATCCTAAACAGAGTGATACCCTTCTGAATCTATTGAAGTCCATGAGTGTAAAAGGGCGTAATTTTGTTTAGAATTGCAATGGTAAAGAACAAATCACTAAAAAACAGCATAACATTCACAGCAAAGCTAGGCTGTAAATGCTATAAAAACAATATAATATATACAAAGAGTGAAGCCATAAAACTGCCTAACATTGCCACATACGTTAGCCACAAGTCCAGTTCTTCTGTAAAAATTAGCAATTCCCATATAAACCTTGATTTTGCTGCTCTTTAAAGTGCTCCAAATGTCTCTACCTACTTGCTGTCCACCAAGAGTTCCCAATACCCTCTGGCACTGGCATAGTGAGAGTACATGAGGAGGCTACAGCCCTGGGCTACACATCCAGAGAGGGTACATAGTCACCCCCCCCCCCCCCCGCCTATGCTCATGTGGAATTCAAGTGTGGAACCAGCAACCCTGCCCCAATCTCCACGTGGAGTCCAGAGTGGCCTGTTTGCTCCTGACCTGCAGTTTAAAGTTAGCCTTGAGGCTAGCAGGAAACTAAAATACTCAAGGCTGACCTGCTCTAGTTTTATACTGTTGGCTCCCCCCGCTCTCAACCTGCCAAGCTCCACCTGACTGGGAGGCAGCGTTGTATAGTGGTTAAGGGCAGGTGGACTCTAATCTGGAGAACCGGGTTTGATTACCCACTCCTCCACATGAACCGCAGACTCTTACTTGGTGAACCCCGCTCTTACATTCTAGCTGGATGACCTGGCTTGGGCCAGTCACAGTTCTCTCAGAACTCTCTCAGCCCCACCTACCTCACAAGGTGTCTGTTGTGGGGAGAGGCAGGGAAAGGAATTTGGGAGCCCCTTTCAGTCTCCTTACAGGACAGATGGGGGGGGGGTGTATAAATCCAAACTCTTATTTTTCTTCCCTCGGTACTCCATTTGCTGCTGGTCTCAGCGAGGTTTGGGGCTAGCTTTAAACTTCAGGCTTCCAGCATGCAGTTTAAAGCTGGACCTGGCCAGTGAAGATTGGGTGGAGGTGGCTGGCCCCGAACTCCATGTTGAGTTTGGGGGGCGGGGTCAGTCTAGGTCTAGCCCTATTGACCTGGCCGGGGGCGGGGGGCACTCAATGCTCAAGGTGAGACCCAGGCGTTGCTGTAGTAAACTATACTTATTATTATTATTATTATTTATTAAACTTGCTATACCGCCTCTATCCTCAGAGGGTTTCAGGGAAGGTGTGAACAACATATAAAAGTCCTTACAAAAACATAAAAATCTTAAAGAAACAAGGTACATTCCTACCACAATGGTCTGCCAGGGACCCATATTATGCCACCTCTGCTTCCAAAAGTAAGGGAGGGTCCCACAATTAGTGTTAGAGGATACCCCTGCATTCTTGGACTCCAGCCTGAATCCTTGTATTTTGGGAGCTTGCTTCTTGCTAGGTCTCCTTGCATGTCTGTTCTCTGGGGCTGATGAAAGGAAATATTGATCATCCTAGCTGAGAGACTCACATAAAAGCCCAAACTCTTCCTGGTCTTCCTGCCAGAAGGCCAATCTAGTGCAAACTTTATGCATCAATAGGGTTGTTACCTCTGGATCAGGAACTATCTGAGCATTTTGGGAGTGAAATATGGGAAGGGCTGGGTTTGGAGTGGGTAGCGACTTCCACGAGATTTAATTCCATACAGTCCACCTGGCAAAGAGGCTATTTTCTCCAGGTGAACTTATCTCTGTTGCCTGAAGATCAGTTGTAATAGCAGATGATCTCCAGCCTCCGCCTGGAAATTGGCAACCCTAATTATCAGGCCTCCTGTCTTCCCCCGATGAGGTTATCTGTTGACGGCAGAGAGGTCACTGGGTTTTCACCAGGCTTCAGTCCACCCACTTGCTTTCCAGGTCTTTAAGGAGAAGTACCTGGCACTCACTTCAATGCCCACTCCAGAAAGACTCCTTGGCCAGATGCTGGCCTACAATTGGCTTTGCCCCTGGATTGACCCACCTGCAAATTAGTCTCGGCACACACACACACACACACCCCTCTCACAGTTGCTAGTCCTGCCAGGACTTGCACATCACTTTTCTTTGTGTTTTGCTGCCTACGGCCCCATGTTGACAGGTGACGGAGTTATAAGGAAATTTATCTACTGTACCACCTAATCCATTGTAAAAAAAAAAAAAGGAAAAGAAAAACCCAATCTTTTCTCATAACTAAGTTATTGCAGTGGGAAGAGGTCATCGCTCAGTGGTGGAATGCATATTTATTACACAAATAAAAATAACAATAAAAAACAACCAGGCTCCATTCCTGGCATTGCCAATAGCAAGGCTGGGAAAGGCCTCTGCCTGAGGTCTTGAAGATCCTCCTAGAGTCAGTTCAGACTGCACTGAGTTAGATTGTCTGAATGGAGACATTATTGTCTGCTAAGCCTGGACTCCACCAGCCACTGGGCTTTTCCTGTCGGCCAAATGCTCCCAATATGGGCACACCCTGCTCTGCTGAGCATGTCAACGTTGCTGATCTCCCTCTGCCTGGCAGGGGCTGATGGGAATTGTAGTTCATGAACATCTGGAGAACCATAGGTTGGCCACCCCTGCTGTAGGATTTCCCTGAAACTGCTCTAGGATTTCCAGTTCATCTTCTGTATCAGATGAACTGGAGCTCGTTCAGTGGTCTTATACATTCTTTGCTTGCAGAAGGTCATAGGAGGTTCAAACTACGGCACCTCCATCTACAGTGATCTACTAGCGCTGGGGAAAGGCCTCTGAGACTTCCAAAAGCCAAGCCAAGTAGACAATACTGGACAGGGTTGCCAGCCTCCAGGGGGTGGCTGGAGATCTCCTTCTATTACAACTGATCAAGTGACGGAGAAAATGGCTGCTCTGGAAGGTGGGCTACATGGCACTGTAGCCAAAGGTGGGATCCAGCAGGTTCTCACAGGTTCCCGAGAGTAGGTTACTAATTATTTGTGTGTGCCGAGAGTGGGTTACTAAATGGTGATTTTGCCACGTGATTTTTGCCTTAGCCACGCTCTCCTCCTTTCTCAGCAGTAGCAAGCACAAGAACTTGAAGCAGTCCTAGCCCAGGAGGTGCACTGGCGTGCTGATGTGCAGGCCCTGCGCCTGCGTGCATTCGTTTCCTGCCCAAGGACCGGCGCAGCGGCTGCGTCCTTGCCACAGCCCCGCCCAGGAATGCCCCGCCCCAGAATGCCCGGCCACACCCCTGTTGTGCCCCGCCCAGCCCCACTGGCACTACGCCACAATTTGAATCCCCCCACCATGGGAACCTGTTACTAAAATTTTTGGATCCCACCACTGACTATAGCCCATTGGTCCCTCCCCTCTCCAAACTCCGCTCCTTCAGGCTTCACCTCCAAAATCTTCAGGTATTTTCCAACCTGGAGCTGACAACCTTAGGACTGGGCTCGACTGCCCAGCTCTGTAAAAGCAGCTTCACATATTCTTCACTTCTGAGGGGGATGGAACAACGTTTTCAAGCTCTGTCATCTTCCCTTCATCCTCTTCTGTCTGCTGAAAGAGAGCCTGGCCATGAGGCACAGGGAACAGTGCCCCATGATGGACAGCAGAGTGTGGAAAGGATCTAACCCAGTGATGGCGAACCTTTTCGAGACCGAGTGCCCAAATTGCAACCCAAAACCCACTTATTTATTGCAAAGTGCCAACATGGCAATTCAACCTCAATACTGAGGTTTTAGTTTAGAAAAAAATTGTTGTTTGGGGGCATGTGTTACTCGGGAGTAAGCTTGGTGAAGCAATCGTGCAATGCTTCGAACAGGTGAATCACGACCCTAGGAGGGTTTACTCAGAAGCAAGGCCAGCCTAGGTGTGTGTGTGGGGGGAGCGATTTTCCGCTCCCCACATGACGAACTCTGTGCATGCGTGCCCACAGAGAGGGCTCTGAGTGCCACCTCTGGCACCCGTGCCATAGGTTCGCCACCACTGATCTAACCTGTGAGGCCCAATCCACCCGAAAGTTATTTCAGTAGCAGCTGAATACAATGAATGTGAATGAAGTTTGGACAAGAGAATTTCCTGGTGGAATAGGAACAGCATTTCACAGTTCAAAAACGGGTCCCTCTTATTTTAATAACGTATATATTTATGTTATGTGTACCCACCTTTCTCCCTACTGTTGCCCAAACTAGCTTTCGTTATTTTATTTTCTTGCATTTTACCCTCACAACAAACCTGTGAGGTAGGTTTGATTGATAATGCACAGCCAGCCCGAAGTCTCCCAGTGGCGTTCTGTGGTAGAGTGAGGTTTCAAACTGGAATTTGCCAGATTCTAGTCGGACATAATAAACCAGCCACTGCACCACACAGGTTGTCCTACAGATGACCCATAATTTCATAACAAGGATTGTTGCCCGCACCTGCCATTGAACATGCTGAAGGTTCTATTGTGTATTCATTTACTCTACACTGTTTTAAAAACCAGTAGGGTAGAAGATACACAGGAAGAAAACATAATTATCCTGCAGTCTTTTGTCAGTGATTCTCAGTAATATGGCACTGTTTACCACCTTCATGTGAACATGTATGTACACAAGGCACAAGATGCATCCCCCCTCCCACTCAAATATTTAACTTCTAGAGACTATAGGATGGGAGCAGAACGCTGACAACTAACAATGCTACCAAATCATGTTAATAACATTTCAACCAGCTGTTTCCAGAAAAAAGTCAAAACAGGGACACTGATTTCCAAGGGCAGAAATCAGAACTGGAACAATCCTTTCCAAGTAGGGACGATTGGAACATCCGGGATTTGCCTAGGGTTAATTAGTGGGTAGCAGATTCCTGGGTAGGGGATTAGAAAGGGTTTTTCCGTCCCAGGCACAAAAATATCTCGAACCACCTCTGCTTCGAACCCCTCTTTTGCCTTAGTCTTGCCTTCTCTTGCTTCCTACTTGAAATCAGTTCCAAACACAGCCCGAGTTATAACAAAGAAGACAAGGGAACAAGGTGAAAAGGACAATAAGCAGAAGAATGACTTCACTATTGGGACAGCAACTTGAGCCGAAAATCAGTGATGGACACTGATACAAATTTGGGGATTGCTCAGTCAACAAGGTACCCAATAAGGGAACACCTCTGGAGCAAGCGCCATTCCAGAGGATGGCAGGATTTGCGTGTCTTCTCCCTGTAGGAAAAGAAGAACTAAGGGCAAGAATTAAATCAGACATAAGGACAAAAGGACAGGGTTGGCCAAACCCCAAAAGAACTCGCCACACGACAAGGAGTATTACACTACTGGATAAGTGTTAATAACAACAGTGACTACAGTATTGCATATATACAATATTCACAAAGTGACATAAATTCATTAAAAATGATGAAGTCCATTCATGAATCCATAAGGTTCTCCCGATGGTAATAATGTCATATAAATATTTTCATTCACAGCCCAATGGAAAACAAGACTGGATATGGTGGAAAGGCAGTCCACTCACCATACCGCCAAATAGCACAGATTCAAAAGAGCAGCAACCATACTGCCAACTTGCACAGAGAGCAGCAATTTGTGAATATTATATATATGCCATACTATAGTCACTGTTGTTATTAACACTCATCCAGTAGTGTAATTCTCCTTGTCGTGTGGTGAGTTCTTTTGGGGTTTGGCCAACCCTGTCCTTTTGTCCTTTTTCCTGTAGGAACCTGTCTGTTTGCTCTGCGGAGGCCTGGCTCTGGATGCCCCATCTCATCTGAGATAAGGCAAGTGGCTACTAAGCACCTTCTTTGTTGTGGTGCCCTAATTACGAAACACTCACTTTTAGGGGCCATGAGATAAAGTCACTTTACATCCAGAAGATTTTGGTGGGTTTAAGAATGGGTCACAGGAAAAGTAAATCCTTTTAGACCTGACTAGATTTTTAAAAAATTGGTAAGATGCCTGGGCTATTGTTTGATAGAACGGTGAAATAGGAAACTTTAAAATCAGTTAATAGCAACCAAGTGGCGGGTTCCAATTGCCGTTGTTATCAGCCACCAAGTATGTCAGCCAACTGCCCAGTTTGATCTGGCCTGCAAACGTTCTCCGTAATACGGCAGGGCCAAGTCTGCATTTCTCGTGTGCAAAGCTTTGTGGCGCTTCCACCCCCCCTCTCCAACGATGCCCGTTTCTTAATGGGCAAATTGTCAAGAGGAACAACGGCCATAAATTGATGGGGGGGGGGAAACATTTCTACCGCATGATGCACAACAATGCAAACCCCCCAATACAGGCCCCACTTTCCCCCTCTCTCCCCACAGGCTTTCTTAATAGGAGCAAGAAGGGCTGTCGATTGGGGGATGGAAGAAGTTAAGCACTGCTGGGCTGCTGCCCTTGTTCCTAAATCAGGAAGGGGCACAGGGAAGAAAGCCTCACCAGGTGGCTTTTTTTTCATATTAAGCCGAAAGTCGAGGGTGTGACCTCAGGAGTGAGAAGGGCTTTTGTGTGGCTGCTTTGAGAGACTCCCCCCTCTTTTTTTGAGGCTAGAAACGAATTAATGCTTCCCCGTGAAATGAGAGATTGTGCTAAGCTTCCGCGAAGGAGCAAGAGAGAGAGGCTCATGGGAGACCCCCATTGAGACTTGGTACCCTGCAGGTCTGACTGGAATAACTCTGGCCTGCTTCTCTCTCTGGATGGGGAAAGGAAAAAGAGTTCTTGTTGAATGAGAATGGACAAGTTCACCAGTGTGAGCTCTGCTCACTTTCCCCTTTCTTGTCCTTCAACAGATCTTCTCTTTGCTACACAGGAAGATGTCTGCTTGGCGGCGGGTTTTGTTCAGCAAGGTAAGGCAAGGCCTCTCTCTCTCTCTCTCTCTCCTTCTCTTTCTGTGCAACTTTTTGCCTGGATGGTTTAGGGGACCGGCTTCCCAGCTGGCCTCAACACAGATCTTTGTAGAAAAGCCAGCAAGTTGCCAGAGAGCCTCGTAGCACCTTAAAGACGGACAGAGAAATAAACAGAAGACGCCACAAGACTCTTTGCTGGTTTTGCACCAAATGAATACAGCTACGTTTTCAGAAAAAGAAGCTCAGGTCCGCACAGATGAGATTCTTCCAAATATCTGAGATAGCTTGGCCCGACATCTTCGGGGCAAAATGTCTTGAAAAATGTCAATAATGATCTGTCCTGTATTGGAAAGGAATGACACGCTCATTTACAAAGACATCTGATTCTGACTTTAGATGCTACACATTTTTACAGGCACTATTATTAACGTTACTGTGATTGAGACAGTGCCATCAAAAATGTGTGACACTTTACAGAGGAACAGAAGCAGAAAGTCTTACGTTCTGCTGAGCCCAAGGAGCTTACATGGTGTATGTTGACAGTCGGATGGACAACGGAAGGAGGGCCACGTAGAGTATTGATTGTGTGCCTATGAAACTGTAGTGTACACACATGCCAACTGCATGTTTCTGGATATATGTGTCGTTTGAGTTTAGATACCAGAGAGCAAGAATTGGTCACAGTTCCCTGTCATGTTTATCTATGGTTGCAATCATATGAACACATATAGGAACACAGGAAGCGTCATTGTGAGATCCTCGATCTATCAATATTGTCTACTGCGACTGGCAGGGCCCTTCTGCACGTGCAGAATAATGCACTTTCAATCCACTTTCAATGCACTTTGCAGTTGGATTATACTGTGCAGAATAGCATAACCCACTTACAAACAATGGTGAAAGTGGATTGAAAGTGCATAATTCTGCATGTGCAGAACAGAGGTGGGATCCAGCAGGTTCTCACAGGTTCCCGAGAGTAGGTTACTAATTATTTGTGTGTGCCGAGAGGGGGTTACTAGTGGTCACCAGATTTTAGCCATGTGATTTTTTGCCTTGAATTCGCCCTTCCCTCTCAGCAGATAGCGTGCACCCAGGCAACTTTGAAGCCAGCTCTAGGGCAGGAGGTGCACCGGCGTGCGTGGCAGCCTGCGCCTGCGTGCATTCGTTTCCCGCCCAAGGACCGGCACAGCGGCTGTGTCCTTGCCACAGCCCCGCCCAGGAATGCCCCACCCCCAGAATGCCCGGCCACGCCCCTGTCGTGCCCCGCCCAGCCCCATTGGCACTATGCCACAGTTTGAATCCCACCACCATGGGAACCTGTTACTAAAATTTTTGGATCCCACCACTGGTGCAGAAGGGGCTGCAGTGACTCTCCAGGGTCTCAGGTTGAGGTCTTTCATATCCTTGTAACTGGAGATGCCAGGACCTGAACCCAGGACCTCCTGCTTGCCAAGCATATGCACTATTGTGAGTCCCTCCCCAGGTATTGTGGGGCTGAGTAAGAGCAGCGCTACCCTGATCTGGATGGCCCAGGCTACCCAATCGTGTCAGGTCTCAGAAACGAAGCCCTGATTAGTGCTTGTATGGGAGGCCACGCAGGAAGACCAGGGTCGTGACATGGAAGCAGGCAGTGGCAAACCATCTCCGAGTATTTCATCTCGAAAACCCTATAAAGTCACCATAAGTCAGCTGTGATTTGACAGCCAAAAGAAAGGGGGATGCATGCTCTGAGCCGGGAGAAACGAATACACAGCCCTGGTACCATGGTACCTTCTTCTGCAGGTTCCCTCAAAATTGCAGTCCTAGGCAGAATTATACTCTTCCAAATCCATTGAAGTCAATGGACTTAGACAGGTGTAACTCTGTTGAGAGTTGCACTGTGCAATAATGTTTCGACCAGACTTCATTCCCCCTGAAAAAGCAGGTCCATGCAGCCTTAGCGGTGGTGGGAAGAAGTTATTAGATCTAGATGGAAGCCCCAGTGTCTCCTGCAGTACACAGCGACCTTTTCCAACTGCAGTCATTCCCTGATTGGCAAGATTTTATTTCACGTTTATTTATGCTCTGTAACATTCAGGTTGAACCACTGCAACATGCTCTGAGGAGCAGCAGTGGTGTAGGAGGTTAAGAGCTCATGTATCTAATCTGGAGGAACCGGGTTTTATTCCCAGCTCTGCCGCCTGAGCTGTGGAGGCTTATCTGGGGAATTCAGATTAGCCTGTACACTCCCACACACGCCAGGTGGGTGACCTTGGGCTAGTCACAGCTTCTCGGAGCTCTCTCAGCCCCACCTGCCTCACAGGGTGTTTGTTGTGAGGGGGGAAGGGCAAGGAGATTGTAAGCCCCTTTGAGTCTCCTGCAGGAGAGAAAGGGGGGATATAAATCCAAACTCTTCTTCTTCTTCTTCTTCTTTTTCTGAGTGGGGCTGCCTTTGGAGACTGTTTGGAACTTAATTTGGTTGAAAATTCTGCTCGGTTTGCTGGCAAGTACAAATGAACAAAACTAGATAATCCCAATACTGGAAGGTCTACGGTGCCTTTAAATTTTTGTTTATTTGTTTCTGAGCATGAAGCCCCTAAACCATTAGGGACCAGGAAACCTAAGAGGCCACATAGCTCCCATGTGCGCCTGCCTGTCAGCATACATGGTCTGCTGAGATCAAGTATGGTGTGTTGCTTAAGGCCCCTTCAGCACATGCAGAATAATGCACTTGCAATCCACTTTCAATGCACTTTGCAGCTGGATTTTACTGTGCGGGATAGCAAAATTCACAGTCAAACAATTGTGAAAGTGAATTGAAAGTGCATTGTTCTGCATGTGTGGAAGGGACCTAAAAGTGGTGGACTCTAATCTGGACTCTAATCTAATCTAATCTGGACTCTAAAAAGTGGCTCCCCCACCCCCCAGAGCATTTTCCCCCCACTTACTTTAGTAAAACAGTTCAAGCTGGAGAAGCAGCCTGTTCCCTTCAGGCTGAAAATGGCCTGGTGGGAACTATACTTCCCAGGAGACCTTGCGACCCCCAAGGTATTATGGGAAGTGTAGTTCCCACCAGACCATTTTCAGCCTGAAGGGAACAGGCCGCTTCTCCAGCCTGCACTGTTTCACTAAGGTAAGTGAGAGGGGGGCAGGGCGCCACGGGGGGGGGGGGGCAGAAAACACAGAGTGTGCACCAGGTGCAGTATGGTCCAGCTATGCCTCTGGACAATATTGACTTTGATGGACCAATGGTCTGATTCTGTATGAGGTGTCTTCATGTACACATGTGGCAGAGCCCTTCGGGAATGGGCAGTCTAACACATTTAATAAATAAATAAATAAAATCTCAATCATTTTTTGGGTTTTTAAAAATATTTATACCCTGTCCTACCCCCAAAGGGCTCAGGGCAGCTTACAATGGCATTAAGCCTAAAATAATACATAAAAATACATTTATATTCCGCTCTACCCCAGCTAAAGGTCAGGCTCAGGGAGGCTTACACTTAGTCAACATATAACATATACAACCAATACATAATACTATAATCAATACAATCTATAAATAATACAGTCTCTAAATGGTGCAATCAGCAAAGTAAATAATTTACACCAGAGCAATAAATAGTTAACATTTACAAAATATTCAGACATAAGCACCTTTCCATTTTCCATTTCAGTCTTCAACAGTGGATAAATTTACCCAAACAAATCTATAAATAAATAGGATATAACAAAATAAGAGTTCCCACTAAAACCTACTAGACCCTCCCACCGCACCTCCCTTCTCCAAATCATGGCAATTTTCAGTTAAGCAAACAGAGAACATTTCAACAATGCAAATCTCAATCTCCTCTCTCCAAATGTTTGGGAAAAGGGGATGACTTTCACTTTGCATATAGAACTCAAAAGAGCGGATGCCCATCAACAGATGCATGATAGGTTGTTCATAAAGAAAGTACAAAAACAGGAAAGGCCCCGTAGCTGGCACTTACTTGTCTTACCTCTAAAGACGGGAGCATCCAAGATAAGGCCTTAACACAATGTTTCCCAACCTTTTCGAGGTCAGGGTACCCTTGACCTCACTCTTCATATCTCACGGTACCCCTGCCGCCACCCTCCACCTTCCCCTCCCATTGCCCCTGCTTGCCACACCCCCCACTTTCCCCTCCCAGGGCCAAGGGTAGCACTGGGGGTGGTGGTGGCTGCTGACCTTGTGGCAGGCCCTGCCCCATGGGCCAGCTCCACATGTCACTGCCTAGGCCCGGTTCGGGAGACACCACAAAAGGAAATGAGGAGGGGCTGATAGGTGGTTGCCAGCGGTGTGCCCCCTGGGACATGCTCATGGCACCCCAGGGTACCAGGGAATCCTGGTTGAGAATGGCTGCTTTAACAGATTATCTGGAGGACTGGGCATGTTCAAATAAAAGGAGCAAAGAATGCTGGACATACAAACCTTCTCAGAGGTCTACCTGCATTTGTGTGAAAATGGGGAGCAACCTGCAGGAGTCTGCAACCTGTGGCTCTCCAGATGTTCATGGACTACAATTCCCATCAGCTCCTGCCAGCATGGCCAAAGAGGTCCTTCACATCACATTGTATTCCATGAACTTCTGGAGAGCCACTGGTTGCAGACCCCTGTCAGCTAGCCAGTTGCAAAGCTACTGTGGCAAGAAAGATCATAGGGACTTCAGCTTGGATCCAGTGATCACAAGCAAAAACATGGACAGCATTAATGCAGCTCTGCTTGTACAATATATTTTATTTAATTTATCTGAGATGAGGTGAGCTGTACGCTGCCCTTTCCCATGGGCTTGAATGGGGCAGGGAGCTTCCAGCATAGGACAACTACAGTAAAATGATGCACAGCATCTGTTGGCTGTTTCCCCACTTCTAAGATGGCGGTCGATATGCACCAGTTTTGTTTGTTCCAGGACCTTTTGAGCGCGAGGTCATGTTCCCCACCACAGCTTCTGCCCCTTGGTCCAATGAACGTGGCAGCCACGCAGCAGCCAGGCAGGATTCCCCACGATCTGCTCAGGGGGTGTCCTGATTGGCTGCTGCATTGTGCTGCGGTGGGAATTTTTGTTTTCTTTTCAAAGGGTCAAATCAACGTCTCCACGTCTATTTGAGCACACACAATATGCTTCTATGCCCATGTGTGCTCAAAACTACGTGCAGACATGGATTTGTAGTGTTAAAAATAAAAAAAATTAATAACCAGCTGCGCACACACCCCGCCATGGCCTGATTCGACGGGAGGGTCCATGTCACTAAGCGGCGGGAAAATTGAAACCCGGAGTCACCCCCCGAGCTGCCCCACTACTTGGGTTTTTCCAAAAGGCGCTGTTCCGAACAGGAACAGAAATGACGCGCTGAGGGGGTAGGAGAGCGGCAGAATCGGAGCAGCTGCATTGTTGCCGCTGCTGTAGTGGGGAGTGCGGCTGGACCCCGCACTACTTGCCACGAGTAGCACGCAACAAAAGGTGAGTGGGGAAACGGCCCTGATCTATCTGTAAGGTATGTATCCAGTTGGAAATAAGCTCACATAAATTAAGACATAATAGTTCCCAAACAGCTTATACAGAAAAGTATATTGGGAAGGAACTCTTTCCTCCCTGCATATTATAGTGCCCAGAATGATTTTGTGCAAGCAGAAGCGCAGATAGGGAAACAATAAGCTTGCCTTAGTGCAAACAGCTACCACATTCTTTTTCTTGTGCGTCCATTTGCACAAGAGCTCTAGCACAAGTGGAACATTTGTGCTGGATCCAAACCTATGTGTGGTAACTGATGTGTTATTTGTTATCAGGTTTCCTGATCTCTTCACAAAGGAAATAATGAAGTCTTCCTCTACTCTACTGTCGTAAAGAGTGGGGAATAAATCTAAATAATACATAAATAATGCTCTTACAATAAATCAGTGAGTTTGCGGCAGAGGCAGAGTGGGGTGGGGCATGACGCCACAGGCGGAGCTGCAGAGGGGCAGGGCCTGGCTGCGGAGGGGGCGTGGCATGGCGATCCGGGGTGGGGAGGGGGCGTGTGGCACTGTGGCAGGGGCACTGCTTCCCCTCGCTCTGCCTCTGGCTTGCGGGCTGGCGAGTAGTGTGAACTTCTCCAATAAGCTTCGTGGCCAAACAGGATTTGAACCCAGATCTCCTCAGATCCTGAAATAATAGAGGGTACTCCTTCTGGCAGTGGGGAGATTCTGATTCCTTATGCAAAAACTCTTCCAGCATATTACAGAGAACAGTGCAGGGAGTTTTAGGTGCAGAGGAGCATCCAGAAATGAGATTCCCTTACCTGCAGCGTTGTTCTGCCATACAGCATGCTTTAGGCAAGCATTCTAGGTGCTGTGTCAAACTGGCTTTCATTTTAATCTTTAAAATACTTTTTTTTTAAAAATCCCTCCCGAAGAAGAAGAGGAGGAGGAGGAGTAGTTTGGATTTATACCCCACGCTTCTCTCATGTAAGGAGACTCAAGGTGGCTTACAAGCTCCTTTTCCCTTCCGCTCCCCACAGCCGACACCTTGTGAGGTAGCTGGAGCTGGGAGAGTTCTGAGAGAACAGTGACTGACCCAAGGTCACCCAGCAGGAATGTAGGAGTGCGGAAACACATCTAGTTCACCAGATAAGCCTCCGCCACTCAGGTAGAGGAGTGGGGAATCAAACCTGATTCTCCAGATTAGAATGGCCACTAACCTAGATAGCTTTAAAAGGGGCTTGGACAGATTTATGGAGGAGAAGTCGATTTATGGCTACCAATCTTGATCCTCTTTGATCTGAGATTGCAAATGCCTTAACAGTCCAGGTGCTCAGGAGCAACAGCCGCAGAAGGCCACTGCTTTCACATCCTGCATGTGAGCTCCCAAAGGCACCTGGTGAGCCAGTGCGAGTAGCAGAGAGCTGGACTAGATGGACTCTGGTCTGATCCAGCTGGCTTGTTCTTAGGTTCTTATGTTCAAATCCACCTGCTCTTAACCACTACACCACGCTGGCACTCTCCTAAACCTCCCAAATATGCAGATAAAAAACGCACATCTTTTTTTTCTTAAACCCCTGTTTTGCCTGCCCAGGCCAGATCTGGATGCACAGCCCGTCTCGAAAGTTGTGCTTGAGATTCACAACACAGAACATGAACCTGACTGGAGCAGAGGGAAGGAGGGAGGAGAAAGAAAGTTGCAGAACAGCCGTGGAGCCAGGTGAGCCTGCCGCAATCTCCTCGCAGCTCCCTGACGGCTGGTGCACCTTTTGCCTTTGTTGAGGTGGCACTCCGCAGGCCAGCCAGACACTCAGCAGCTGCTCAGACCACAAGAGAGAAGAGCCTGCGTCGGAACAACAAAGTCGGCGGGCGAGCCGGTGCCAACTCGGTGATCCCAGCGGATGCCATCCTTTTTGTCTCGCAGGTAAGCTCGAGTTTCAAGGCTTGAAATGATTTGGGGGGGGGGGGGTAATCTTCAACAGAAGGCGAGAATGGCTGTTGGCAAAGACACACCTGTGAAAACAGGAGAGTCCAGAATATCTTCTGTGTGTTTTTCAAAGGAGATTACAATTGCAGAGAGTTGTGTTGGTCTGTAGAAGGCCTCTGAAAGCAACAGTAGGGGAAATAGGTTTTCTTAGGGCCCGCTCAGATATCACATCTGTCTCCAGCACTAATTGGAACTCACGGCTCCTCGGTAAGGCGGCCACACAGAAAAACATAGCTGTTTTTATGCTAGCAATCAGGAGATGAATGTGAGGCGGTGCACTAGATAAAGGGTCAGATTAAAACCAAACTGGGTAGTATTATCTAATGAATGGAAGGAACTCATCTTCCCTCTCATCAGTGGGTAACTGATATTGTGCATTTACCCCAGTAGCCCGGTACAGACTAACCCAGAGGTAGGCGACCTTTTCCGCTGAAAAAAAATAACTCACCATCTACCTATGAGGAGGTTGGTGTGATGCGTAACACAAGGGAGGTGGAAGCACTTGGCTAGATGTAACCCCCCCCCCCTTTTTCGCACGGAAGTAAGAGACTGAAACCGAGGCTTCTTCAGAAATGTTGATGTGCGACTTAAGTAGTTTTACTTTCAATGCACATACCTTGGAACGTGATTGCAGTGGATGAAAATAATACCTGTTTAACATCTGATCCTAAAAGATGCTTTGTGAGCAGAGTTTTAGTGAGCGACAGGAACTTGGGATCCTTGCAGCCTGATGTCCTCAGGCTGGTTCAGCACAGACAACACAGGCTCATGGAACACATTTCTGTTGCCTGTGGCACCATTTGCATGGTGGCTGCAGGGGCCAGCCAGGATTGCTGGGATCATAGAGGCAGGAGGCAGGACCGCACAGCCAAAAATCCCCCTCATCCGAAAATCCATCGCTGAGAATCCCCCCACCCCAAAATCCACCCCCTTAGAATCTACCCCCACTCCAGAATCCACTGCACAGCACGGCAGCTGCCTACTGGAGTATCCACTCTAATGGCGGCCACCTGGGGGATCCATCATAATGGTGGACAGAAGGGGGTGGGGATTGAATGCTTCCTGCTTGCCGTAGTTCACACAGGCAAACAGGAAGCATTTGCAACCAGGGGGTAAAAAAAAGTCACTAATTTAGCAATTTTCATTCAACCCAGGTTTTGGCCAATCAAATGGGTTAGAGGCGTTTGTGGGTTGAGTTCTGTGGGAACTCCCCCCCCCCCCAACACTTTTAAGAAAGGGTAAGAGAGTATGTATGAAGAATAAACTCAGGCAAAAAGGGGAGGAGAGGAAGAAGAGTTCGGATTTATATCCCACCTTTCTCTCCTGTAAGGAGACTCAAGGTGGTTTACAACTCCTTTCCCTTCCTCTCCCCACAACAGACACCTTGTGAGGCAAGCGGGGCTGAGAGAGTTCTGAGAGAACTGTGACTAGCCCAAGGTCACCAGGAATGTAGGAGTACAGAAACACATCTGGTTCACCAGATAAGCCTCAGCCACTCAGTTGGAGGAGTGGGGAATCAAACTCAGATCTCCAGATTAGAATGCACCTTCTCTTAACCACTACACCATGCTGGCAGAGGCAGCCAGAGGCATGAAAGGCTAGCATGTGCATATCTTACCAGTGCTTCCTCATAGGGATGCCCCCCTGCATAGAGAGCCAAACCCCCCAACTTTTAAAGGGAACATCAACACAGTTCCATATTTACCCCGAGTATGAGAAGTGGCCTTCTCTGCACTTTCCATTTTACACCAGACCTAAGTTAAACCTTCCTGGTTCAAGAGAGGAACTCTGGGATGGCTTCAGGTGGAGCATCTATTACTTGCAGCCACTAAGGAGAGGGGAGAGCTCAGTTCCACATTCAAAATGTTGTCTGGAAGTCCTCCTTTTCCAACCCTTTAAAGGGCACCTTTGCTTTCCCAGCTGGCAAATCCATATCTTTACAGCAGGGGTGGGGAACGTCTGGCCCATGGGCCATATAAGGCCCATGGAATCATTTGGTGTGGCCCTGCCAAGGGAGCTGCAGGAGAGACTTGAAATTCAAACCTGGAAAAGCAGTTGCGAGAAGCAACATCGTCAATACCAGCCAACATCACACACCTCACCAAAGAGAAGCAGCTCCAGCCATCACATTAGGGGTGAGTTAATTGAATGTTCTACCAAATATAGCAGGCTAATGTTTAAGCTGGTAACTTTGTGTGGCCCACAAATGATGTTATAAATATCCAAATGGCCCTTGGCAGAAGAAAGGTCCCCCACCCCTGCTTTACAGTGTGGCTGGGCTGAGAAAGGGAAAGGGAAGGGAAACAGGGGAGGGGTTTCAGGTTGTGGGGTGACCTGTGGAGCAGTGGCATGGAGGCGAGCAGAGGCAGCAATAGCGAGCAGAGGGAGCACGTGGTCAATTATACATTGGTGCTCCACCATGCAGCGAAGGCACTTTTCCTTTGAGGTGGAGCTTTCGTTGCAGACATGCTTGCATTTATGGTGCTGTAGATCCTGGAAGCTCCATGGTTCCTGAGAGTGGGCAAATCTGGTATTTTCCCTTGCTTTGGAGTTTCTGCTCCTTCCAGTCCCATCCCTACCCCCCACAGGCATTTCTGGGGGATTAACAGCACGCTTTTCCTCAAAAGCCAAAAATTAATAATGAGTCGTCACAATAGCAATGTGAAGAATATCAATATAGCCCTGTTTGCACACTTCCACCTCTTCTTCCCTCCCTCTTTTTCCACCCTCCAGGCTCCCACTGCTTTCTCAATGGTGGGGGGGGGGGGAAGCAGGGGCTTGCCCGGTTGTGGCATCCTCCCTCACCACCAATGATTGATTGGGCCTAGCCCACCTACCTTCCAAGATGTCCTGCACTAAAGCAGAAGGAGGGAGCAAGGTTGCACTCTGGAAGAATATCCATATAATTTTTTTTTTTAGCTGTCAATTTTGGAATTGATGGGGAGCGACCCAGAGGTGAGGGCAGGCAAGCTGTGCAGCAGGTAGTGGGAAACCTCCTTGTGCAGTGGTGGGATCCAAAAATTTTAGTAACAGGTTCCCACATGGGTGGTGGGGATTCAGAAAACTGTGAATTGTGCCAAGCGTCAATGGGGCTGGGGCGACGGCCACGGCCCGAGTGAGGGCGGGCATTCTGGGGGGGCCAGAAGGAGCATTCCCTGGGTGGGGGGCTGTGGCAAGGGCTTGCAGCCAAGGCTGCTTGATCCCTAGGGCAGGAAACGAATGCACGCAGGTACAGGCTGCCACACATGTCAGTGCACCTCCTGCTAGACTGCTTCAAGTTCTGCGTGCTACTGCTGAGAGGAGGGGCGTAACTAAGGCAAAAATCATGTGGCAAAATCACCCATTAGTAACCCCCTCTCGGCACACACAAATAATTAATAACCTACTCTCAGGAACCTGTGAGAACCTGCTGGATCCCACCTCTGTCCTTGTGTGTAAACAAGGAAACATGTTCCCCACTCCTGCTGTAAAGATATAGTTTTGCCAGCTGGGGAAGCAAAGGTGCCCTTTAAAGGGCTGGAAAAGGAGGACTTCCCACTGCGACTCTACTGTGGAGCAAAGAGCATCGGGGAAAGTGTTCCATGCATAATAGGCCTGGGTCACTGGGTGTGTGAAAAGGGCCCTCAAGTCACA
Organism: Sphaerodactylus townsendi; assembly: GCF_021028975.2. Lineage (NCBI taxonomy): Eukaryota > Metazoa > Chordata > Lepidosauria > Squamata > Sphaerodactylidae > Sphaerodactylus > Sphaerodactylus townsendi. Next base: position 20,967,825 of record NC_059425.1, on the reverse strand, counting down.
GCAAGGGGCTTTCAAGGCAAGTGTGAATCAGAGGGGGTTTGCCATGGCCTCCCTTTGCACAGTCTTCATTGACGGTCTCCCATCCAAGTACCAACCCTCCTGGAGTCCTGTGTGCAGTTCTGGAGGCCTCACTGTGAAAAGGATGTGGGTAGAATGGAGAGAGGAAGAGGATCAGGGGCCTGGAGTCCAAGCCCTGCTAGGAATGGCTGAGGGACCTGGGAATGTTCAATCTAGAAAAGAGGAGGTTGGAGGGGGCATGATTGCTCTCTTGGAAGTTTTTGAAAGGCTGCCACTTAGAGGGGGGCAGGGAGACGTTTCCGTTGGCAGCAGGACTTGCAAAAATGGGTATAAGTCTTGTGGAAAGATACTAGCTGGACCTTAGGAAGAATTTTTTTACAGTAAGAATAGTGGAATCGGCTGCCTGGGGAAGTGGTGAACTCCATCTCTTTGCCGGTCTTCAAGCAGCGGCTGGACAAACACTTGTTAGGGGTGCTCTTGACTGATCTTGCATTGAGCAGGGGTTGGACTAGATGGCCTACATGTCCCCTTCCAACTCTGTGATTCTATGCCATCACGTCACAGCTGACATGGCGACCTCAGCAACGGGATTTCTGGGAAAGTGAGAAGTGGAGGCAGTTTGTCATTGCAGTGGCGTAGGAGGTTAAGTGCTCTTGTATCTAATCTGGAGGAACCGGGTTTGATTCCCAGCTCTGCCACCTGAGCTGTGGAGGCTTATCTGGGGAATTCAGATTAGCCTGTGCACTCCCACACACGCCAACAGGGTGACCTTGGGCTAGTTTCAGCTTCTCGGAGCTCTCTCAGCCCCACCTACCTCACAGGGTGTTTGTTGTGAGGGGGGAAGGACAAGGAGATTGTAAACCCCTTTGAGTCTCCTGCAGGAGAGAAAGGGGGGATATAAATCCAAACTCTTCTTCTTCTTCCTCTGCAGAGTCTGCCTTGGAGGTCCCTCTTCCAAGTGCTGATCCTGCTTAACTTCTGAGATTGGACGAGATCAGGGGATACCAAGCTGCCCCAAGTGTGAATGCCCCCAGGGCAAAACTGGTTCTTACCCATTCCCTCCCCACTTGCTCCTCCTGCCAAACTGGAGTGCGTTTCCATGCTCTCCTGTGCAATCATCAGTCAGATCCTTGACTTGGAGAGCTCTGGTTCCTTTTGATCATATTCATCTTAGTATAAGTTAATGTCTATAATAATTACCTATACAGCACAGAACACTTCACACGGTCTCCAGGTTGGCCTCCGAAGGCCAGAGGTTCTCAGGAGCATCTCGGTGTACTCACAGACAGAGCTTGCCCTTCTGGGAGTCTGGATTAGAGACAGCTTATTAAGAAAACGACACCAGAGGAGCCCCAGAGGGTTGGATGATGCCAGGGGTGGAATCAGAACGGAGAAAACAAATGGCAGGCACCAGCTTTCTGGAAGCATGGGGACTTGGTTTTTACTTCTAGCATGCAGCCTGTTTACATCTCAGTGCTAGTGTAAAGGCGACCCAAATAGTGGATATGTTATTGCTGTCTGCTAAACTCAAAATTCTGCAAACTTGGTGGGAGGGAGATAGGCACACACAGTATGGATAGGCTTCCTAGAGCAGCTATTTAATTCTGCGCTCAGGTTTTATTAAATCTTAAATTCCAATTCAGCTATAGTTCAATATGATTGCATTACGTGGCCGTGGTCTGGTAGTTTTTGCTCCAGAGCCAGCATGGTGTAGTGCAGGGGTAGGGAACCTGCGGCTCTCCAGATGTTCAGGAACTACAATTCCCATCAGCCCCTACAGCGTAGCCAGTGGCCATGCTGGTAGAACTGATAGATGTAGTTCCCAGGCCTGGAAAACCTGAGTTCTAGTAGGGACCCCAGGGCCTGAGGCTGACCATTTTCCCATCGTGCCTCTACCAGCATGGGCCAATTGGCTCATGCTGGTAGGGGCTGGGATGGGAATTGTAGTTCCCGAAACATCTGAGATCCTATACCCCTGGTGTAGTGGATAAGAGTAGTGGACTCTAATTTGGAGAACCAGGTTTGATTCCCCATTCCTTCACATGAGCGGCAGAGGCTTATCAGGTGAACCGGATTTGTTTCCCCACTCCTAAATTCCCCTCGCTGAGGTGAACATGCATAGTCACAGTTCATTTCAAGGAGAATCCTCTCTCCAGCCCACCTTATTTTGCCAAAGCGTCCCTTGTGTGGGCAGAGTGCGGGGAAGGGAGGGAAAGGATTTTAGGACTGCGTGACAATGTAGTCAGTGAGATCTCGTTCCTAACATTTCACTTGCATCTGTGGCTGGCATCTTCAGAGGTGTATCACAGAGGTGTATCACAGAGGGGATACACCTCTGAAGATGCCAGCCACAGATGCAGGTGAAACGTTAGGAACAAGATCTACCGGACCATGGCCACACAGCCCAGAAGACCCACAACAACCAGTTGAATCTGGCCATGAAAGCCTTCGACAATACATTGAAGGGAAAGGAGTTTGTAAGTCGCAATAGCCCATTACGCATGGAGCTCTTATCTTGAGCCTGTTCTCTACACAGTGGACTCGTAGCGGGCTCTCCTTGCATTTGTCTGTTTACATGTGAGGAGGCAACCAACAGCCTGCAGCGCAGTTTGTCTGCTGAATTTTGCTGGGCCTCTGCTTCTCCCTTTTAACTCCACCTATCAACAGTCTTAAAGGCACAGAGCTGATATTATCTCCCCAACTCCCTTCCCCTCCGCACACACAAGCACACTCTATCTTTGTATCTCTGCCACCGTAGCAAGAGAAGAGAGAGGCTTGTTTTCAACAGTCTTCTTCCCTGAAATAATGTTTTAAAAGCCCTCTCAGCCATTGGGGAGGGCAAAAGCAGAGCAGGGGAGATGGTGTGGAGCCCAAAGGAGACCCTATTTTGTACTGTTCCTTGCAAAAGCCCTTTGAATCAAAAGATAAGTCTCTCAATTTGTGCACTTTAGAGAAGCAGGAAGGAGCTGGTAGCATGGAGAGTGGGGCAAGGAAGAAGGCTTGCGGGCACCTGGCAAGTGAGGCAGTGCTGTGCTGAGGCTGTGCTGGTGGAGAAGAGACTGAACTCAGATGTTAGAGATGAAGGGGAGTTCCCACCTGTAGATATGAGCAACTGATCTATCGATCTCTTGATCAGTGTACTTAGGGAAGCCAGAAGGAGCCAACAGTATGAAGGGGAGGGGGTTAGGGGGAAAGTCATGCAAAGTGCTGCGAGGGAGTGGGAAGGCTGGCCAGGGTGGAGGGAAGAGGTCTGGGACAAAGCTGTACCCACTGGCAAATCTGTCCTGCTCTGGCAGCGAAGCAAGATTTAAATCATGCTATAAGTGGTTTTGCTTGCAGCAAAGAGAGTGGAAAGTGAAAGTGGAGCTCCAGAAAATACGTCTGTACAAGAAATCTTGCTGTGGTGAACACTGGCCTCCACTACGCAGCAAAGACTTTGTGTGGAATTGGCCTTTGAGTCTCCTTACAGGAGAGAAAGGCAGAGTATAAATCCAAACCACCACCTCCTCCTTCTCCTTCCTCCTCCTCCTCTTCCTCCTAATATTTCACCCGCATCTGTGGCTGGCATCTTCAGAGGCATGTCATGGTCAGATGTGTTTCTCTCTGTGGCACCATGTCTCAGAGAAACACATTTTGTTGTGACAGAGAAACACATCTTGCCAAGACATACCTCTGAAGCCGAAACAGTATCAATCATCAAATAATAAATATGTCAAGTGTATATGTATTCTTAATTCATTATAAAAAGTGTTATAACACTCACTAACATCTTATCCATTTGAATTACAACCTGAAAAATCTGTGTATATGTACACGTTACAAAGGATATATAACAACATTCCTATACACCAGCGGTTCTCAACCTGTGGGTCACGACCCCTTTGGGGGTTGAACGACCCTTTCACAGGGGTCGCCACATATTTCCGATGGTCTTAGGAACTTAGCACAAATAATTTTATGGTTGGGGGTCACCACAACATGAGGAACAGTATTAAAGGGTCGCGGCATTAGAAAGGTTGAGAACCACTGCTATACACCTATGTTTTTATAATTCAAATTGTAATTCAAATGGATAAGATGTTAGTGAGTGTTATTACACTTTTTATAATGAATTAAGAATACATATACACTTGATATATTGATTATTTGGCGATTGATACTGTTTCAGCCCTAGTGTGCTACCTTGTTCTTGCACCATTCCGATACTGCTTTTTTGGCACACTATTGCAATTTGTTCATTGACTATACCTCTGAAGCCGCCAGCTATAGATATGGGCAAAATGTTAGGAGCGAAAACTACCAGATCACGGCCACACAGCCTGAAAAGCCACAACCGCCAGTTGATTTTGGCCATGAAAGCCTTCGACAATACATTCCTATTGATATTTTACACTCTGAAATATTTATAATCCGTCTTTCTGCCTTGCAGTGCTCAATGCAGCAATTGCAATGTGAAGAAAACAAGATAGCGTTACATGAGTATAATAAGATCAGACAACAAAGCTGCCATGATAAAATGACAGCATCCGGCATCTGCCTTTTCCTGCTCCCTAATGCCTTCTAAAATGCTTTTAAAAAAAACTTCACAAAACCTAAGGGCAAGGTTGACTTTTTAAATTCGTGTCAGTAGTGTATTGTGCAATAGTGCTGTCCAGTAGCCCACTTAATTCGTAACACTTTGCAGCTTCTGTCTTCCTACTGACAGTCCCATGCCTACCAGGGTGATAACCCACCGGAACACAGATCTCTTGCTTAAGGGGACCAATTACAGACTTCTTGGAGATAAGACCTTTTGAGATTGTGTGGCTCTGTCCCAAGTGCGCCCCCCCCGTCCCATGTGTGCCCCCCTTGTGTGGCTCTGTCCCATGTGCGCCCCCCGTCCCATGTGCTTCCTCCTTGTGTGGCTCTGTCCCATGTGCGCCCCCCCCCTCAGCTCCATCAAAGTGGACACAAACAGCAGAGATTCAACAGAAGGTTCATACGGTCCTCTTGACTCAGTGGTAAAGCATCTGCTACGCATGCAGAAGGCCCCTGGTTCAATTCCTGGCCTCTGCTGTAAAACAGATGAGACTTCAGGTGATGTGAAAGATCTCTGCCTGAAACTCTGGAGAGCTACTGTCAGTCAGAGGGCACAGTATTGAGTTTGACAGATCAATTGACTCAATGTAGGGCAGCTTCATGTGTTCATGGGTAGGTAGGCTCACGTAAGTGGAGGCAGCCCCTCCACCGCTGAAGGCTTTAAAGACACACACCTCACTGTACTTTGCAAATGCAGCCCCATGCAGATTGTATGCAGGAAGTAATCCTGTACAACTGACTGTTGTGGCCGTGGCCTGGCAGATTTTGCTCCTAACCTTTTGCCTGCATCTATGGCTGGCATCTTCTGAGGCACATGTACCGTGTTTCCCCGAAAATAAGACAGTGCCTTATATTAATTTTTGCTCCCAAAGATGCGCTATGTCTTATTTTCAGGGGATGTCTTATTTTTCTGTGTTCTGTTCGTCGGGCATGCTTCCAAACAAAAACTTTGCTATGTCTTACTTTCAGGGGGTGCCTTATATTTCGCACTTCAGCAAAACCTCTACTACGTCTTATTTTCAGGGGATGTCTTATATTCGGGGAAACAGGGTAATACAGTGTAATAGTGCATGCAACAATACAGAAATCGTCAAGGAAGGTAACACGCCTTTAAACAGTGCAATCCAAACATCAAACCAGAGGGCCAGTATGGTGTGGTGGTTAACAGCAGGTGAGCTCTAATCTGGAGAAACATGTTCGATTCCCCACTCCTCCACATGAGCAGCGAACTCTAATCTGGTGAGCCAGGTTTGTTTCCCCATTCCTACACTTTCCTGCTGGGTGACCTTGGGCTATTCACAGTTCTTTCAGAACTCTCCCAGTCCCCCCGTACCTCACAAGGTGCCAGTTGTGGGGAGAGGAAGGGAAAGTAGTTTATAAGTCGCCTTGAGTCTCCTTACAGGAGAGAAAGGGGGGTATAAATCCAAACTCCTCTTCTTCGAACATCAATAGTCCAAATAGTCCAAGGAGGACCCCCCCCCCCTTGGTTCCGTGCCCCTTTTGTGAAGGTTTTATAATGAGTCCACTTCCTCAGCGTTGATGTTTATAACATGCCCGCCATCTCTTGGGATCACAACATTCTTCAATAAGTTTCTGTTAGAGATCCATTCATTCTAACAGCATGTATTTCTCTTACGTGTGGCTAAGAATTGAGTTGCATGCATGCAATTCAATTCTTATTCTCGCATAAGATGGAAACACGCAGTATAAATGAATGGATATCTAAAAGAAACTTGTTGAAGAATGTTGTGATCCCAAGAGATTGCAGGCATTTTGTAAACATCAGCACTTGGACTCTTTGGATTATTTATGTTTGATGTTTGGATTACATTATTTAAAGGACTGTTACCTTTCCTTGATGATTTTTCTTTATTTCATGCATTATTACACTGTACATTTATAGACGTGGCTCCATGAGTCTTATGAGTACTGGAGCTTTTATGTAGTCTTAGATATTTGGATTTGCTGTTCACTGTTGTTTTTAGTACTTTGATCTTCAGAGGCATGTCACGGTGAGACATGTTTGGAGAAACACACCTTACCAGACCACAGCCATACAGCCTGGAAAACTGGATTCTGGTTGTGAAAGTCTTCAACAATACAAATCTGTATGAGATGACCTGAAAAGACATTGTTTGGCAGCGATGCCAATATATTCAGGCATTTTGATAAGACATTTTTTTTAAAAAAAATTGAAGTATGTTATTGGCTGTCAATGTTCATCTGAACCATCTCAACCAAGGCTGAGGACATTGTGAAAAGGTCAGGAGCTGCGTAGTTTGGCTCTAAGTATACCTTTTTCAGGATAAAGATTTGAGAATTCATCTGCCATTTCCTGAACTGTCTTTGTTGTGAAGGAGGAGGAGGAGAAGGAGGAAGAAGAAGAAGAGTTTGGATTTAGATCCCCCCTTTTTCTTCTGTAAGGACACTCCAAATCCAAATCCAAATCCAAAACCTTTATTAGGCATAAAAAGTAAGGACACTCAAGGGGGCTTACAATCTCCTTTCCCTTCCCCCCGCCCCACAACAAACACCCTGTGAGAGAGCTCCAAAGAACTGTGACTAGCCTAAGGTCACCCAGCTGGCATGTGTTGGAGTGCAGAAGCTAATCTGGTTCCCCAGATAAGCCTCCACAGCATAAGTGGCAGAGCAGGGAATCAAATCTGGTTCTCCAGATTAGAGTGCACCTGCTCTTAACCCCTACGCCATGCTGGGTCCTGGTGCCCACTTAGTTCTGTCCCTAAAGCACTAAGACTCAAGTGCAGTATCCTGGAACAGAAATGGTGGATGAATTCTCTAATCTGGTGTCACCTTTAACCTGAAAATAGTGTTGAGCTCATCCTGGGCAGGTGTGTCATGAGAGCATGCACCCTCAGCTTGCTCAGCGTCGCAGATGTTTTCATTTCTTTGGTCTTGGTTGTTTCTCCCTGTGGCCACACAGTGAGCAACCCTTCCGTTTCTTCGGAAACTGAAACCAAATGGCATCTCTCTCTCCAAGAAAGAGCTAGCCCTGGCCTCTCCCTCCCTTGCTGGTGCAGCAGGTGCTTTCGAAGAGCCCTGGAGGCATCACCTTTCCATCTGCAGGGAGCGTCTCATTCGGGAGCACCTGCCTCCAGCATAAGAGGATGTTTGGCTCGATAGCTTCCAGCATTCCATGACCGGCTGTGCTCCGTGGCAGCCATTTTGTGGTGGCGTGGGCCACCCATTGTCCAATGCCCACACTCAGTGAGGTGGGTGACCCAGAATCACCTCAAATGAGGGTCGATGCTGGAGTTTTTGAAAAATGTGTCTGTGTCCTTTTCTCCTTCCTTGAAGAGCATTTGTGGACACACCAACACAGCCCAGTACCAAAGTTATTATTGATTGATTGATTGATTGATTGATTGATTGATTGATTGATTGATTGATTGATTGATTGATTGATTGATTGATTGATCGATCGATCCACTTATATACCGCCCTCCCCTGGAGGGCTCAGGGTGGTTCACAACAATAACACCAAACAAGTGGATAGATAAAATACCGTACAAAGTACTGGTCCTCAGGTTAAATACAGCGCTCAAATTACCATAACCATTTTAAAATACAGATGGCGTCCGGCTACTAAACTCCTCTAAGAGGAGTTTACTCCTCTAAACTCCTCTAACAGCGGGCCTTAGTTGTTAGTTAGTTGAAATTAGTTCAAGACTGTATCCTCTAGGCCAGGGGTAGGGAACCTGCGGCTCTCCAGATGTTCAGGAACTACAATTCCCATCAGCCCCTACCAGCATGGCCAATTGGCCATGCTGACAGAGGCTGATGGGAATTGTAGTTCCTGAACATCTGGAGAGCCGCAGGTTCCCTACCCCTGCTCTAGGCATAGGATTGCCAGCTCCGGGTGGGAAAATACCTGGAGATTTTGGGAGTGGAGCCTGAGAGGGGGAGAGGCAGGACTTTGATAGGGTATGATAATGCCACAGAGTGCACCTTCCAAGGTGGCCATTTTCTCCGGGTGAATTGGTCTGTGTCACCTGAAGAATGACTGTAGTAACAGGAGGACTCCACACACCACTTGGAGGTCAGCAGTGCTATCTTGGCAAAGTATCCCTCCCTAATGGAAGAGAGGATGGAAAGCTCTCCCTGGCAAGCCGTTGGATGAATCAGAACCAGGGGCAAACTCCTCCTTGGCGTGCCCCCAGTGATAATATCTGCAAACGCCGGCTGGATTTTCTCCCTTTAAATGCAGCGCACAGTTTGGGGTGGGGGCTCACAAGGGCTGGAAAGGGGGTTAGCAATGCAAGGAACATTGTTCCAGACCGGCTGAGCTGAGGGGGGATGATTAACCCCTCTCTCCTTAGCATAAATCTGACTCCCCTTACTCCCGGCCTCAGCTGCTCCGAGGGGTCGATATGTTACAGACAGGTGTTTGGAAGGCCTTGCGCCACAAAGGCTTGCGCACCACACCCACCCCCTGAATAAAAGCAAGGAGAGGGCTTGGCTGGCCCCCTCCCCAGCTCAAGTGCCCCCCTCCCGCTCTGGAAAGGTGCGGGCAATTATTGTCTAGACGTGGCTCCCGGGGAACCCGATGGTGTAATGTGTAAAGTTCCCACGGGGGACACCCGCCTGCCTCTTTGCTACAACAAAGGGAGCCCTCCAGTCGCTCTTGCATGCCAAGATGCAAGGAGCACAAAGGAAGAGATGGTGGAGGGGTGGGGGCTTGGCGTGGAGGGCTGAGGGGAGGGAGCAGAGGAAGAGGGAGGAGGACCCTCCCTTTTTCCCCCATCCCAGGCTTGTCCGGCAGCTAATCCTGACTCCATTGGAGGGGTGTGTAGGAGAGGAATCAGAGAGTCACAAATACTGGCCCAGCTGGATTTGATTTGGGTGAATCATAGAGGTGGGGCTCTTTGAGAGTAAAGGGGTCCATTTTGTTGACAGAGGTGCTTAGAGGGTGGGGGAAGGGGAATGGCACTCACTGTGCCTTATTATGATTACAGAACGGACTCTGGTGAGCTCTTCTCTTTGGCAGGACTGGCCCACTGACCTTGCAAGCGTTATGCTAATCTTTGGAGTCTGGAGCTGTTTCTAGGCAGAAGCTTTGATGGGTGTGAGGCAGGCTGGCCCTTCCGAAAAAGAGCACTGGAGTGGTTCCATTTTCCTTCTGTGCAGTTGAGGTTCTTCTTGCACAGAGCGAAAGGACTGCCCTGCAGTGTTAGACCAAGGTGTTATCTCGCCTAGCCTCCTGTCTCCATTGCCAGCCAGGCATGAAGGTGATGGCTTTCCATGTTGTTTGCCCCAGTCTGTATTATTCAATGGTATACTGCTTCTGAATAGGGAAGCTCCATTTGACAACGATATAATTCATGGTAGGCCTCTCCTCGGGTCATTTGTCTAATCCAGGGATCCCTAACATGTCTGCTGACACCTTTTCTTGCACCCACCAAATGCTTTTAGGTAGGTCCAGGTAGGGTGCTTGCCCAGCAGGCCTCTGATGCAGCATTGGAGATTTGGTTGGCTAATCAGATTTTTAAAAATGTTGCTTTGGCAGCCACTCCCTACTGGGTCTAGTGCAGGGGTGTGCAACCTGCGGCTCTCCAGATTTTCATGGACTACAATTCCCATCAGCTTCTGCCATGGTGGCTGATGGGAATTGTAGTCCATGAACATCTGGAGAGCCACAAGTTGCAGACCCCTGGTCTAGTGGATTGGGAAGACCCAAGTCTATATATCTGTAACACATATTAGGTGGCACTGGTTGGTCGCTATCTCTCTGCTTAGACCTGCTCACAAGCATATTGAGATAATACAATGGGAGGGAAAGAAAGCTGCCAATCTCCAGGTGGCGCCTGGAGATTTCCCAGAATTACAACCAATCTCCAAGCTATAGAGATCAGTTCCCCTGGAGAAAATGGCTGTTTTGGAGGTGGGCATTATATCCTGCTGAAGTCCTTCCCATCTTCAAACCCTGCCCTCCTCAGGTTCTCCTCCCAAATTGTCCACGGATTTCCCAAGCCTGGAGTTGGCAGCCCTAAAAGGAAACCACACTGTTAGCCCCACATTCCTTGGGGAAAGGATGAGATAAAAACGTAACTGTAATAACAACTAGTCTGCAGGGCTCTGAGGTAGGGAGACAACCACTAGATTAGATGGCTTTGTAAAAGGATTAGACCAGGATTCTCCAACCTTTCTGAACCTGCAGGTACATTTGGAATTCTGACAGGCACAGTGGGCACAGCAACAAAATGGCTGCCACAAAATGGCTGCTACCGGAGGCTGTCAGCCATAAAAGGATTGCCGTCGCTGAACTTCAGTAACACAGTATGGATCCTTGTGCTGGGTTGGGAGCAGCTGCCAAAGCAACATTTTTAGAAAATCTGCTTAGCCAACCAAATCTCCAATGCTGCATCGGAAGCCTGCTGGGCAAGCGCCCTACCTGGACCCACCTAAAACAAGGTGACCAGACGTCCTGCTTTTGGTGGGACAGGGCGGGAAACAGGGGAGCGCCCCAGAAGGCAGTGCGGCAGCCTCCCGTGCTGCCGCACTGCCTTCTGGGGCGCTCCTGTTTCCCGCCCTGTGACAGGAACAGGAAACCGGGGAGCGCCCCAAAAGGCAGTGTGCTCCTGCGGCCGCACGCACATGCACGCGCACGTCCCACATTTAAAACGTGAAAATTTGGTCACCTTAACCTAAAAGCATTTGGTGGGTGCAAGAAAAGGTGTCGGCATATGGGTGGCTGCCCTCCTCCACCACAACCAAACAACTTTTTTTTTTGCACCAGGCCTTGAAGTCAATGTGGGGGTAGGGAAGGGGGGTAGGGAAGGAGGAGGGGTGTGTGGATGGAACGCCTGGTTCTGAAGACGTTTTGGGGGAGAGAGCTGTGCGAATTTATTCCCCAAAACCGCTTTTACAACACCCTCAAGACGTTTTATGTCTGCTGTGCGGAAATTACCGCTGTCTCTTTTACAGCAAGGCTTGACAGATGCACCATTTGGTGCGCAATTAGACCTGCCCTGCCCTTGTTCCTTGCAGCCTTATTATTATTATTGCCATTCTTATAAAACATATTTATTGTTTATAAAAGGCCTAAAATTGCTAGGTACTATATGCACTGTTTAATAGTAAAGCAAACTGTTCCTGAAGGCTTGCAGTCTGAAGTGTAAAAACAGCACTCTTTCAAGAGGAAAAGAGGGGGAATCAAAGGGCAGGCAGGTCAGTCAGGGAATGGGTGGGGGACACAGCTTGGCAGGTGCTGCTCTAAGCTTCAGGTGGCAGTTCAAGCTGAACAGGAAATCTGGGGTTTAACCGTATCTACATTTGCATGTGGATTTAGCTTTGGGACCTAGAGGCTCAATCCTGACGCGCAAGCTCATTCCCAGTGCCTGAGCATCACTTTGGGATATGTGAAGTAACACCAGAGTGCCTCTGGGTGTACACAGAGTTTGTTTCTAGAAGCTCAGTCAGTCCACCCATTTTCTGGATTCCTGGGCAGAGTCCCAGAGGCTCATGAGAAACGAATTTTTAAAGCAGCCCAAATCCCTGCTTGCTTTGTGTTCAGCGGCAATCTGACGTGGGCAGGAGGCGCACAACATTTTGGAAGGATCGTGGCCAAGTCTGGCAGGTTCCTCTTGGGAGGAAGCAGCGAGAGAGAGAGAGAGAGAGAGAGAGGGAGGGAGAGAGAGCACTCTTCTGCAGACCCTATGCACTCACTATAAATCACACCCACTTGGCCTTATTGATTTATAAATGGTGGGTAAAAATTACTCTGTCATCTTTCACTTTCCCCCCCATCCCTGTGTATCAGTTGCCAAGAGACAGGCGGCTGGTGGCGTTGCAGAAGGGTTCTGCACCTGGGCTGCCGAACCTCCAGTCCCTTCGACAGCCGCGCGACAGAAATCCATCAGATCGCGCCTTCGCTCGGGAAGGGGCGATGGTGGGCGTGTCATTCCCTGAATTTCTGCCTGAAGTGCTCTTGTTGCAGCAAACAGCCGCCTGGCTAACTGCCAGCAGCATTACTTCAGGCTGAGCATCGGTGAAGGTGGGGCATTCTTCGGTTTCCTTTCCAGACCTGTGGAAATCCCACCTCTTGCGGTCAGGTGAGCTTTGCAAAACTTAAGTTCCTAGGCTGAATCAGGGCTCTTTGAGAAACCTTCTCAGCAAATCAACTAACGCAGCACATTAAAAATGTCTAGTCACAAGTCAGTTATCATGAGTCATCTATCACCTAGGGTTGCCAACCTCCAGGGGGAACCTGGCAATCTCCCGAATTTCCACTGTTCCCCAGAAGACAGAGCTCGGTTCCCATGATGGAACACTCTGCCTAAGGCCTGGGCCCTGGGGGACCTAATGCAGTTCCTCAGGGCCTGCAAGAACGAGCTGTTCCACCAGGTCTATGGATGAGGCACCTATACTCTTTTCTACCAGAAGATGACAGTAGAATTGTGTATTCATCCACTAGATCAGTGATGGAGAACCTTTTCGAGACCGAGTGCCCAAACTGCAACCCAAAACCCACTTATTTATCGCAAAGTGCCAACACGGTGAAGCAACCATGCAACGCTATGAAAGGGTGAATCACGACCCTAGGAGGGTTTACTCAGAAGCAAGCCCCATTGCCAGCAACCAAGCTTACTCCCAGGTAAAGGATCGTGCCCAGGCCAGCCTAGATGTGTGTGTGTGTGTGATTTTCTGCCCCTCCTCAATGATGAACTCTGGACGCGTGTGCCCACAGAGAGGGCTCTGAGTGCCACCTCTGGCACCCGTGCCATAGGTTCGCCATCACTGCACTAGATGCTAGACCTTCTTTGTTCTGGAATGCTCCCCTTGGGTCCTAGTGCCTACCCAGCTATGTCCCCAAGGCGCTAGGACCAGTGGTGGGATCCAAAAATTTTAGTAACAGGTTCCCTCGCCAGCCCCCCCTCAGCAAAGGGGGCAGAGGCGTACCTAGGCAAACCTGAGCCCTGGGCAAAACCTGAGTTGGATTGCCCCCCTCCCCCATGGGCAGCCACCCCACCACAACCCCCCAATTTTTTTTTTGCCCCAGGTCACCTCTAAATCATCATCCCATTATAGAAAATGCCCCAACTCACAAATCTGAACACAGCAATGGTGAAACACACAGGTTCTTTGATAGAGACTGGTGAGATAAAAGGTACGAAAGGCTGAGAATCAATGAATTGCAGTACCTGAAAGGGATTAACCCAGTTCAGGGAGTTACATTATTAGTCGCAATTGCTATATGGAACATTCACGTTCAAAGGCAGTATGCTTCTCAGGGAGGTGAGGGCGTGGAGATGGAAAAGCGGACCCAATTAGTAACCCCCTCTCGGCACACACAAATAATTAGTAACCCACTCTCGGGAACTGGTGAGAACCTGCTGGATCCCACCTCTGGCTAGGACCCAAGCGGAGCATTCTAGAACAAAGAAGGACCAGCATCTGGCCGATGAATATACAATTCCGCTGTCATTTTTCGCTGGAAAAGAGTATAGCGGGGTACCATCTAAGCAGCCTCCTTCCTCTCTGCCCCCTCAGTGGAGTTTTAGCAGGGTTAGGGTAGGGGTATTTGTTGTAAAGGTATATTATTGCCATCTGGGCTAACCGGTCTATCTATGGGTTGGCCCTAAACTGGGAAATGTTTATTTTATTTTATTTTTTATTTTTTTATCTATCTATCTATCTATCTATCTATCTATCTATCTATCTATCTATCTATCTATCTATCTATCTATCTATCTATCTATCTATCTATCTATCTATCTATCTATCTATCTATCTATCTATCTATCTTTCTTTCTTTCTTTCTTTCTTTCTTTCTTAAACTTTTATACCGCCCCATCCCCGAAGGGCTCCGGGCGGTGTACAACATATGGAAATAACAATATAAGACAGTTAAAACGTTTAAAAGCAGCGATAAAAACCGTAAAAATTAATTCTAATAATTATACGATAGATCTCAATAAGATGAAAATATGAGTGGCGTCCAGCATTCTAGTTTTAATATTCCCTCCCCCCAAAAGGGAGGAATGGTGAGTCTCATTTATTATTTAATGGTTTTAATTGTGATTTTATATGTTGTGAGCCGCCCTGGGCCTGCAACGGGAAAAATGGCCTAGAAATGTAATGTAATAAATTTGGGAAAAAATGGCTGCTATGGAGAGTTGCCACAATGGAATTATACTCTGCTGAAGTCCTCTCCTAACCTTGTCCTCCAGCTTCAAAACTCCAGGGCCCAGACTGGAGTTGGCAACCCTATGAAATTTGCATTTGTGCAAGCCTGTGTTTATCAACATAGACGTGTGATACCGATATATACTATACATATTATATCGATAACAGTAGACAAATCACAAAGATTGGAAAAAACCAGTCCTCTTACAGAAGCATGCATATGGTTAGTTCTGAAAACCAAAAGTCTTCATTAGCTAGAACTTGCAAATTACTTACGTCATCGGGTTGGAAGGTGCAGTTCAGCCACTGACCATATGGACCTGAAACTTGCTTTCAGGATTTGTTGTTGTTGTTTTTTTTTCCGGTGGTTTTGCAGAGACATCTGCCAAAGACAGCCTCAGATATCATGATTCCATGTGGCATCCTCGCCAGCCCTTGGGGCCCGCATGGCAGTGTTGCCTGGCGCTCTGAATCGAACGGGTATTTTCCTGCTTCAGAATAAAAAAAGCCATCTGGCAGCCTGGGGTGAGCTCAGCTGGCCCAGGGGGAGGCGTAAATTGAAACGTCCTCTCCTCCAACAGCTTGAGGGTGACTCAGCCCCACTGGCTGAACCAGGAGGACGTCATATGAATGACATTCAAAACCAGACCCGGGTGGCTGCTCTCCCGCTCCCTTGGCTGCGGTTACTGGAGCCTCTTTGGCTGCAACCTGGGCCTATTGTGGTGATTGACGCCACCTGCCAGTTGGTGGCCCGGCTGACTGGCCCCCCCCCCCCCCCCCATGATCCCATTTCATTCATCAGGTTGAAACTGGAGAGGCCTGCCAGTTCCCCTGCCCCTGAGCTCCTGCGAGGACAGCCACATGTGTGAAGGGTGGGAGCAATAATAACAACAACAATAATAATATAATAATAATAATATTGTAATAATAATAATAATATAAGAAGAAGAAGAAGAAGAAGACGAAGACGAAGACGAAGAGGAGGAGGAGGAGGAGGAGGAGGAGGAGTTTGGATTTATACCCTACCTTTCTCTCCTGTAAGGAGACTCAAGATGACTTACACACTCCTTTCCCTTCCTCTCTCCACCACAGAACACCTTGTGAGGTAGGTGGGGCTGAGAGAGTTCTGAGAGAAATGTGACTGGCCCGAGATCACCCAGCAGGAATGTAGGAGTGAGGAAAACATATCGGGCTCACCAGGTAAACCTCTGCCGTTCAGGTGGAGGAGTGGGGAATCAAAACCCAGTTCTCCAGATTAGAAGCCACCTGCTCTTAACCACGCTGGCTCTCCACACACAGGCTCTGTTTAAAGGAGCGATCAGCAACTGGTAGACCTTGGGCCAAATCTCTGTTATCTAGACATAGGACCTGCTAAATGTTCTCCCCTCCTCCCCATTGTATGCCTTAATAAAACGTTGTTAGTGTCAACAGCTAGAGTTGGTATCCTTTTGAGTCCGGCTCCCTCCTTGAGGCTCTAAAAGTTAATAGGAAATGGATGCGCCTGATCTTTAGTGCGTGTCCTATAAGTGTGTGAGAATGAAAGTGCCAGTTTTGTCTTTTAAGAAGCATCACCCTCTCGGCTTAACGTACCTTATCATTGTTTTTCAACCACTAGCAAGCAGAGGAGGGTCCCTTGCCTTGTGCAGTGAATAGGGAAGAAAGTGGGTCTTATTGTTGCCAATTGGGAGCTGGGAATTCATGGAGATTTTAGGGAGGAGAGCGACCTCAGCAAGGTGTGAGGCCATAGAATTCACTCTTCAGCCAGCGTGGTGTAGTGGTGAAGAATAGGTGGATTCTAATCTGGAGAACCAGGTTTGATTCCCCACTCTTCCATCTGAGTGGTAGAGGCTTACCTGGTGAACTAGATGTGTTTCCGCACTCCTACATTGCTGCTGGGTGACCTCGGGCTAGTCACAGTTCTCTCAGAACTCTCAGCCCCACCTGCCTCACAAGGTGTCTGTTGTGGGGAGAGGAAGGAGAAGGAGTTTGTAGGCCACTTCAAGTCTCCTGTGGAGGTTTATCTGGGGAGTTCAGATTAGCCTGTGCACTCCCACACACACCAGCTGGGTGACCTTGGTCTAGTCACAGCTTTTCAAAGCTCTCTCAGCCCCATCCACCTCACAGGGTGTTTGTTGTGAGGGGGGAAGGGCAAGGAGATTGTAAGCCCCTTTGAGTCTCCTTGCAGGAGAGAAAGGGGGGATATAAATCCAAACTACTCCTCCTCCTCCTCCTCCTCCTCCTCCTCCTCCTCCTCTTCTTCTTCTTCTTCTTCTTCTTCTTCTTCTTCTTCTTCTTCTTCTTCTTCTTCTTCTTCTTCTTCTTCTTCTTCTTCTTCTTCTTCTTCTTCTTCTTCTTCTTCTTCTTCTTCTTCTTCTTCTTCTTCTTCTTCTTCTTCTTCTTCTTCTTCTTCTTCTTCTTCACCACTGCCATTTTCTCCAGGGGAACTAGTCTTTATAGGTCTGGAAATCGGTTGTAATTCTGGAAGATCTCCTGGCCTCTCACCTGGGTTTTCCAAATGGGCCACATAGCATACCCTCAGTACTGTCACAGGCCAGGGAAACAGCACTGAAGGTGAAGGCCGAAGCCCTCTCTCCATGTCCGCCATAGTGACAAAGAGACCCTAATCTTTCCTCATGCACCAAAAATGGCCATTTAAGTTCTTGGGGGCACTAAATGTTCTCTTTGTGGAATTATATATTTCTGGGAGTAGGGAATTCTTAGCACCTCACCAAACTATAATCCCCAGGATTTTTTTGGAAAACCATGACAGCCAAGATGGTATCAAGCTATCCCAGGTTTGTAGTGCCAATAAGGCTGACATTATCTACCTACAACAGAATTCCAGCTTGGCACCAACAGGTGGGTGAACAGATCCTAATCTATAGGAGAGAAATAGGATCTTGATCTATGGAATACATAGCAACATGCAAGAAGCAAACATACATTTTAGCCTACAACAATCTGATTGTGTAGCACTGCTCCTAATGGTGTAGCGCAGGGGTGTCAAGCATGCAGCTCAGGGGCTGGATCTGGTCCCTTGAGAGGATTCATCAGGCCGCCAGCTTGCTGAGGCAACCCCTTCCCCCCTGAATCTGGCCTGGTGAACTCACTGCGGGCTTGCCAATTCAGGCACTTACCCACCCACCCTACTCCTGGTTTGGTTTGTGGCGCCTACTGTGGCCTTGCCTGTACAGGCACCCACCCCTGAGTTGGCCTGGTGAGCTTGCTGCAGCTTTGCCAGCCCAGGCAAGCCAATCTAGCTTGTTGAGCCCCCTGCAGGTTCACCAGTCAGTCAGTCAGTCAGCCCCATCCCACCCCACCCCCGCATCTGATCTGGCTGGGCAAGCCTGCACTCACCTGCCACCCTGCCCACGATCTGGCCTGGCGAGCCCACAGGTAGCCACAGTGGTGGGATCCAAAATTTTTAGTAACAGGTTCCCATGGTGGTGGGATTCAAACTGTGGCGAAGGACCAATGGGGCTGGGCAGGGCATGACCGGGGCGTGGCCAGGCATTCCGTGGGCGGGGCATTCCTGGGCGGGGCTCTGGCCAGGACGCAGCCGCTTCTCTGGTCCTTGGGTGGGAAACGAATGCACGCAGGCGCAGGCTGCCACGCACGCCGGTGCACCTCCTGCTAGACTGCTTCAAGTTCTGCGCACTACTTCTGAGGAGGAGGAGGGGCGTAACTAAGGCAAAAATCACGTGGCAAAATCACCAATTAGTAACCCCCTCTCGGCACACACAAATAATTAGTAACCTACTCTCGGGAACTTGTGAGAACCTGCTGGATCCCACCTCTGTGTAGCTACCACCAACCCCGCTGTTAATTTGACCTGGCAAGCCATTCCTCCAGTGCTGATCTGGACTGGTGAGCCTGTTGGGGGTCACTAGCCTCCTCCACGAGCCCCGCCTGGCCAAATTTATGTCATATCCGGCCCTCATAACAAATGAGTTTGACGCCCCTATTCCAGTGGTCATGGGAGATCATACTGGGAAAAGGGACAGACCATAATAGAGCAAATGTGGAATCCTGCTGAACAATTTTTCCAAGCCCTCTACAAATGCCCCCTCATTTATTCAGCAGAAGTCACAGAGGAATTCTCTCTGGCAGTGAAAGAAGAAATAAAACAGCTGGCTTCCCTCAGTGGCCAGAATCCTGTGCCTAGAAGATGTGAGGTTTAATGGGGAGGTTTCAAAATAATTAAGATTTTATAGGAAAGTTCTGGGGTTCAGTCCAATGACGCCTCCCTCCTCTCTTCTGCTCCACCTCTAAGAACCTTCAAGAGCTCCAAACAACCTTTTAGACTCCTGTTAATGAGGAGAAATGTTTGTAGCACTTCTTAAAAGGGAAGTTATTGCTAACAAAGTTTTTCCACAAGTTAATGAATCTGTAGCTGGGGAGGGCCCTTAAAATGGAAAGAAAGATAGCCAAGGTTTGTGTGGAGCAGTGTTAAGAACATAAGAACTAGCCTGCTGGATCAGACCAGAGTCCATCTAGTCCAGAACTCTGCTACTCGCAGTGGCCCACCAGGTGTCTTTGGGAGCTCACGTGCAGGATGTGAAAGCAATGGCCTTCTCCTGAGCACCTGGTCTGCTAAGGCATTTGCAATCTGAGATCAAGGAGGATCAAGATTGGTAGCCATAGATTAACTCTTGTTACTCTTTGTTTCAAGAACGGTTTTGTTTCCTACAGAATACACATTTCCTTTCTTCCGCCACCATCAAACAGGTTCAGCAGGTTTTGGAAGCTGCACAACAAACCTACACAACCTGTGTGGCCAGAGAGAAGAGTGGTGTGAATGTACACCCCACAATCAGCAGTGCATCTTTCCAACCAAAATTGATTTACTTTTTTTTAAAAAGTGATCACTTTTCTCCAGCCTAAAATACCTAAGCAGAAGACTGCCCAGGTGCCAAATGCAAAACACTCTGAGACCTTTAGAAGAAGACCAGGATTGGAATAAATGAATCCAAAACATACAGCAGTGGTTTGCTCCCTAATATTGGTTACGGTCACCCATTTTCTAAGGTCTTGCCCATTTCTACAGACATGTTTTCCTTAACTTTTTAAAGTTTTTTCCTCCATCCTTGATCTCAAGGACGAAATCTGTATATCACAAAAGTTTACATGCTGCAGTCCAAATCAATATTGGCGCTTTCGTGTCACATTTTGCTTCCTTTTTCTCATAGCACCACAAGGTGGCAGTGTTGCTTTCTTTTGCTTTCAGCTTCCGGGGGAGAACTCTGGATAACTTCTTTTTTTAATGAGAATTTTTATTTATTTTACATATCTAAATAGCACAGCCATAGAAAGATAAAGAAAAGATCTCTATCTAATCCCCCCTCCCCCTTATAATAATAATAATTCTAAATTAAAAGAAAAGAAAAAGAACACATACACAAACACCTACACATATATTGTTGTTGTTGTTGTTGTTGTTGTTGTTTGTTTGTTTGTTTGTTTGTTTGTTTGTTTGTTTGTTTGTTTATTTATTTATTTATTTAACTTTTATACCGCCCACCCCCGGAGGGCTGGTGCCTTCCCAGCTACCACACTAAGGATCCAAGCATAAATCCAACTCTGTACTTATAATTAATAAGTATAACTTTTCACCATCACAGGCAGCATGGAAGGGTGCCACTTTTGTGAGTCGGTGTGAGCCCTGCTCTAGCAAGCCGTTCCTGTGGTCAAGAGCACGCTTCTTCTCACCCTGTGCAACAGTAGAATCAGAGAATCATAGAGTTGGAAGAGGCCCTCAGGGCCATCAAGCCCAACCCTCTGCCATGCAGGAACACACAGAGGACTCCTGACATATGTCCATCCAGCCTCTGTTTAAAAACCTCCAAAGAAGGAGACTCCACCACTCTCCGAGGCAGTGAATTCCACTGTCAAACAGCCCTGCCAGTCAGAAATGTTTAGGTGGAATCTCTTTTCCTGCACCTGGAATCCATTACTCTGTGTCCTAGTCTCTGAGGCAGCAGAAAACTTTGCTATACCGGTATAGCAAAGTTTCCAGCCGACTATGAATAAGGAAGCTCCTGGTGAATGTCACCTTGTTCATGAACTCACTCTATGGCCACTGGCCAGCCTGTTTATCTCTGTGTGCACGCACACACACACCCGCACAATAGGGAGGATAAGAAGACCCCTGCTGAATCTGACCAAGGGTCTGTGTAGTTCAGCCAGGGCTGGTTCCAGCTGTTGGAGGGAAGCCTTAGCAAAATGCATCGGTCTTTTCATTTGCAGAGGAAATACCACCTGCTGAGGGGTGTGCATGAGTGAATTAGAGTCTGCCAAGTGGCAGTGGCCACCCAAGCAGCGACACTTGGGCCTGCCCACTGATGTTGTAGCAGCATATGAGCCCACATGTTACGTGGCGGTGATGTCGGTGTTTTTCCCACGGGGCGGACTTGTGTAGTTTTCCCACTACAGCTGCAGCTTCTGGAGATATACTGTTACCCTTAGAAAAAAAGTAGGGGATAGAGACTTCCTTTTAAAAAAAATTAAGACTGGGGATTCAGAGAATCTGATGCACAGATTGTCATAACATTAGAGCAATAGAATTATATTCCACTGCCATTTACAAAAGGAAAAGAAATGCCCCTGTTGTTGGCAGGGCGAGGAAATGGCCTTTGTGGAAACGGGCAGGTGAAATGGCTGTTCATGTGGCAGGGAAATCCAAACTGTCCCACTGTCATGGCAACCATTCAGACTTTGCTGCAATCTTTCTAGGGTAGCCATCCCTTCACTGGCCACCCCCCTGGGGACTCCAGAAAATAGTATCATGGGACACTCAAAGAATTTCCCAGACCACAGAGATTTGGGGAATTTCTAGAGAGTCCGCTAAGATAGTTTCTCTTTTCCGTGACAAAAACAACAATAATAGCATTTATGTGGGGAGAATTCACACTTGATGTGGAAACTGGAGTTGTGGGTACATATGAGAAACCCTCCGGGGTATTGTGAGCTGTTAGAGGCCCAAGCAGGCCAGTTTCCTTCCCTTCCCCCCCCCCGCCCCGCAATCTTCCCTCCCCCCTATTCTTCAACTGATGCCAAATTGCTTTCAGCTTAGCCCAATGACTAAAAGGGAAGGTGTGTAACCATTTCCGTAAGCAGCTATGTGAGCCCTTTTGGGTCAGGGAACAGGGTTCGAGAAATGAATACATGATGTGCCTGACCAGAATAGAGGGCCGTGATTTCTTCCTTTGAATTTCAGTGCTCTGCTAGTGCTTGATGGGGGAGAGCTCGGGTTTGGGATCTGCTTTTGCAGAGCAAGGAGAAAACTGCGTTTTGAATTAGCCAGGCACACCGCACAAGATCGCGTCTTTCTTCCAAAACGTGTGATAATAATAGATGTCGGTTGTAAAAAAAAGTCAGCAGGAAGGGAAATGAACAGCTCTGCCGCTTTCTCACGCAAGCCCGGTCTTGCCTCCCGAACTGTTTGGGCAACAACAGAGTTCTCATCGTTGCGTTGTTAGGTGACGGCAAAGAACTGCGATTGGTTTCCAGGAAAGGCACAAGACTGATTGGAACAGGGGGATGGAGGCGGACTGGAGGCAGTCTCTTCTTCCTTCCCATTCTGAGCCTTCCTGGAGCATCACTTCTCTGACTTCCCTGAAAAACTGTCAGAAAGTTGAGGCTTTCATCAGAACTTGTCTTGCAAAGAACCCTGGTGGGTCAAATCAAAGGTCCACCTCGTCCAGTTTCCAACAGTGGCCAACCTGATGCCACAAGTCAGGTGTAAAGGCAGTAAGAGCCATAAGAACTCATTGTTTCCTGGAGGTGGAAAGGGCCATCAGTGCACAGCTGACTTTTCCAGAGAGTTTTCAAGGAAAAAAGGTGGTTTTGTTACGCATGTCAGGAGGGACTTGTATCTTTTAGTTGGAGTTGTTTGGACCTCTTCAGCCACTGTAGTTTTGGGAGAGTTGCTGAAGAGGTGGGATTTCTTGCTCTTGGATTTCGGGCAGTGGTGGGATCCAGAAATTTTAATAACAGGTTCCGATGGTGGTGGGATTCAAACAGTGGCACCGCCACACACACGCACCTCCAGTCCCTATTGGGCAGGGAGGTTGCTTTAGTAACCCCTTCTCGGCACTCAGGAAAAATTAGCAACCACTTCTAGAAAAGTGGTGAGAACTGGTTGGATCCCACCTCTGATTTCGGGTGTTTTTGAGTGAATGGACTAGTTATCAATCAATTAATCAGTCAGTAATCAATCAATTAGACCTTTATTATCCTTAAGGCTTTCTGAGCCTCATCTTAATTGCTACTGGACGTGGAAGGTTTGCCGTTGCCTCCCTCCATACCGCAACCCTGGGCTTGCATGGTGGACTCCCATCCAAATATGAACCGGGGCTGACCCTGCTTAATTTCTGAGTTCTGGCAAGATCAGGGTTGCCTGGGACATTCAGGTCAGGGAGTTGTTTCTTAACCATTGCTATTCAGAGGTACACTACACAGAGGTCTTGCTTACCAGTGGGCAGCCCAGCTGCGTGGGGAGCAAATAGTGCAAAGAATCCCCACCCTTGCTGCATGAAAGTCATCCACAGGGCTTGTAGGACCCAAAGGGTGGCATAAGTCTGAAGGCCAGGGCACTGTGCTCTCGGCATGAAACCCTGAGTGGTAGCCAACTAAAGTCAGCTCTGCCCTTGGGAACACCCAACCCCCATCCTGGTGTCTGATCAGGATGCCAGCACAATTCCACCGCCACCCAGATTTTTGGGTTTTGCCATGGTGGAGCTGAGGGGCAGGTAGTCACTGGTGTGTCTGCCTCCTCTTCTTGGGCAATTGCCCCTGGTAGGGCAAGTGTGCCGGCACAAGGCTGTGTCGCTCTCCCAAGCACTTTCACTCCGGCCAGCGAAGTGTAGAGGTTAAGAGCAGGTAGATTCTAGTCTGAAGAACCAGGTTTGATTCCCCACTCCTCCACCTGAGTGGCAGAGGCTTATCTGGTGAGCCAGATATGTTTTCCTCACTCCTACATTCCTGCTGGGTGACCTGGGCCACTCACAGTTCTCTCTGAACTCTCTCAGCCCCACCTACCTCACAAGGCGTCTGTTGTGGGGAGAGGAGGGGAAAGGAGCTTGTAAGCCATAAGGAGAGAAAGGTGGGGTATCAATCCAAACTACTACCTCCTCCTCCTTCTTCCCCCCACCCTCCCCAGATGGGGCTGATAGTTAATAACCGAACATAGGAATATAAGAACTCTGTTGGATCCATCTAGCATCCTGTTGGATCCATCTAGCATCCTGTTTCCCACTGTGGATATGCAGGTGCTTCTCAGAAGCTCACCAAGTCACCTTCATCAGTTTGTTTATTCAGCTTAATAAAACTTGTCTTATTCTTGAAAGACTTTTCCTCCATGAATCTTTTACATATAAACTAGTGGCCACCTCCTTTGGGCAATGAACTCCATGTCAATTATGTCTTAAGAAGGACTTTCTTTACATACTGCTGATCAGTTTCCTTAAAGAAAATTCATCGGCTGGGTGTGTGATAGCACAAAGGATGCTAATCTCTTCAGCAATCAAAACATTCACACGCTATAGCAGTCAATCTGCAAATCACCATATACGTACGTCATTTGCACATCTCCTGTTCAGCTTTGCAGAAGAGAATATCCGGATAAATAATCTTTCAGGTTAACAATGCACACGTTATTGGAAACTATAGTAGTGGACAGCAATAATTCATAATTGGATTTCCCTGAGTGGGCAAGAATCATAGAATTGGAAGAGACCTCAAGGGCCATCAAGTCCAACCCCCTGCAATGCAGGAACACACAATCAAAGCACTTCTGACAGATGGCCATCCAGCAGCTCTTCTAAAACCTCCAAAGAAGGAGACTCCACCACACTCCAAGGTAGCGCATTCCACTGTCCAACAGCCCTTACTGTCTGGAAGTTTTTCTGATGTCTAGGTGGAATCTCTTGTCCTTCACCTTGAACCCATTACTCCTGGTCATAGTCTCAATCCAGTTGTGACTGATTGCTATACCAAAATGATAGCGCAGTATCCAGTTACAGATGAACACTGGAACTGGCAATTCCAGGTAGGGAAATTCCTGGAGATTTTGAGAGTGGAGCCAGGGAGGCATGGATTTGGAGAGGGGAGGGTATTATGCCACAGAGCCCACCCTCCAAATCTGCCATTTTCTCCATGGAAACTGATCTCTGACAACTTGAGATCAGTTGTAATTCCAGAAGATCTGCAGGTCCTATCTGTAGATTGGCAACTCTAGAATGTAGCTCATATGATGCGGCTGGCCTCCACGTGGGCCAGGGCCTTTACGGCTCTGGCCCCGGCCTGGTGGAACACTCTTCCTCCAGCTGTCCGGGCCCTGCGGGACCTTGGCGAGTTCTGCAGGGCCTGTAAGACGGAGTTGTTCCACTGGGCCTTTGGAGGGACCAGCCGCTGAAGGTGCCCCCCCTTTTTCTGGCTCTTAACATCTGAGCCCTCTTTCCTCTAATGGGACTCGCTGTCCCCTCCCTCGTGGGGAGGATTTAAAATTGGGGTTGTTGAACGCCTCTCATTATTTTTACTGCTGTTTTTAAAGGTTTTAGTAACTATATTTATAACTGTATATTTGCACTGTACTGAGATTTTCTGTTGTACACTGCCCGGAGCCCCTCGGGGATGGGGCGGTATAGAAGTCTAAATAATAAATAAATAAATAAATATGTACCTGTGTGTGTCAGCAGAGGCGTAGCTGGGCCAGAGTGCACCCAGTGAGCCCTCTGTTTTTTCCACACACCCCCCCGGGCGCCCTTCCCCCCCTCACTCCCACACTTACCTTAGTTCAGCCTGGAAAAGCGGCCTGTTCCCTTCAGGCTGAAAATGGCCTGGTGGGAAGTATACCTCCCATGAGACCTTGGGGCTCGCAAGGTCTCCTGGGAAGGATACTTCCCACTAGGCCCGTCTCCAGACTTGAAGGATGAATACTTGCCTCTCAACCTACATTGTGTTCAATAAAGGTAGGGGGGAGAAGAGGGGCACATTACCTCGAGCATGAACCTGCCTGTCGGGTGCAATGCGCAACCCCCAGCCCCCTGGTAGCTCTGCCTTTGTGTGTCAGTGATATTTGCATTTGTGCCCCCCCGGCCACTTGAACACAAAGCTGCCCAGAGGCATATCTAGGAAAAATGTAGTCTGATTCAAAATCTGAGTTTTCTGCCCTCCCCCACCATGACTAAACAACATTTTTTTGCACCAGGTCTTGAACTCAGTGTATTGGGGGAGGGGGACGAGGAGGGGTGTGGCAGGCGATTTTTCCACCCCCACGTGACTAAATGGCCGCAGCCTGGGGACATTTGATTCCATATGTCCCCCTGGGTGGTAGCCCCTGAAGCTGCCTTCTACTGAGTGAGACCTTTTGTCTATCAAGGGCAGTATTGTCTACTCAGACTGGCAGCCGCAATCCAGGGTCTCAGGAAGCAGCCCTTTCATATCACCTGCTGCCAAATCCTTTAACTGGAGATGCAGGGTCTGAACCTGGGGCCTTCTTCGTGCCCTGCCAGTGAGTCATGCCTCCGCCCTGGTCAGTTGCAAGAAAAACAGGGCAGACGGCTCTTGCGCATTATTCATTCAGAATGAAAGAAGAAGAGCATTTTGCTCACAAGGGTGGTTAAAAGTAGAAACAGCCTGTTCCCCCCCCCTCCTTTCCCAAGCACATGACTCTGCTATAAAGGCATGCGACTTGGGTGTACTGAAAACCAGATAGTTTGGGGTTTCCCTCTTGTCGCTAAGGAAACCACCTCTAGGAGCAACACAGACGGTGGAGAGCTCCTCTGAGTCACTTGGTGTGCAGGGAAAGGGGGAGGCCAGACACTCTCCACACGAAGGCTGGACCTGGTTTATTTTTAAACTCCCTGCTGATCTGCCAAAAAATCCAAGCAGCTAGGGAGGTCCACAAACTGTGCATAGTACTGAATGGCTTTGGGGTACCTGAACCCCACACTTCCATTATGTTTCCCCCTGCCCCAGGAGGAGGAGGAGGAGGAGGAGTTTGAATTTATATCCCCCCTTTCTCTCCTGCAAGGAGACTCAAAGGGGCTTACAATCTCCTTGCCCTTCCCCCCTCACAACAAACACCCTGTGAGGTGGGTGGGGCTGAGAGAGCTCCGAAAAGCTGTGACTAGCCCAAGGTCACCCAGCTGGTGTGTGTGGGAGTGCACAGGCTAATCTGAATTCCCCAGATAAGCCTCCACAGCTCAGGTGGCAGAGCGAGGAATCAAACCCGGTTCCTCCAGATTAGAAAGCACCTGCTCTTAACCACTACGCCACTGCTGTTGGAAGAACCTTTCTTCCTTTTTTAAAATAATGTTTTTATTAATTTTCTCAAACATAGTTTAAAAGATAAGAAAATACAGAAAAAGGAAAAAGGAAATAAAGTTACCCATAAACTATATATATATTAGCTCTAACACATTGGATCTTGGAATTGCAACACTAATATCATTGAGAGAGAACATTGCACAGTTTTAAAATTCATTACCTTTCGTTCCAAAACAACAATAAGTATCTAGTAAGCAGCTATTTATAACTTAATAACAAATTAATATTCTTACTTTTGTTATTATTCTTACATAATCGATTCAGCCTCATATAAGAAATAAAGTTCCCATTTCTCATCAAACTTTTGTTTTGACCGGAGTTTACAAGATTGGTTAATTTGGCCATTGTAGCATATTCATTGTAGCATACTCAATAGCATATTCTCCAACTTTATCTTCCCAGAGTTCTGTATTGAGATCTCTTTCTGTTTTCCAACAGGATGATGGTTCTTGTGGCACCACAAGCTCTTTGGGATATAGGGTTGCCATCTCTGGGTTGGGAAGTACCTGGAGATTTGTGGGGGGGGGACGTTCTGCCCCCAAGTGAATCTATTTTTGGTGCCCTGTACTTGGCTAGGACAGAGTGGGGGAGTTTATTGCTGGAGAGAATCAAGACCCTAACTTCTCCCTTGGGTCTATCTAAATCAGAGTACTTGCTTGTCTTGAGCAGGTTTGAAGCTGCAGACTGTGTCTTCTCTTGGCTGCTTTCAAGAAAGTCCACTGTGTCTAGCTTCCTTTTAATTCTTTCAGCCTTTGTCTAGTTCTAATTACTGTTAAACTTAACTTGTGCTTTATGGACCACCATATACTAAAATGTACGTCACGAATATTCCAGTATCCAACTACCCTTGACACCTCACTCTGACTGACTGGCCAGAACTAAAACAGAGGATTGCTGGGTAAAGAGGGAAACTGTTGGTTGGGAAATGTCTTAAAGGAACAGAGGCTAACTAAAATACCCTCCCTTAGAAGACTTAACAATGAACTAAAACCATGCTAGCTATGGGGAAACTGAATCTTAATGGGGAAATAATAAAAGCCTCTGTGGGGGCATGACAGAGGAAGCTTGTGAAAGTGTTACCGCGCTGCCTGGTAACTTTTAATAGCTCCAGACCAACCAGCTCTCGGCAGCGCAGAGGAACAGAAACGGGACCCAATACAGCGATTATAGTGAAATAATAAAAGAGTTTATTGAGATGCTGACCTACATGTCAGCACCTCCACACCACAGCAACTGCGCTGCCTAGCAGCTTTACAACAACCTTTATACACTTTCTCCTGCCCGGGAGTCCGGGGGAATACAGGACAGCCTACAACCATTCATTCACAAAATACATAGCAACCAATCATACATCTACAAATACATAGGAACCAATTAGAGTCCGGTGGGCAGTCCCTTCTTGAATTTCTGGGCAGAGGCAGGGCGAGGTGATGACATAGGCACAGGCGGGAAAAACACAAAAGAGTCCTTTGGGTGCTTGGGGCCAGGAAACGAAACCTAACGACGACGCCCTTATCTCTGCCTGTCGATGGGATTAGGCAGATGGATGTGCTTCTTCCGGGGTCCCTTTTGTCAACGTCCATTCAGGGTTTTTACAAATGAAAGGGACATGCCCAGGTGGAGCAGGGGTGGATTCTTGCCTTGAGTCAAGGAGGTTCCATGCAGACACAGATACAAAATATAGCTGTAATTCCTACTTTCTACCTCATATAGTTTGTTCCTATCTAACTTATACAGAAATAAAACATAGTTCCATCTTTATTTAAAAACAAGATCAGAAATGGAATAAATAATTTCTGACTCCGCTATCAAAAGGTGGGATTTGTGGAGGGACGGGACCTCAGTGGAATATAATGGCACGGAATCCACCCTCCAAAGCAGCCATTTTCTCCAGGGGAGCAGATCTTGGTTATCTGAAGATCACTTGTAATAGTGGGAGATCTCCAGGTGCAACCTGGAGGTTGGCAACCCTACTGAGATGACAAAATGTGGGAGAATTAGCTGCCCTCATTGGATAGAAAGGCCTCTATCTAGATGTTTCTGTGAAAGGGTTTCTGAAGGATACCTGAGCAATTAAAAATACCTCAGCTTTTCGTGGGGTGAGACTGAACAGACGGCGGCACTATAGCTCTGACCTTGCTTTTTTGGCCACGCCCGTTCAGCTCCACTTCTTCCCACCTTTGGCCGTGGCTCTGCTTTGGAGAGACTCCAACTGATGTATAAGTAAACAGAAATACCTCTCCCACCCTAAATAAGCACAGCCTCCCTGGACACGCTTCAGGAGCAACACTGATAACAAAGGTCCCATGAGGGTGAGGCCATGTAGTTTTGGGCTGTGTACAAATACATTTGTAAAATATTACAGTAAATATTTACTTATTTAGTTCTTATGTACATGCTCGCAGTGCACCTGTCCCGACTCAAGAGTCACAGTGGATTTGTCTCTCACAGGCGTTTCTGCCATAAAGACAGGCTCAGCTGGTTTCCTCATTGATGCTGAGGTAACTTATACAGCACTGTGGAAACATGGCAGGTTTCCCCATAGTTTGCTTGCCCCTGCCAACTGGCATTAAAATTCCCCCATGCCACCAGGGCTTTTCCAGCCTTTATTAAAACTGGTGGTTGAATATTATCATTATAATGGTATAATACTCCATGAATCTGGGTCTCAGAATTGCAAGTTTTGTCTAATCCCTTTTGTTTCCCCCATATCTCTGCAATTAAAGAGACTCTGGACATACATTTAGAGGGGGGTGGTCTGAAAGCTGGGAATACATAGAATATTATAACTTACATCAACACCATATTCAATTGCCACTTAAAAAACAAAAATAAAAGCCCCTCTGGGGGTGGGAACTTAAGGGAAAATGGTGCTGTACAGGTGGTCTGGGACAGAGATTCTCAACCAGGGTTCCGTGGTACCCTGGGGTGCCATGAGCAAGTCCCAGGGGTACCGTGGCAACGCTACTGGCCCCCCTCACTTTTGTGGTGTCTCCCGCCGGCACCAGCAAGGATATGGAGCTGGCCCAGGGGGCAGGGCCTGCCGCAAGGTCTGCAGCCACTTCCCACCCACACCCACCCCGTGCTTCCCTTCACCTGGGAGGGGAAGGTGTGGGGAGGATGGCAGGGGTACCGTGAGATATGAAGAGTGAGGTCAAGGGTACCGTGACGTCAAAAAGGTTGGAAAACACTGGTCTGGGAACATCTGAACTTTCCCACCCACACATCTGCCATCAGATGGGGTCACATGTCTCCGGGCGCATGCCAGCTGGTCACGTGGGGGAGGGGATAGAGAATCGCCACACCCCTCCCCTCGGCCAAGCCCCACCAGGCTGCTCCTTCAGCTGGCAGAGCCTCCTTCAGCCAGCAGAGCAGCCTGGCTGGGCTACCACCGGACACCCCTTGACCCTGCCCCAGCAGCCTGGTGGAACCAGTTTCTCCTGAGTTCCCACTTTGGAGTATAACATGGCAAATCCCTTTCTGGAATTGCCCCACCGGTCTCAGTTTCAAGTTTGCACTCATACTTTCTTTTCTATAACGAAGTACAAGCTAACCGCACCTCCCTTGGCAGCATTCCAAGAACCAATGCACGAATGCTTGCTTTCAGCTGTTGGTTATGGTTTCCGGTGGTACCCTTGTCACCTGACCATATCTCCTAACTTTCAGTACTGAGAGCCAACCCACATGTGACCTAAGATATTTGTGGTAAGGAACTCCACTACATTTTTTTTCAAAGCAAACACCAATCCAGATGAGACCTACAGTTCTGGATTTAGCCCAGATTTAACCTACCCCTGCTCCATTTCCCCTATGCAAATCATTAGCTCCTCCCAAAGAAAGATTAGTCCAAGGTTGGAAGCCCCTCCTCACTGGCAGGCATGAAGCCATGGTGGATGAATCCTTGTCAGGGATGCTTTAGGCCACAGGTGTCAAACTCGCGGCCCTCCAGATGTTATGGTCTACAGCCGTGGTGGCGAACCTTTGGCACTCCAGATGTTATGGACTACAATTCCCATCAGCCCCTGCCAGCATGGCCAATTGGCAGGGGCTGATGGGAGCCAGTAATGTATCTAACCAAAGGTGCCACCACTGATCCCAGATTTCCATCATCCCCTGCCAGCATGATGCTGGCAATGGATGATGGGAACTGTAGTCCATCACATCTGCAGAAAGGGCTTTTGTTCTCCCTTTGGCTGGTCTGTCAACTTGTTCCACTGCGTCTGCTGAATTGTTTAACTCTTGCTGCTCCTGTTTGGAAACATATAGTGATTTTGATTTGTTCTATTGACTTTGAATTTCATTCCATCGTATTATTTCATTGTATTATTTCAATGAGGATTTAGCATGATATTGGATGTTTTGTTAGAAGACTGCTTTGTTGACGTGGTTGACGTGGAAAAGCAGCATATCAATACAGCAGCATATCAATAAAGGGGGAAGAAATAAAGAATGACAGGTTGCACTGTGAAAATGTGATAGAACCAAATCACAGCCATCCTATGCTGCTTATGTCTAGAGAGAGCCCCTGTGGCGTAGCAGTTAAGAGCAGCGGACTCTAATCTAGATAACCGAGTTTGATTCTCCACTCCTCCACATGAAGCCTGCTGGGTGATCTTGTGCCTGTCACAGTTATCTCAGAACTCTCTCGGCCCAAGCAGATGCAGGCAATGGCAAACTGGCTCTGAACGTCTCTAGCCTTGAAAACCCTACAGCAGGGGTGGCCAACCTATGGCACTCCAGATGTTCATGGACTACAATTTCCATCAGCCCCTGCCAATTGGCCATACTGGCAGGGGCTGATGGGGATTGTAGTCCATGAACATCTGGGGTGCCATAGGTTGGCCACCCCTGCCCTACAGGATTGCCACAAGTCAATTGTGACTTGACGGCACCTTAAAAGACCAAGAAGAGTTCCAACTTCCAAGGTATACGCTTTCAAGAGTCAAAGTTCCTTTAGTCAGATAAAGTTCCTTGTCAAATCCGAAACAAAGAAGAGCACTGGCAATTGCAAGCCCTTCGGGGATCGGGCGGTATAGAAGACGAAACAATAAATAAATAAATAAATAAATAAAATTTAATGTACTACCTTTGACTCTTCTGACTGGAAGATACAGGAACATTGATTGAACCAAAAGATTTTGCCCTTGTAATAATGGCAGTGTGGAAACGCTTACGCACTCTTTGTTTGAATGCCCTAGGCATGAAAAGATCAAGTCCAAATATAAGTACTCAATTTTGGCAAATTGCTTTCAGTCGCCGGACTATTACAGGATACCTTACTTGTTGAATAGTACTGATTTGACATTTTGTGAGACAGTTGCAAATTTTCTGCTTGAAATTACAAAGGCTTAACTTTGCTTTACTCATCTGTTCGTCTGTTGTTTGAACTGTCATTGTACTGTAGTACTGTTGTAATTTATGCCGATAAAGGCTTATTAAAGTAAATTAAAGTATAAGAGGAAGGAATATTTGATTTTCAAAAGTTTATACCCTGAAAATCTTGCGGGCCTTTAAGGTGTTCCTGGCCTTGGATCTTGTTTGTCTTCTGTGGCTTCCCACCAAAACTATTATATTCTGTTCCTTAAAACATTTCTATCCCACTGTCATGCCCCAGAGAAGCTCTTATTTTATTAAGCCTCAGTTGTCCCTTTAGTTACAATGGGTTTCGTTCCTTTTGTATAGTGTTCTAAGAGAGGGAACTGTAGTTAGACCCTGTCCCTTTAAGAAATCCCCCTAGACGAGGCAGTCCTCCTTTCATTACCCAGTAGTGCCCCCGTTTAGCTCAGTTAGTCTAAGGTGCCAGTGGAGTTGGAAGGCTGCAATATCTCTTACGTCTATGGTGTATAGTATAAAGTGCATAGAGAACAGTAAGTCTAAGGTGTTCAGAAGGTAGAATCCAGATAAAGGACACTGAAGGAACCAAGAGAAAGTACATACAAAGTGGAGTTTCTTGGAAGAAGTCAAGAAAGAATTAAAGTCTCAAGCTTCAAGTTGTTCCAGTCAAGCAAATACTTTATTTTCTTCAGACCCTGGGAGGAGTTAGTGTATCAATTCTTCTGAGCAATAAACCTTTTTTTTAACTGTTACACCTTGCTTGTGAGTCTCCCACTCTGTTCTGGCCGAGTACAGGGCACCTAAGACTGTTTTACATGGGAAACAGAACACCCACTTTGGGATCAAAGCAGTTTATGAATAAAACCAATTTTAGCACATTACAAAACAGAATAACAAAAGAAATGATCAATAATAGAAACTAGCAAAACAGAATTAAAAAACACCAAACAGTCCGCTATCCTGTCTCAACCAGAAAGGAAACAATTTGTAGATAATGAAAAATGTTCTCACCTTCCAGGTTGCATTTCCCAGTGAGGTTTCTCTCCAAGGAAGTGGGAGGGCAGAAAACCATTAATATACTGATTATCTTAGCCATGTTATAGAAGTTGAAAATTTCGCAGAGACAGTGTGTTATTCTGTTGCAGTCGGTCTTATGGCAACAGGGGGATTGTGGCAGAACCCTTTTGTTTGTTGCGTGCTGTATAACAATCTGGGTTGTTGTTCCTGGGACAGAGGCTGAAAGAGTGGGCGGAAACTGAGGCTCAGAGGCGGAATCTTGTCAGTAGAAGTTCTCAGGTTCTAGTGAGTTCATACCAGAAGTGATACAGCATCAAAAAAGACTAATGCAGTCCTGGCGTGTATCAACAGAAGCAGAACATTCAAACAGTGGCGTAACTAGGCAAACTGGAGCCCTGGGCAAAACCTGAGTTTGATGCCCCCAGGCACGTGCCCAATGCAATGCACACACACACACACCCTTGTAGTTATGCCCAGTGGCGAATCTAGGCAAAGTGGAGTTTGGCGCCCCCCATGGGCAGCCACCCTCCCCCACTGTGACCAAGCAATGATTTTTACACCAGGTTGTTTCAAAGTCACCATCACATTATAGAACATGCCCCAACTCACAAATCTGAGCACAGCAATAAGCCATGCCACACAGCAGAAATAATTTTTTGAAAATATTTTCAAAATGCTTTCAAAATGTTTTATTACTGCTATGAAAACATTTTATGGTGTTGTATCCAGTACCCCCAATTGGGGGAAACAGCATCACTTTCAATGTTTCAAAGGAGAATCTGGGCTCCCTAGTTTAAACAAGTGATGCTGGAATCCACCCCCAAACAGCATCATTTTCAATGGTGTTTAAACTAGGGAGCCCAGATTCTCCTTTTAAATCCACATTAAAGGGAGAATCTGGGGTTCCCAGTTTGAGGTTGATTCTCCCCCACCCTGAAACAGCATCACTTGCAATGTTTAAACTGGGGACCTCAGATTCTCCCTTTAAATCCATATCAAAGGCAGGGGGATTTAAAAGGAAAATCTGGGGAAATTTGGGAGGTGCCTGCTGGCAGGGGTGCAATTGTTAAGCTAGCAGTACCAAACTTTCAGGGTATCTTTATGAGACCCCCCCAATGATACTACCCAGGTTTGGTGAAGTTTGGTTCAGGGGGTCCAAAGTTATGGACCCTCAAAGGTGTAGCCCCCATCTTCTGTTAGCTCCCATTGGAAACAATGGATGATGGGGGCACCCCCTTTGAGAGTCCATAGCTTTGGACTCCCTGGACCAAATTTCACAAAACCTGGGTCGTATCAATAAGAGGCTCTCCTGATAGTACATCCCAGGTTTGGTGAAGTTTGGTTCAGGATGTCCAAAGTTATGGGCCCTCAAAGATGTAGCCTTCATCTTCTATTAGCTCCCATTGAAAACAATGGAGGATGAAGCACTCCCTTTGGGAGTCAATAGCTTTGGACCCCCTGGACCAAACTTCACAAAACCTGGGTGGTATCAATAAGAGTCTCTCCTGATGATACCTCCCAGGTTTGGTGAAGTTTGGTTCAGGGGGTCCAAAGTTATCGACCCTCAAATGTGTAGCCTCATTTCCTATTAGCTCCCATTGGAAACATGGGGGATGGGGCACCCCCTTTGGGAGTCCATAACTTTGGACTCCCTGAACCAAACCTCACCAAACATGGGTGATAGCATCAGGAGAGTCTCCCAAAACATCCCTGAAATATTGGTGCTGCTAGCCTAAAAACTGTGCCCTCTGCAGGCCAAAAATGGAAAAACACTGAAAATACAAAAAATCCCACAAACAAACCTGCGCCCCCCACAGGGCTGCGCCCAGGGCAACTGCCCACATTGCCCAATGGGAGGAACGCCTCTGCATTCAAATCTCCCACTATACACCTCATCGGTCAGGCTGCACCCAGAGTGCAGTTCTGTAGGCCTCACTTCAGAAAGGATGTGGACAAAATGCAGTGGCGTATTTGCCTAGGGACAAACGCCCTGAGGGGCGGGGCTGCACCCCCAAGCTTTTAAAAGCAAAGGGCCCAGCATGGAGCCTTCCAGTTGCTTCTGTCCTCCCCAGAGGGGAGGGCAGAAGGGACTGCCAGCTGCCTGTTCGGAGCCAGGAGTTGGGAGGGGGAGGGGCTTGGGGTGGGGCCAGGAGTGGGCCTTGCCCCAGGCATAGCTGGGCGGGGGTGCCCGGAGAACAGATGTCTCCAGGTGCAATCCCCCCACCCCCGGTACGCATCTGACAAATTGAAGCAGGTGGAGAGGAGAACAAGGATGATCAGGGGCTTAGAGAGCAGGCACGATGAGAAAAGACTGGGAATGTTAGGCCTGGAGAAGAGGAAGTTGAAGGGGGACATGGTTGCTCTCATGGTTGCTGGGAGCCAGAATGGTGTAGTGGTTAAGATCACGTGGATTCTAATCTGGAGAACTGGGTTTGATTCCCCACTCCTCCACCTGAGTGGCAGAGGCTTATCTGGTGAACCAGGTGTGTTTCCATACTCCTACATTCCTGCTGGATGACCTAGGGCTAGTCACAGTTCTCTCAGAACTCTCTCAGCCCCACCTAACTCACCAGGTGTCTGTTGTGGGGAGAGGAAGGGAATTGAGCTTGAGACTCTCTCCAGGAGAGAAAAGTGAGGTATAAATCCAAACTCCTCCTCCTGTTCCTCCCTCCTCCTCTTTAAGTGTTTGAGAGGCTATCACTTAGAAAAGGGCAGGGAGCTGTTCCTGTTGACAGCAGATACTCACAATAATAGATTTACATTAAGGTACAGCTGGATATTACAAAATTACTTTTTTACAGTAAGAGTCATTCAGCAGTAGAACTGGCTGGCTAGGGAGGTGATAGATTTTACCTAGCCCCTGCTCCATTTCTCCTAGGCAAATAATTAGCCCCTCCCAAAGAACAGTTTACTCCAGAGAGGCTTCACCTCTCTGGCAGTCTTGAAGCGGCAGCTGGACGAAGACTTGGCAGGGATATTTCAGGCTGAACTTGCATTGAGCAGGGGGTTGGACTACATGGCCTTTATAGCCCCTTCCAACTCTATGATTCTAAGCAGCATTTGAAACCAGGACTTCCTGATTCCCAGCTGAGTCTCTTTGGTTATAGGCTGTACTGGGTCTCTGCAGTTCCATCCTGCAGAAACACTGGGCCACTCCTTCTCTACACTTCCTGTCCAAATCCTCCCACTCCTTCACGGTCGGTTTGGAAATGACGCTCTGGTGACTCACTGTGAAATTCTTCAGGGTCTGGCTGGCCTTGGCATTTTTCAAACCCGCCAGTAACACAGCTAAGAAAAAGAGGCACCTCTTTTCAGTTAGAACAACTCCCAGCGGTTTGTGCAAGCATGCCCGTCTGCCTACATGGTTCAAGTGTTCTGTTGTTGAAAGTCTGATGAATTTCCAGTTGATTAATCACACACATTTTACATGTACTTAAATAAGTTTATACGTAATTACAGTTGCATATAGTCAAAACCTCAATGTAGATGTCTTTTTGAGCTGTTGAAAGAGTCATCTGGACTTAAGTGAGTAGTCAGGACTGGGTAATTCATTAAAAACGAACCCACCCAAAAACATTTTTACAGGGCCCTCCCTTTCAAACTGGGGCCAGGACAGAGAGGATGGGGGTTAACCCTTTCCTTCTCCACTGTTTTTCTGATGGCAGCCTCCATCCTGATGATAGCAGTGTTCCAAAGTTCCTATGAGGTCTATTGGGGAAAACATAGGAGGAGGAGGAGGAGATGGAGGAGGAGATGGAGGAGGAGGAGTTTGGATTTATACTCCACCTTTCTCTCCTGTAAGGAGATTCAAGGTGGCCTACAAGCTCCTTTCCCTTCTTCTCCCCACAGCAGACATATTGTGAGGAAGGTAAGACTCAGAGAGTTCTGAGAGAACTATGGCTAGCCCAAGGTCACCCAGCAGGAATGTAGGAGGATGGAAACACATCTGGTTCATGAGATAAGCCTCTGCCACTAGGGTGGAGGAGTGGGGAATCAAACCCGTTCTCCAGATTAGAATCCATGCTTGCACAGAAGACATTAGATCATTCTAATTCTCTAGATTAGAATCCACCTGCTCTTAACCACTACACCACGCTGGCTCTTGCTTGCATGCTGTCTGCATATTCCCCCAATGTGCCAAAGAGCTTTTCCATGGTACTCATCTGATATCAGAAAATGGCATGGAGGGAGGGAAAGGGTGAAGCACTCCGTTCCTTGGTACAATGCACAATGTTTTGGTTTATTTACTGATTTCCATGTGCATTTTGAGACCATTTTTACCCCAATGTTTTTCTGGAAGCTAATTTTGAGTTGGCTTTTTCTGAGTGTAAATTGTTTCTATTGGTTTCATTTGTCCCACCCCCCTTCAACCCATTTTCAATGGCTTTTTCTGCATAGCACAAATAAAACATCTTGTAAATGTTTTAAAAAGAACTGCTCTGGCTTTTTTTTGTCTGCACAGCATGGGAAAAAAAGCATTGCCAGGGAAAGCGGTTCTGGTTCCTGCCTCTCCCCACTAGCTCTCACTGCCATTTTCGCTGCAGCGCGCACGCCCCCCGCCCGCTTGTGATTCGTACCGCCTGCCATTTGCATTTCCCTTGCAGGTTTGCTCTGCTTGCAGCTCATCCGCCCAGAATTTCTGTGTAAAAAAGTACTTGAGTAAAGTTCGTTTTGATAGCCAATTCACCACACAGGTCATTTTCCCCTCTCTTTTTTTTGGTTTGTTTTGAAGGAGGTGCCTTCAAAGCTATGATGACTCGAAAAATGTGCATATTGCAGATTCTTGTATCATGTTGTCATAGTTTCAAAGAAACGTCATTCAAAACACAAAAAGGAGAAACGCGTGCACCGAATCAGCAGTCAAAACTAACCTTATTCATGTACTCTTTATATGGAAATGGTGAGTAGTAGAAGAACTGCAAGCAGAGGAATTCTCCAAGGGAAACCTCCACTAAATGGAGGGCAGCACTGAGAATCACAAGAGGGGGGAAATGGTGGATGCCAGCTGTGATGAAAATTAAAGTAAGAGCTTTAAAATTGGGTGGGAAAAAGACGTTTCCTGCTCTCCGCACAGCAAGCAGGAAATGTCTTGACCCTGTCTCGGAGAAAAAAGACTGCTAGTTTAGCTTTTTCACAAAAAAACCAGGCTGAGCAGAAATAAAATGTCCTGAAGACATTTTGGGGGGGGGGGGGAGGGGGGGAGGAAGCTGTGTAGAGTTCCTCCCAAAACGCTTCTTTTAACATCCTCAAGAAGTTTTATTTGTGCTGTGCAGAAATGGCTAAGACTAATGAGAAAAACAAAGAAAAGGGGGATGCTGTTTCCAAGAGCTCAACGGCTCACTCACACTGCTGATTCTGGATTTTTTTCAGAACTAGTGGATCTAAATTCCAGACCTTTCTAGTGCACCAGTGGGCGCTGCAGCAGGTTCTCCGTGGAGATTCCCCACAGAGGTTTCCTCAGCTTGCAGCTCAACCTTTTGCTATTTCACTGTAAAAAAATAGATGAATTAAGTTTGTTTAGCCCAGTGATCCCGTGCATGTGTCATTTTTTTGTTTGTTTGTTTTATTTTGAGGGGGATGCCTATGGTGACACAATTAGAGAAGCTGCAATATGCACGTATTTGTGTCGTGGGCATTCCCCATCTCTGTGCCCAAAATCTCCACAGAGAATCTGCTGCAGCACTCAAAATGGCGGCCGTGAGCCGCAGTAACGAAAGTTATATTCATGCTGTACAGAATCTACCATTCTTAACTTCTTGAGACTGTAGGGAGGGAGCTGAATCCTCAAGAATGGCAACATTAGCTCTCGCTAACAAAACTTTAACAAGCTTCTTCAGAAGTACAAAACAAGGACAGTGATTTTCCAGGGATCAGTTCCAGAAAAACAGGAACTTGCTCATACCCGTAATACTGTCCCTGGACTCCCTGGGGCAGTGGGATGTATCTATCAATAAGATGCTCTTCTAAATTCTTTTTTTTTTAATATGATCCCTAGGATTTTTTTTAAGGGAATGGATTAGGCAAGCCCATTAACCACAGAACCAGCTGCAAAGGAGCCCAGAAAGGGCGGAGGCCGTTACCAGAAAGACTCCAAACTGTGGTTAGGCACTCCCCCACCCTCTTCCAAAAGTTTAGCAGCCAAGGGAGGAAAAGGAATACTCTGGTTTCCAGCCACCAGGCAGGAAATGGTGCCAAATTAAAACTCTTTGATGCTTACCAGATTTTCTCCTAAACCTCTCTGCCTTTCTTGGAGATTAAAGGAGTGCGTGGTTGTTGGAGGCGGGGGCGCAGGGGGAGAGGAGGACTAGATATAAAAAGGGATGGGAGTTTTATGGCCGGAGGGGGTCATTAATGCAATCCTGGGATCAAAACATATTGCAGACTTGTGAGCTGGGATGGAGGAGACGTAGCACTGGAAATGGGCAAAGGAGAGTTGGAAGCTACTGGCAGCTCGTGTCTCCTCCATTTTATTGCACAACAACCATGTAAGGTAGGATAGGCTGAAAGTGTGTCACTGGGCCAAGATCACCAAGAACGTTTCCACGGAGGAGTGGGGATTCGGATTGCGATTTCCCAGATCCTAGTAAAACTCTAAAACACAGGTGTCAAACTCGCAGCCCTCCAGATGTTATGGACATAATGCTATGCTCTAGCTTGCAATTAAGCCCTAAGGTAGTTTCCCAGGTCCACACATCCCAGGACATTGTTTTATCCATTTCCCCCCAAAATCCTCAGTTGTCATCAGATCACAGGCAGAGCGAGGGGAAACTGCGCCCCTGCTGCAGCATCACCCGCCCATGCCTCAGAACACCCCCAGAACGCCCCCTTAATGTCCCAACCACACCTCCACTGCTGCTCCACCCAGAGTGTTGTGCCCCCCTTGTCCCATGGGTGCTACGCCACTGCATTAGAGCAATCACTCCATACACTAAATGTCAGAAGGGCACTTCTTTTGTATTTAAATTGTTTAGATGAGACAAGCATTTATTTGTTTGTTTTAAAGGACCTAAAAAGGGAAAAGCTCTTTGTAGACCATTTCAAGGAGGGTAGTTTATGCAATTAGATTGGCCCCGTGGCACAGAGAGGTAAGCTGCAGTTCTACCGTCAAAGCTCTGCTCATGACTTGAATTTGATGCCAACGAAAGTTGGTTTCAGGTAGCTGGTTCCAAGGTTGATAAAATTAGCACCCAGTATGCGGGGGATAAAGTGTAGATGACAGGGAAGCCAATGGCAAACCACCCCATAAGTATATTCTGCCCAGTAAACGTCTGGATATGATGTTGCCCCGCGGGTCAGTAATGACCTGGTGCTTGCACAGGAGAATACCTTTACCTTTGATGATAAGTGAACAGTCCGCTTAGTTAAGAGCTCAAGCCTCTTCACTGCCAGAGTTGATCTTCAGGATATCTGTATAGCGGCAACCTGGTCCACTCTGTCCACATTCCTCTGACGTTACTCCATCAACACAGATTCCAGGAGAGATGTAGCTGTTGGGTGCTGCAGTTTTACAGTCATTGTTTCACTGACAAGCCCATACCTGCCTCCAAGATAAATGAGCTTGCTAGTCTTCTGTGTGGGACTGCACTGAGGACACAGTGGTACAAACAATCTGTAACTGATGTTCATCTAATGTCTTCTGTGTGGGCATGGATTCTAATCTGGAGAACCGGGTTTGATTCCACTTGAGTGGCAGAGGCTTATCTGGTGAACCAGATGTGTTTCTGCACTCCTATATTCCTGTTGGGTGACCTTGGGCTAGTCCCAGTTCTTCAGAACTCTCTCAGCCCCAGCTACCTCACAGGGTGTTTGCTGTGGGGAAAGGAAGGGAAAGGAGCTTGTCAGCCACCTTGAGTCTCCTTACAGGAGAGAAAGGTGGGGTATAAATCCAAACTCTTCTTCTTCTTTCCTCCCTCCTTTACCTGTGGTGGGCTGCCAATTGCTGTAGGAGAGCTCTTCAATAGAGGTGAAGGGAGAACTGAGGGAGGAGCTCGCTCCCCACCTCCATCACATGACCGTTTGGGTGGTAACTGGCCCACTCTTGTCTCAAGATGGAGGGGAAGAGAGGCACTCCAAGTGCTCGGAAGTTTCTAGAAGCTTTCCAGTCAGTTCTCTGTGGTCAGCCTATGCCTGCACAGTGTAATGCGTGCCTGCAGAGAAAACACTTGACGAACTGCAGTTACAG
Source organism: Sphaerodactylus townsendi (assembly GCF_021028975.2). Lineage (NCBI taxonomy): Eukaryota > Metazoa > Chordata > Lepidosauria > Squamata > Sphaerodactylidae > Sphaerodactylus > Sphaerodactylus townsendi. The sequence continues at coordinate 20,926,223 of NC_059425.1, read as the reverse complement.
GTAGATGCACCTTCATTTTCTCCAGGCGAACTGATCACTGTCACCTGGAAATCAGCTCAACCCCAGCAGATCTCCAGCCACCACCTGGAGATTGGCAATATTAACTAAAGGCCAAGCTAGACATAACATCCTCTTGCCCCCCCACGGGGATGACATCACCTTTTTAAAGGGATTTAAAAATGCAACCACTGGGGATGTGTATGTCTCTTTCAGTACTTGGAAAGGGCACATGGAGGGGGCGGGGAAGAGTGCCTTGGCCTGCCACACAGCAGCCCCAATCAGGATCAGGCCCGCGAAGCATTTTAAAATCACTTTAAAATGGCAGCAGCATCTCTGTGGTAGACATAAGGACACCGCCATATCTAGTTTGTTCCTAAGGTGGGTTTGGAAATATAAAGACAAGGAGCGTTTCCCCACTCACCACGATCCCCCCTACGCGCGCGCGGCATCCCTGGCGCGCGCCTGGGCATCCCCATGACAAGGTGCCGTTTAAAAGAGCGCCAGGGATGCCACGCGCTGAGGGGGCGCGACAGCGGCAGCATTGGGACGGCTGCGCTGTCGCCGCCCCTGTAATGGGGAGTGCTGGGGGACCCCGCGCTACTTGAGGAAAGTAGTGCGGGGCTTAAGGTCAGTGGGGAAAGGCCCAAGGATCCCCAATCCGCTATAAAAGGAAGAGCAATAGTTCTAGAATCGGGCTGGATTCCAAAACTTCTTTTCATAGATCACATATAAATACTCCCATCAACAAAATCTCACCATATGTCTACTGACTATATGTTGCTCAGTAAGGATCCTGCTTCTCCTTGCAATTTCTCTTCTGCCCTGATGAATTGCTGGGGGTTTTTTTGGGGTGGTGGTGTTCCTTTGTAGCCAGCCAAAGTCGCTGCTCCGTTGTTAATAGCGTTTTATCATTATGGTAGCATAATTATGAAGTCACAATGTTATATTTGAACAGATTTGTGGCTTTGGCACAAACACAAAGTGTAAAACAAGTATTTATGCCTCCCGACAAGAGAGCTGATAATTCACAATTCATCCACCAGTGCCCGGAGCCAGGCAGCCTGCAATTAATTATGCTGGAAGGAAAGGGAACGACTGAAAATGTAAAGGGACAGCAGCTCTGTGCTGTGACTGCCAATCCAGGAAAACCTGGCAACACAATTATATTTTACAACATTATCTGGATGGTTTGTAAAACAGAGTGACATCCCCTTAGCAATTGCAGACTAAATGGCTAGTGTGGAACCAGCCAGACTGGGGGTGAACAAAAGATACTCGGATCTAGAAATGTAAAAACTGTGTAACAGACATACATACAGAGTTGCATCAAACACTGGAGTTGGGGGATGGAGGGGCACTAGATTTTTGCTATTTGCCCAGGATTCAGTTCAGGTATAAAACCTCTTGCTTCCAGGTGGTGTGGTGTAGTAGTTAAGAGAGGTGGACGCCAATCTGGAGAACCAGGTTTGATCCCCCACTCCTCCACATGAGTAGCAGACTCTTATCTGATGAGCTGGATTTGTTTCCCTTGCTGGGTGACCTTGGGCTAGCCACAGGACTCTCAGAACTCTCTTAGCCTCACCTACCTCACCAGGTGCATGTTGTGGGTGGGGGAGGAGAGGTGATTGTGAGCAGCTTTGAGACTCTTTGGCAAAGAAAAACAGGGTATAAAAACCAACTACTCCTGTCCTTCCTGGTTGCTTCCAGATGGGGATGCGTGAAAATGTGCCCATCTCAGTAGCAGCAGCATGACAGCAGACCCGTCACACCTGGGCATAAGAGCTGACATAACAGTGATTTTGTTGGGACTCCCTACAGCCTTTCCCTCGTTTTTCCTTTCCCTGCCAAGCTGCAGTGTAATGCTATGAGCCAGCATGGTGTAGTGGTTAAGAGCAGGTGGATTCTAATCTGGAGAACCGGGTTTGATTCCCCACTCCTACACCTGAGTGGCAGAGGCTTATCTGGTGAACCAGATGTGTTTCCGCACTCCTACATTCCTGCTGGGTGACCTTGGGCTAGTCACAGTTCTCTCAGAACTCTCTCAACCCCACCTACCTCACAAGGTTGTGGGGAAAGGAAGGGAAAGGAGCTTTTAGGCCCTCTTGAGTCTCCTTACAGGATAATAACAATAATAATAATAATAATTTATGCAAGAATTACAACATAAGAACAGCTAAGAACTGGTGGGAACATTGTCCAGAGAAAGTAATGGAAAATGAGAAGGTCAAGATCCTGTGGGACTTTCGAAACCAAATGGACAAAGTGCTGAAACACAATACACCAGACATCACTGTGATCGAGGACAAGAAAGTGACCATCATCGACATAGCAGTTCCTGATGACAGCAGGGTCATCGAAAAAGAACATGAGAAGGTCACTAGATACCGCGATTTGAAAATCAAACTTCAGCGTCTATGGCACAAACCAGCAGAGGTCGTCCCAGTGGTAATCAGCACGCTGGGCGCCATCCCAAAAAAACTAGGGCAGCACTTGAAACATCTTCGAATTGACAAAATTAACATCTGTCAAATTCAGAAGGCAGCCCTGCTGGGATCCACACAAATACTATGCCGATACATTACAACTTCCTAGGCCTCTGGGTGAGGCTCGAATTGTAATGAAGGCCAACAACCAACTAAAGATCTGTCAGCTGTGAAATCTACTACTACTACAACAACAACAACAACAACAACAACAACAACAACAACAATAATAATAATAATAATAATTCCACGTGGCTTGGCATCAAAAGTGAAAAAAGGGCCTTGAGGGAGCTAAAAAGGGTAGGCAGAATAACGTAGTGCAATAAGCTGTCCCATGCCATTTTGAAAGTGGCTGTAAGCTATGTCTCCCTCCACCCCACACTGGTTATGAGTGAAATATCCAAATGGATGGAGGACCTGCAACCACCGTCCAGTTCCCCTTTAAATCAGAGAAAAATAAAACCAAGGGGAAAGACCCCGGAAAGCCAGGAGTGGGGCTCCCTGGATTTCTCTTTAATCTGGGGGCTCCCTCCTTTCTGTGCAGAGGGTAAATCCCCACATGGAAACAGGCTCTGATGAGTCATTTGAAGCGTACCTATCCCTCCAACACTTCAGAGCTGAAAACAGACTTGTAAGGACAGTTGCCCACTCCCAGTGAGGAAATAACTAGAGATTTTGTGACTAGAGCTTGGGGATCGAAGCGCATCTAAGCCTGATAGGGGGATATTTCAGTTAAATCTACATTAAACCGCTTTATGTGAGGGTAGCTTGACCAGTTGAAGATTACGAAAACGATATCTTATTGCAAACGGCGTTGTTCCTGCCGTTGCTTCGTGTGGTTACCAACTACCCCGGGAGATTAATTTCTCTACAGATCTTTAATGTGGTTGTTCTATGTGGCGGCCAACTACCCAGGAGATTAATTTATCTACTGACCTATGTTAAACTGGAAGACTGGATTCTTCAGTTGTCTTCCACCAACATAACAAGTATTATATGCCATTGGAGGGCTGGATAGGCTTATGAATTGTTTGGGACATAGATCTATACCTATTTCAGGATTTATAATAAATGGACTTTGAGGTGTAGTATATTACTGGTTGACAGCTTGTTGTGATATAGAGACGTAGCTGCTATTGAGCTTTGTACACTGTTATCTTGTATACGTGTGTAAGCAGCCTTGATACTGTCATTCCCGTTGTGTTCTACTGTTTGTACACCATATCTATTGGTTTGGGTCATTTTGTAACTAGGGTTGCCAAATCCCAGTGGGGAAATACCTAGAGATTTGGGGGCTGGAGCTTGGGGAGGGTGGGGTTTGGGGTGGGACTTCAGTGAGGAGGAATACCATAGAGTTCACCTTCCAAAGCAGCCTCACCCTAACTTTATATTTTTATTTAATTTATTAAGCCATAAATTGTTCCCAAAATTGTAATAAAAACCCAAAACCTGAAACTGACCATAGCCCTATTCCCGAACTGCGCCCTAGTACTCAACGTAACCCAGCTTGCAGGATTTAAGTCATGGACCTGCTCACAGCTATAATAATCTTTTATGTATAATGTTTCTTTTTTGAGTTTAGAGATATGTAAACCTAGCTGGAAGTCCTTCCTTCATGTTTCCTTCCTTCCTTCCTTCCTTCCTTCCTTTCTTCCTTCCTTCCTTCCTTTCTCTCTTTCTCTTTCTCTTTCTCTTTCTCTCTCTTTCTTTTCTTTTGCGATATCTTGCTTAATTGCTTATAAATGATTGTATTATGAATTATATGATAATGAACTACCAATAAACTTTTAAAAAAGGAGTTAAGTCATGGACCTGCTCACAGCTATAATAATCTTTTATGTATAATGCTGCTCCTCTTCCTTTCCTATTGGATCTGTTTCTCTGAAATATGTTACACCCTTCAATTCTTATGTTCCAATCATGAGACTCATCAGGTTTCAGTGATGCCTATAATATCATATTTGTTTTGCTGTGTTAATATATATTTGTTTTTCTGGGTTAATATATATTTGTTTTGCCGTGTTATAGCATATTTGTTTTGCTGTGTTAATATCCTATTTGTTTCGCTGTGTTATTTGAGTTCCTTGATGTGCTTGGGTGGAGGTTCTTCTGAACACTCTGGAGGAAGAGAAAATAACATTTTCCAGCTTGTCCCCTTGCCTGGTGTATCTGATGTGTAATTCTGCCCAAGAGCATAGCTCTTCAGATTCCTGCATGCTCAGAGAGCCAGTAGTTAAGATGCTGAACTAGACTGCAACTTGCGGCTCTCCAGATGTTCACGGACTACAAATCCCATCAGCCCCTGCCAGCTTAAAAGCACTCCCTTTTTAAGAACCAAAAAGGGCGTGCAAGGAAAAGGAGGAGGGGCCAGGAGTATTTTCCGCCCTCCCAGGCATGCGCCTGGTGCGCAACACCTCCCCATCCCCTTGCCGCTCCGCCACTGAGGTCACCATAAGTCAGCTGTGACTTGACTGCAAAAAATGGAGAGGGAATAGTATTAGTGGAGTTCTAGATTTCTAGTGAGATGGTACTGGCAGTTAATGAAAGTCCTTTACGAAGCCAACACGCAGGATCTTCTGGGAAGAGCCCCAACAGTGCTAGTGTTGAATACGGTTGCCAACCTCCAGGTGAGCCCTGAAGATTTCTTGTTGTTATGACTGATCTCCAGACTAACAGTTCTCCTGGATAAAATGGCAGCTTTGGAGAGTGGTGTCTATGGCAGTAGACCCTGCTGAGGTCTCCCCCTCCAAACTCCACCTTCCCCAGGCTCCGCCCCCAAAGATCCAGGAATTTTCCAACCTGGAGTTGCCAACCTTCACATTGGGACATACAGGACAGATTAATTGGTGGCTATGTGGGCCTTCTCCCAGAGGCCACATCCACCAGGTAATACGGGATGTAAAAAAACCCCAACCACTTGTGTACCGAAGCCCCTTCAAACATTTATCGGAATTTGTCGTGCGGATTTTTTCTTGGTTGCGAGTTCAAAGTTTTAAGCAGCCGATGGTTCGGAGAGTGGAAAAAAGAGCTCTGTACTTAATTGCACGTCCCCCACCCCTTTTCCCCGCCTTGGCTTGGCATTTTTTGGTAAGAATGAGTCACATCCCCTGGCTTTGTGAATTGGCACCAGCGCTGCCATTCTCTGCCGCCAACGTGCAAATCCACGAGGGGGGAAGAGGGGTGGGAGGGAGCTGGTGGAGGAAAGAAGAAGATGCCTCCTGAGGGACTGTTGCGAGGTGGGGTAAAAACACCCTATTGGAAGAACTGCCCTCAACCTTTGCCGTTGGGTTGGGGTGACATGAAGCCAAAAGCCCTCCGCGAAACGCACTCCCTTCTTTTAAGAACCAGAAAGCCTCTCCGTCCTGGAGACAGGAGAAGTCCAAGGCTGAACACTATTTTCCGTTCAGAAGCCTGGAATGGTTTATGTTTCTGTGGCTTTGGCAGCATTGCTGAAATTGCTGTCCTTTTTCTTTCTTTCTAGTCTTTTCACAAGAGTGCTGTACGAACCGCATGTCCCGAGGATCCACATATATTCCAGCGCAGTTGCCTTTCTCATCTTGGCCCCTTTGCCTGCAAGAAGGCCCCCAATTCCCTTCCTTCTGTTCCAACATACTGCAGAAGGTTGTTTGCACGAAAAAAGCCAGAGCTGAGAATGCTCTGGTTGAGGCCAGCTGGACATCTTTCAGGACAGGGATCACCATCCACGGATCCATTTACCCACATCCCAGGCCCCTATCTTGTTTGGCTCTTGCACTGAGGTGGTGGGCTTCCTTGGGACGTGCGGTAGCTGGGTTCAGCCACAGAAATGTGCCTACGGTATACTCCTTCCATGGTGAAGAAGGAAGATTCCGGCATATGCGTGGAGTTGGCAATGCTATGTAACCATCTTCCTGATAGGATCATTTTTCTGGGTTCTTTTTTCTTTGTGTGTAGAGCAGTATTCAGTCACATAAGCAGACTTGCAGTGTGAACTGGTTCAGCCCAGATTAGGATTGCCAATTGCTGGTTTAGGAAATTCCTGGAGGTTTTTTTTGGGGGGGGGGGCAGCCTGGGAAGGAGGAGGAGGAGTTTGAACTTATATCAACCCCTTTCTCTCTTGTAAGGAGACTCAAAGGGGCTTACAATCTCCTTTCCCATCCCCCCCGCAACAAACACCCTGTGAGGTGGGAGGGGCTGAGAGAGCTCCGAAGAGCTGTGACTAGCCCAAGGTCACTCACTGGCATGTGTTGAAGTGCACAAGCTAATCTGGTTCCCCAGATAAGCCTCCACAGCTCAAGTGGCAGAGCGGGGAATCAAACCCGGTTCTCCAGATTAGAGTGCGCCTGCTCTTAACCACTACACCAGAGCAGGGTTTTGGGAAAGGAGGACCCTCGGCAGGGTATAATGTCCACCCTCCAAAGCAACCCTTTTCCTCCAGGGGAACTGAGCGAAGCTAGCCCAGACACAGGCGTAATTAAGACTTTAGAGAGAACTACAGTTTAGGCACACTACCAACTCTGCAATATGAAAATAATTATACAGGCCTGCTTGGCAGTTGTAAGGTTAACTGAGGTAATGTTAGAGACGTGCATTTCATTTGTTTGTGGTACTTTATAAACGAAACCTGACTGGACTTCACTGAAGTCATTATTAAAACTATTGGTTTTAATTATTCAGTTTGGTCCCCCCCAGCTTCAGTGGGAAACATTTTTTTAATCCTTCGCTTCCTCCCAATTCATTTGGAGAGACATTCTCGGGGATTGTATCATTCTCCCATGGGATCCTCCCTGCCAGTTTGTGGACCAATGGGAGTAAGGTTGCCAGAATCCAGTTTGGGAAATCTCTTAGAGATTGGGTGGGGCAGCGGGGGCGGGGGGTGGAGTCTGGGGAAGGAAGAGTTTAGGGCAGGGTGGCGAACCTTTGGCACTCCAGATGTTATGGACTACAATTCCCATCAGCCCCTGCCCAGCATGGCCAATTCCACCAATTGGCCATGCTGAGGCCGAGATCCCTGGATGGGAATTGCAGTTCATAACCTCTGGAGTATAAGAACCGCCACCACTGATTTAGGCATAGAGTGTCAAGCTTCGTGGCCCACCAGATGTTATGGACTACAGTTCCCATCATCATGCTGCTTGCGGGGAATTGATGGGAACTGTGATCCACAACATCTGGAGGAAACTTCACGGACTTTGACACAATTCAGACTAGTAGGAGAGGAGAATATGTGATTCCACAAAGTCAACCCCACCACTTCCTGAACCTACCATTTCCTCCTGGCCAATGGATCTCTCTAGTCTGGAGATCAGTTGTAGGTTTTGGGAAAATGTCAATTGGGAACCCTAAACAGGAAAAAAAGGCTTGTTTCAAAGCAGATGCTGCAGGGGGGAGGTGTTTGGTGAGGCCAATTGGGTGGCAAATCAGATGCAAATCTTCTTACAAAAAATAAATAAGTATGCCGTTGGGGCAGGAACCGCATTTGGCTGGATTCTTGTGTTATCTTAATGCCAGGTGTGCAACGAACAGGGTTGGGAAAACCACCAGCCAGCCCAACAGCATATTTTATGACCTCAGTGTATGAGTTTCCCCCCATACTCTACAAGCCTGTCATTCCCTGATCCTAACAAAGGTTGTTTTTTTATTAACCAAATGGAGCCACACCCAGGGGGGGGGGGCACAATAGTTTCTGTGTCACAGTTTGCAGCCTAAACACATCACTGAGAGGAAGATGGCAGATGCTTCCAGGAATCTGGAGGGAGGGAGGGAGACTGTAACATTTGCCTCTGACCTTGTATATGTCTTCCTACAATAAACAGAGGGTTGCCAATCCCCAGGTGGTGACTGGAGATCTCCTGGGATCGCAGCTGATCTCGAGGCAACAGAGTTCCCCTGGAGAAAATGATTGTATCTAGAAGGTGAACTCTATGGCATTATGCCCCACTGAAATCCCTCCCCTCTCCAAATCCCACCTTCCTCAGACTCCACCCCCGAAATCTCCAGGTATTTCCCAACCTGGAGCTGGCAACACTAAGTGTACATTGCTGCTGATACAATATCAGGCTGTGCAAGCAAACCCCCCCCCCCCCCCACGCCCGTGTAGTAGGTACAGCAAAAGAAAAGAAACATTAACCGTGGTTTAAAGTCAATCCCATGACCCAGCAATTAAGGGGAAAGACTTTGGAAAGAAGCAAAAGGGGTCCTGGGAAGTATTTTGGGGTGCACCAATGATTCCTTTGCTATCACTTCTCCTGGAATACTAGCCCAAGTGGTGGGATTCAAATAATTTAACAGCCGGTTCCAGTGGTGGGATTCAAATAATTTAACAACTGGCTGTTTACAAGCACCATTTTAACAACCGGTTCTGCCAAAGTGGTGCTAACCTGCTGAATCCCACCACTGGATAGCGTCCCTTCCCCAATAGCTGCTGATTGCTTACAGGTTCACGTGAGTTGCAAGAAAGCCAGTAAACCTTATCAGGATCTGGGGATCTAAATTGTTTGCTCTTTCGCCCCTGGATAATCGATAGAAAGATTGTTATTTCCTCCTGGTAAAGTTCACAAATTCTGAGAAGAGAAAGAGCGGTTTTCTTTGGGTTTCTCTTCCTGCACCTGGGTCATAACTTTGGCTGCACCCAATGTGTCCCCGCCCCCCCCCCTCACAATAGTGAAGGCAATTCAAAAGTGTGGCTGCCGTTCGTGATGTGATGCCTATCCATTGTTTTCTGTGAGTCAGCAGTCCTGCAGGTTTTTGTATTGTTTCCTGCAAAATGTGTTTTAACAGACACAAAATGGCAGGCAAGGTCAATATTTTCATGCATGGTGCACGTGTGTGCGTGCGTGTGTGTAAAGTGCAGTCAACTTGCAGTCAACTTATGAGGACCCCAGCAAGGGGCTTTCAAGGCAAGCCAGAAGCATAAGAAGAGTTTGGATTTATATCCCCCCTTTCTCTCCTGCAGGAGACTCAAAGGGGCTCACAATCTCCTTTCCCATCCCCCCCCACAAACAAACACCCTGTGAGGTCGGTGGGGCTGAGAAAGCTCCGAAGAACTGTGACTAGGCCCAGGTCACCCAGCTGGCATGTATTGGAGTGCACAAGCTAATTTGGTTCCCTAGATAAGCCTCCGCAGCTCAAGTGGCAGAGCGGGGAATCAATCCCAGTTCTCCAGGTTAGAGCGCACCTTTTCTTAACTGCTACACCAAGCTGGTGGTCTGCCATTGCCTTCCTCTGCAGAGTCTTCCTCAGTGGTCTCCCTTCCAAATACTTACCCAGCTTAGCTTTCGAGAATGGGTGAGATAAAGTTATACCATGCTGCTTTCCCATCCTTCATTAGTAAAAAACAAAAAAAGCAAAACCCCAGTACCAAAACACATAAAGTAGCAATGGTGTAATGTTGGAATCACCACAAAACAGCCAGCAGGCTTTTGACAGAACTATTATCCTGGCTGGATGTTCAAAAGGAAAAAAAAAAGGGGGGGGAGACAGATTACAGCGTTTGATAGATGATGATGGATGGATAATAGATGGATGAATCCGCAATTCACCTGAGCACTATTCAGCTCCAGTTAGGGTTGTCAAGTCCTCCCTAGCTACCGGTGGGAGATAGGGATAGAGTTGCCAGACCCAGGTTGAAGGTGGAGCTTGGGGGGTGGAGGACAAAGACCTCAGTGGGGTGCAATGCCAAAGTCTACCCTCCAAGGTGCCCCATTTATTCCAGGGGGCCTGACCTGTATAGTCTGGAAATGAGCTTTAATTCTGGGGGATCTCCAGGCCCCTCCTGGGGGCTGACATTCCTAGCAGCAGTCTCAAGAACACTAGATATTATTGGCCCTTTGTGCACTTACAGTTTGTGGCGGGGTTGTGTGCTTCACAGTGGGGTCCCCCCATGTTTCCCCTGAGGTGTCCTGCTGCTTCCTGCAAGCCTAGACACCATTTTGCCTGCCTCCTGCTTACAGGTCCAGAAGTTGTTTGCCACCTTTTTTAAAAAAGGCGTTTTAATGTTCTGTCACAGGAGCAATAGATCAAACATATCAAAATGTTTAAAAGAATCCCCATCAATCCACTGGAAATGCTGGCAAGGGAGTGGGCAGAACTGCTCCTACGTGGGCAAGGAGGGAGGAGGAGGAGGAGGAGGAGGAGGATTTATACTCCACCTTTCTCTCCTGTAGGAGACTCAAAGGGGCTTACAATCTCCTTGCCCTTCCCCCCTCACAACAAACACCCTGTGAGGTAGGTGGGGCTGAGAGAGCTCCGAGAAGCTGTGACTAACCCAAGGTCACCCAGTTGGCGTGTGTGGGAGTGCACAGGTTAATCTAAATTCCCCAGATAAGCCTCCACAGCTCAAGCAGCAGAGCAGGGAATCAAACCCGATTCCTCCAGATCAGAGTGCACCTGCTCTTAACCACTACGCCATTGCTGCTCCTGCTGCCACTGCTGCACAGGCGGAGAAGAGTGGAAAACAAAACTTTCAGCAAAAGTGTGCTTTGCTTTCCCTGTGCAGGCAGGGAAAACACCACACTTTGTTCTCAGAAACTGCAGGGATCCGCTCACCTGTGACCCCATGAGTTTGGAAGCAGAGAAAATGTGTGTGAAATTGAGAATCTGTTCCAAATGTAACGTTCACTTGACCTGAAGGGAGCAAACGTGTGCAAAAGGCCGAAAACTTCCAGTACACTTTGCTAGGTTTGTGCTTCCTGAAAGCGGAGTGCAGGAATCGCTGTGGACTTAGAGGGGTTTGCCTGCCCCTCTTCTACCCCTACTCTTTAACAGGGTAGTTGCAGGAATGAAGCAGAAGACAGGAAAAATAAATGTGCCCTCCTGAACTCTTTCAAGAAAAAGTGGGCCAAAAAGGTGCTCATAGAAATTAAGCAAAAAACCATGACCCTGTATGCATTCTTGCTTAATAAATGTAAGACAATTTGGAGGAACACGGCGATTCCGGTAAAACATTTGAACCCAAAACAGGTTTGAGCAGGAGGGTGACTGTGATCCAGCAGTGCTGTGACCGAGCAGCTTAGTGGCTGCTGATTGTTGCAATGATGAGCCACTGCAGGCTTGCAGCTTGACTCACTTGGCCTGTTCCCTTTTCCACCCCAGCAGCCAGGACTGACTGCCTAACAGAGAGAGACCAGCCCGCATCTACTCCTGCGGTTCTGCTCAAACTTGACCCTTGGGCTTCGCCGCCCACATTTTTCCTGCCCCCATGATCTCCATTTGGGATACATTTTTATTTTGTTACTAGCTTTTTTTACTTTTAGGGTTGCCAGCCCTGGTTTGGCAAATTCATGGAGTTTTGGGGGTGAGGCTTGTGGTAGGAGGAATTGGGGGAGGGAAGAAGAAGAAGAAGAAGAAGAAGAAGAAGAAGAAGAAGAAGAAGAAGAAGAAGAAGAAGAAGAAGAAGAAGAAGAAGAAGAAGAAGAGGAGGAGGAGGAGGAGGAGGAGGAGTTTGGATTTATATCCCCCCTTTCTCTCCTGCAGGAGACTCAAAGGGGCTTACAATCTCCTTGCCCTTCTTCCCTCACAACAAACACCCTGTGAGGTAGGTGGGGCTGAGAGGGCTCCGAGAAGCTGTGACTAGCCCAAGGTCACCCAGCTGGCGTGTGTGGGAGTATACAGGCTAATCTGAATTCCTCAGATAAGCCTCCACAGCTCAAGCGGCAGAGCTGGGAATCAAACCCGGTTCCTCCAGAATAGATTCACGAGCTCTTAACCTCCTACGCCACTGCTGCTCCTATGGTGCTCCAGATATTCATGGATTACAATTCCCATCAGCCAGCATGCCCAGGGATACGAATCCATAGAGCCTACCCTACAAAGCTGTCATTTCCTCCAGGGAAACTGGTCTGTGTTGTGGGGAGATCAGTTGTAATTTTGGGGGGTTGTCCAGCCCCCCCCTGCAGGTTGGCACCCCTATTTTTGAGCAGAATTTCAAAATACTGTTTTGCAATCCTCTGAGAACTCTTTCTCTCCACCCAAACATCTTCTCGTGTTCATCTCTTTCATTTTTAAAAATTAAATTGAAAGATGTTCTTATATTTTTAAATGGCATGTAAATACAATGTAAGAATATCATGAGCAGCCCTGAAGACTCTGGTGGAAAAGCAAGATACCATAAGATACCTAAATACCTAAATCAATCAAAACTGAAATTAACACCAGCTAAATCATTTTAAAAAATATCTCTGTTTAGGCTTGTTCCGCACATGGATGTTTCGTTCCCCCCTGGCTTCTTCATAACTGGTGCCTCTATTAGGTCCCTTCCACATATGCAGAATAACGCACTTTCAATCCACTTTCAATGCACTTTGAAGCTGGATTTTACTATACAGACTAGCAAAATCCACTTTCAAACAATTGCAGAAGTGGATTGAACGTGCACTATTCCGCATGTGTAGAAGGGGCCTCAGTCTGGCTCACGTGTTTCCCCCCACTTTGCGACCCTTCTGAAATCTGTTTCAGTAAGATCTTTTGGGAAAGACTGCAGTCAACAAGTCTTTGCACATTTGTGGCTAGGAAGGTGCATATTTTTGAAGGTCCCGCCATGTTGGTGCCATGCCACTCCCACCCCTCAACCATACCACTGAGGCACTTTTGGAGGTTTTTGAATAGCAAATGGACATACTACTAAAGTTAAAAAGCCCTCCAGAGCAGAGGTGGGTGGGCGGAAAATGAATCATGGAGGACTCAGGTAGGGTTGCCTGTTCCTGTTCCATGATGGGAAATTCCTGGAAATGTGGGTGTGGAGCTTGCGGAGGGTGGGGTTTGGGAAGGGAATGGACCTCAGCAGGGCGCAACGCATATACGCTCCAACGCAGCCTCTCTCTCCAAGAGAACTGATCTCTACCATCTAGAGCAGTGTTTCCCAACCTTTTCGAGGTCAGGGTACCCTTGAACTCACTCTTCATATCTCACGGTACCCCTGCCACCACCCTCCACCTTCCCCTCCCATTGCCCCTGCTTGCCACACCCCCCACCTTCCCCTCCCAGGGTGAAGGGTAGCACTGGGGGTGGTGGTGGCTGCTGACCTTGTGGCTGGCCCTGCCCCATGGGCCAGCTCCATGTCCTTGCTGGCGCCGGTGGGAGACACCACAAAAATGGGGGGGGGGCAGTACTGTTGCCGCGGTACCCCTGGGACATGCTCACTGCACCCCAGGGTACCAGGGAACCCTGGTTGAGAATGGCTGATCTAGAGATCAGTTATAATTCCAGGGGATCCCCAGGCCCCACTAGAGGACCCCACGTGAGAAAGTTATGGCTGCTGTAAGGCCGCTTCCGCACATGCAGAATAATACACTTTCAATCCACTTTCACAACTGTTTGCATGTGGATTTTGCTATTCCGCACAGTAAAATCCAGCTGCAAAGTGCATTGAAAGCGGATTGAAATCACATTATTCTGCTTGTGTGGAAGGGGCGTAAGCCCTCTCTGCCTTGTAGACCTGTAATGTCTAGTTTTGACTCTGAGGCAAGGAGACTGTGGGAGAATCTACCATGTAGGTGAATGGGAGAAAGAATATTGTCACTGAGTAGGAGTCTTGATCTGAGCTAGGGAGTTCTCATATCCAACAGCAAGAAGTCCACCATGGTCCAGGCTGTTTATGCCTTAACTGCCAAGAGAGGCTAACTGTGTAAGCATACAAAGGCTCCCCCTATGTAATCTTGAAATCATCCCCTGACTCCATACGTAGACACATCCCAGTTGAAGCATATGAACCGCCCTTTTGGGGGGCTCTGCTGCAGTTTCTTTGGGGCAGCAGCAGCTTTTTGGAAGTTGCAGAGAACTTGGCAATCAGTGGGGAAAGGGAAATTGCAGACCAACTCATAAAAGGGGCCTGTGGAGTGGGGGGGGGAAATCTTCTCTGCTTGCTGACAATTGATGACTCATTCTTGCCATGCCACGAATGGGAGATATTAGATTACTTGTTCATAAAAGGCTGTGTGTGTGTGTGTGTGTGTGTGAGTGTGTTCATGCACACACGCGTATGTGTGCAATTTGTTGCCCTGGCGACAGAATGAGTCACTCCCAGGCTGCTGGGAAATTAGCTGTTGGTTTTTCCTTCATTTTTAATTACGCTTCAGAAATATGTTTGGTCTCTTCGTAGCAACTGTGTTGTAGGCCTGAATGTATATATCTGGCAGATGGCTGGCTGGGAGGGTGGATTCTATGGCATAATGGTCCCTTCGTTCCCCAAACCCTGCCCACCTCAGATGAAGAAGAGAAGACCAGTTTGGATTTATACCTGCTTTTCTCTCCTGCAAGGGGTCTCAAACTCCTTTCCCTTCCTCTCCCCACAACAGGCACCTTGTGAGGTAGATTGGAAAACTGTGCCTGGCCCAAGATCACCTAGCAGGCTTCATGTGGAGGAGTAGGAAAAAACAAACCCGGTTCTCCAGATTAGAGTCCACTGCTCTTAACCACTGCACCACCACACTGACTGTCAGGCTCCACTTCCAAATCTCCAGGAATTTCCAAGACAGCAGCTGGTAACCCTAGGCGGGGGACTCCAGTTTTGAATGCCCTCTGAAATAAAACGACTCCCTGCCAGTGAAGATTGTCACGTCATGGGGAAAGATTCTAAGCTGGCCTATTCTGTGAGTTTTCTACTTACAAGGAAGTATTTTTATAGGCGGGAACATTCAAAACACCGAAGCTCCCATATGAGCTTTGGCAGACGCCTTTCTCTGTGCGCACCGCTGTGCCTGCACACTCAAAGGCACAGTTGGTGGCTGTATGTGTGCATATGTGTGTGTGTGAGAGAGTTTCATCTTTCTGCAGTGAAATTCTGTCTCTGCAGCTGTTTGCATGATTAATTTTAGATGCCGGGTGAAAGCTCCTTCTGTTTGCTCAGGCTTTTGGCCTAGAGATTATTGTTGTGGGTTCTTTTCTCCCTCTGTGTGTGTTTGCAGATAGAGTTTCTATTGACAAGCTACTAACAATCGTAAGTGGCTATGAATTATTGTTTTAAAGTGATTTTAATTATGATTAATGCTTTTAACTGTGTTGTTAATTGCTCTTTAATTTCTAAGCTGCCTGGGAACTACTTGTTTAGAATTTGTGTAAATAATAAATGCTTCTGATAAAATTAGAGAGAGAGAGATTGCCAGTTGCTGGGATTAAGTCTGGCGACTGGGTTTAAGTTACCTACATTTTGAGCTACGCATAGAAACGGCACACTTGCATTTTACGACGTTTTAGGGCTATTGTGTACATTTTTTTTGCCAGCTCCATGCCACAAGCCATGAGCGATGCATGGGATCTCTAGGGTTGCCAACCTCCAGGTGCTGGATGGAGACCTTCCTCTATTACAACTGAACTCTAGGCAACAGGGATGGAGGGAGAGGAAACTGTGCCTAGGGCACTACCTGCCCGCACGTACCCCCCACTTGCCCACGCCCCATCCTGATTTGCCTACACCTCGCCTGATCTGCCCATGTCCTGCCCACGCTCCACGAGGAGGGTCTGGAGGGTGATTTTTTTGCCCCCACGTGACGCCAGTGGTGCGCATCCAGGGCGCAGCATACACACACACACACACACACACACGTCCCGTTGCAGCTTCGTCACTGCTAGGCAACAGAAGCCCCTCCCTAAACCCTGCCCTTCTCAGGCTTCACCCCCCTAATCTCCAAGTAATCCCCAATCCAGAATTGGCAACCCTAGTTGGATCCCTTTCAGTGTGGGCTGCCAACCTACAGACAGGATGTTCTGTACCTTTAAGGCTCAAGTATTGTGAAACACAGTTTCCTTAAATAATGCTTAACAAACACATAGGCCGTTTCCGCACGAATACGGAAGCGGCCGGGTCGGCGTACAGCGTAGCCGACCCGAGAGCATTAGGACAAGATTACGCGGGCGGTCCTAGAAAAAAGCACTAGGCAGCCCGCGCCGCATGAGCGCAAGCGCCAGGCCGACCTGTAATGTCCCCGAACCTCCGGCGCGTCGCTGAGGCCTGGGGACACGCCCCCCTGGCCCTGCGTGCCTGCTCCAGCGGTGCAGGGCAGGGAGGCGTGTCCCCAGGCCTCGGCGACGCGCCGGAGGCCTGGGGACAAGGTAGGTACAGGGAGGGGGGGGGGAGCGCCGGGAAGCCGCCGCCATTAAATGCCCGTGCGGAAACGGCCATAGGTATTACTTCACAATAACATTTTAACTCCAGCAGTAACTTTTATGCCCTTGCAATGATATAACTCAAACAAAAAAACCCTCTCTATACATGGATATGTATACAATATACAAGGGACTGGATGTCATTTCTTTAAACTGCTTTTTGCACCAGGGTTGCGAACTCATTTTCAAAATTCTGGCACCTCTGAGCACGTGTAGAGTGTCTTTCTCTAGAACAAAGTGTGCATGCATGTGCACATACACACACACATATTGAATAACCTCAGGGTCCAAATACTTCTGTGTCAGTGCACTTTTGATGGGAAGTAGCTTTAAAAGAAACAAATCAAATCAAAATGACCACGAAATTACAACCATAGACCAATCTCAGTGACGCCAACCCTTATCAAAATCTCTTAGCCAATCTGGGACCAACACAGCATGGGGGGAAGTATCTCCAAATCCAAGTCAGAGAAGAGATGTGATTTCCCTCATCTCGTGGAATATAGCCGGATGGATCAAGAAATGCGATAATCGTGATTTCCTCACTTATCTACAAAAATTTACGTTTATAGCCTTACAAGAAACTTGGTCCAATTCAGAGCTTGCCTTGAAATGGCTACCAACAATACTCTCTTCCTGCTACAAAGGTATCCAAGAACGGTAGTTATTCTGGAGGGACTTTCACTATTGCATGGCAATAGCATCGAAGCGAAATACTCTCGACTCATGTCCCCCTCTTGCACAGGCTGTTTTTTTAGAAGGAAAGCTATTCACATGATTATAGTGAACTTGTATATACCTGCTGGATTGATACGAGACTCCTTAATCAACTTTTGGAGTAGGATGATATCATCATTTGTAGAAAAGGTAGAAAATAAACAGCCATCGACGGAGGTGAAGTCCTGTTAGGCGATTTTAACGCCAGAGTGAATGCGGACCTTTCTGCCACTTTGGCCCATTTAGAATCAGAGGGGCGATCTCGTGCAATGCTAACCCCAGCTCTTAAACTCCTCAAGGAGGACTCTCTCGTGAATGCGTGAATTCCAGTTAATCAAATTTGCCATCAAATTGTAACAAATTATCGGTTAAATGGCCTCAAGTGCTATAAAGATGCAGATAGCTTTACCTTAGTAAGCTTCGCTCGGTGCTAGCGTGATCGATTACATCTTAATATCCCCCTATCTACACCAATTAATGTGCATCTTTTAAGTTAGGGACTTATTTGCCTAGAAGTGATCATCTTCCACTCAATATAACTTTTCCATTTGAGGTAAAGACTATTACAGAGGACCCCACCAACTTTGGGCATCAGAAAATAACGCAGTCACCTCCAGGTGGCAGCTGCGCGAGAAACACTGTAGCTCGCACATTTTAATAAATTAAAAGAGAATATATTACAAGGCTGACATTTTCCAGGCGACGGAATGCATGCTTTTGAACAACTAGTTTCAAATTTAGCTTGAGGGAACTTCAGGCCGTCTCATAGGTAATCTAAGGCTTCCATATGAGTCATAGAGGGAATGGTTTGATCGCTACTGTATTGAATTTAACAGCTTAATACAGTCACTATATAGAAGTTACATGCAGCACAGGTGAGGAAAAGCTACTCAACGTATAAGCCCAACTGAAAAAGGATTTTTCAAATTATGGTACAATGGAAGCGAAAAGAATCAATTAGAACATGCAGTAGGAACAACTATATCAAGCCACTTTAACAGCCAACATTAAGCAATTCTGGCGGATCATAAATAAAAGGGGCTAGGCATTTGCATTTATCCCAGTTGCCCCATATTTCACTAGACCGATGGTTCAGTTCATTTTTCTAATCTGTTCAATGCTGGCCTAACTGGTGCCCTGATTCCACTTCAATACCAGAGGAGCTACCAGAGTTGAGAAGCTGGGAGTTGATATACTCAGAAATTGAGTAAACTGATAAATGGTTTGAAAAGCGGTAAAGGCCCCAAGGTCACCGATGCAATAGCGCAGAAATACTTAAATCCTGCGGAGTGGTGAACTACAACTCCTGGCTTCCTTATTTGCCCATGTAAATAACACGGGCCGCATCCCAAAGATGTGGCTGCGGCGTCTATAGTTGTCCCAATCCTACCACAAAAGGGTGATTTTGCTAATCCTTCAAACTATAGCCCTATAAGCCTATTATCTGTAATGGTGGCAAACTACTTAATGCAAAACTACTCCTTAGGAGAGTGGAAGATTAGGTCAAGCAAGCAGAAATGATAATAGGACCGGAGCAAATTGGATTCACTAAAAATAAATCAACACTGGATCATGTAACAGTTTATTGCGCACTTAGCTAACAAAAGGTATAACTCATAATAACCCGTAAAGCTTGTTTGCAGCCTTCCTGTAAGGAAGTTTAAAAGGCGCATTTGACTCAATATATAGAACCCTCCTGTGGAAAAAATTGGCCGTTACACATGGACCCCAGACTACTGTTTTCTTATAAAACAGCTACACGCTTTACTAGCTGCCAGAATAAGAGCCATGTAACCGAAAAAGGACCGCTCACAGAAAATATCATCACAACCAGAGGGTCAAACAAGGCTGTAGCATTGGCCCGCACTTTGTTCAATATATTCCTTAGTGATCCTGAGTGCCAACCCTCCAGAAGGCCAATGGGCATGTTCCCAAACCTATAAAAGCACTAAACCGTGCCAGCGTTACTGTATGCTGGCTGACACTGTTCTTCTTTCCCACACTAAAGTTGCAGTCTCACTTTCGTCTCTCTAAATTGCTGTGCTGAGATATTGTAAAGAGGAGGCGAACTGGTAATTAACTATGAAAAAGACCAAAATATTGGTCTTAGCTAGAAGACCCCTAGTCTATACATGGACCAAGTCAATAACAGACCCATAGGAACAAGTTAAGCCCAGTTCAAATATTTGGGCATAACTCTTACTAGCAAACATGAATTGGGCGGTACATAGGAAATTAGCACTGCGCTGCAGCTAACAACAGTGCCCTAGCAATTCAAGCAGTTTCTTTTCACTGTGGGCCCGCCAGTATATACCATCCGCATTGAAGGTGTTCAAGTGCTAAATCACCGACTCTCAGCTCCTCTATACGGAGCACCTATTTGGATCGGAGCTATAAACAAAATATAAACACAGCCCAGTCCCGTTTCTTCCACAAAATTATGGAGAGCACCAAATTGTGCTTCATATGCAGCCCTATGTTTAGAACTTCGGGCAAATATCATATGCCACGATGGCCTGGCCTGAGAACTGTCAGCAGATACTGGCTCATTATCCACTATTGCAGGATCCACTCCAGTTTGTTTACACCTCATGCTTTCCGACTATACCAAATTCTAGGTGGCTGAAACTAGTTGAGGGAAAAATCAAGCACTCTTGGCTTTTCATTAAAATTAGATTGATTCACTCACCCTATCAGAAGCATATGGCTGCTTGAGAAACTAAGCTAATTAGAACAAAATTGTCGAGGACCATGATGGCAGCTGTGGGGAAGCGTGTTTCCCCCTGACCCTGCTTATTCCAATTGAACAAGGACACATGGCCCAGTGTTTACGGTGGATCCGCAACCCTAAGAAGTTAAGAAGAGCTTTAACGCTGGCCAAGTTCAATCTAATCCCTTCTATGCTGCTCTATGGCCGAGATATCAACAAATTGATACTTGCCAGAGGAGGCTGTGTCCGTACAATATGGGTCAGGTGGAACCTTTCGATCATACCCTCTTTCATTGTGTAAGGTTTGCAAAAAATCAGAATGTCACAATCTGCGCGTATCCCATTGCTGTATAACAAGCTAGCTAATGGTCTTAAGATACCTGTGCTTTTGAACAACGTGGATCCCTGCAGTGTGTGAGAATGTAGGAAATTTTCTGCTAACAATAATAGACCTAAGTCTAGATGAATACCAACCAATGTCTATGTATTATGACCACATATAGCCAGCAGTAATTTTTCTAGCTTCTGTCAGTATCCGATGACGTTTAAGTGAGTTAGCTGAAGGAATGTCCTATAGTTACAGAAGGACCATGTATATATTTTAGTATTTAGTATTTTAGTACCAGTGTCTATAATTGTGAGCAATAATGGGCAAATTTTGTATGCTGATTTTGTATGTTTATTTTATGCCAATAAAGGCTTGTAAAAAAAAAAAAAGGAAACAAATCAGTCTGAGTATATACAAAGTGTTTCCCCTGCCTTAAGTTGTCCCTTTTTAAAAATGCATTTTAATGCAGCAATATAATGAATATGAAACTCTTTCTCCCGGCTTTATAGTTTCCTTTTCTATTCTTTTCTATCCTACAGAATGAAATACAGATCCGGCTTATTTAAAATAAAAATATCAGGGTTGCAACTCTGATTTGCTGTTCATTTTTTTTTCAAAATGGCTTTTGCATTAATTTTCCTGTTGCCAAGACAATCAGCATTTGTACACTGAGATATCATAAAGCTGCATATTTATTTCAGTGCATCATCAAATTGTGGTTTCCAAACAAAATGTAGTTGTTTGGCCCCAGTTTTAGATTGTTGGCAGAATTACCAGCTTGGGAAAGTGGGTGTTTTGTCATCAGACAAAATGTGCGTGGGGGAGGGGGCATGCGTGTATTTTATGATGAGATCTTTGTGAGGTATAAACTGTAAGACTTGGACTGGGACACCCAAGTTCAAATATGTATATAGCCACAAAGTTTGCTGGGTGTCCTAGGGACACTATCTCTTATTATCACTGTCATATTATTATTGATCTTATTATTATTGATATTATTATTATAGTGATCTTATTATTACTAAGAGAGTCACTATCTCTTATTAATGGCTACACTGGTTTATAAAAATCACCTTAATCTGCAGTACAGGATTGTTGTGAAAAGGAGAGTGGAAATTATGCAGTGCCTTGAAAGTATGTGTATTTTTACAGAAATCTAATAAATACAACATACTAAATGTATTTGGTACTTTTCAGCTAGCAATTGGCTTCTATAATAAGTAATCAAGTCCCATTAGGAACATTTCTAAGCAGGTCACTTGGAATTAAGTCCCATTTTATTCAATAGGCCTGACACCCAGGAAAGAGTTCTTGGGGTAGAATTGAGTATCACTACTTCTGATTGGAGTTGGGAACAAGATCAGAGCACAGCTTAGGACAGCTATATGTGATTTTGCTCACGGGCTTTTAAAACATTTTTATTTTTACACAATGACATTGGGATGAAATTTGGAGCTGTGACTTCTATGAAGAAGGGTTTTTGGCCTCTCTTTTGCCTTTGAATCCTGCCATTCTTTCAAAGAGCTCCAGTCAGCATTTGTGGTCCTCCCCTTTCTCCACACAACCTCACAACCACCTGTGGGGGAGGTTGAACAGAGAGAAACAGACACTTACCCAAAGTCAACCAGGGAGTGGTGGTGGAAGAGCTGACTAGTCCAGCTGTGTTATACCACATGCATTTTCTTAATCCTTTGCCTGGTAGAAGAGAAGAAGAGTTTGGATTTATACCCTGCTTTTCACAACCATAAAGTACCTAAACATGGGTGTGTCTTGGGGGTGGGTGAGTGGGGGTCTTGTGACACAATCCTACTCTCCATCAGTAGAGCCAAGGCCCCTGGAGCTGGGCCGGACAGGGTGATGTCCTCTGCTGCTGGGCCTGGGTGAGTGAGCGCTATGGGACCCAC
This sequence comes from Sphaerodactylus townsendi, assembly GCF_021028975.2. Lineage (NCBI taxonomy): Eukaryota > Metazoa > Chordata > Lepidosauria > Squamata > Sphaerodactylidae > Sphaerodactylus > Sphaerodactylus townsendi. The sequence continues at coordinate 20,904,002 of NC_059425.1, read as the reverse complement.
CCGGGAGGGTGTAGGAGGTGGTAAGGTGGGAAGTCCGGGGCAGCTGCCGCAATCCCCAGACACGTGAAATCTGTGTTTTGTGCTCTCCATTTTAACCAGTAGTATACGTTTCCACTGGAATCTTAAACTCAAAACATCGAGAGTAGATTTTAAACATCTATCTGCCCCAATTGTATGGAAAGCCCAGTGGTCCAATTTAAAGAGCCAAAGAGGCACATGAAAGGAGTGCTAAACCTACCCTTGCCTGCAGCTGATCTCTCCCATGGCTTGTCTCCTACATTACTTTACCCTCAGCCAGGTTCCAGCACAGATGTGTTCCAGCACAGAAAAGCACGGCGGGATGGGTGGGGAGGAAGCAGTAGGCAATGCAGACCTATTACTTCTTTATTATATTTATATCCTTCCATTCAGACAAGATTGGCTTCCAAAACAACTTACAATTAAAAATCCATTACAAACCAGAGCTGATTTATGGCAACTCCAGCAAGGAGTTTTCAAGGTAAGTGAGCAGCACAGATGGTCTGATAATACATAGTGCATCTAATCAAAACCCTTGCGTGAAGGAATAGTAGATTTTTTGTGGAGACAAAGAGTGATTCTGCATAGCATATTTATAACTACTTGCAATTGTTATAAATGAAGGCGTTTTCCCTTTGAAAACGTGTTTATTTATAACGATTGCAACTCGTTATAAATATGCAGTGCAGAATCCAATAAAGACAACCTTTTCTGGAAAAAGGGTTCAGTGACCAATATGTGAGAAATGAGCATAGGGCAATTAAAGGATGGCATTCTCACGCCCATTCCCTCCCCCAGCTTTTGGCCGCCTCTCCGTGGAATGTGCAGGAGCGTCTGCTTTCCCCCTTGAGATCACTATTATAGGGTCGATCTGCAAGTAGGAAGAACCTACTGTTGAGTACCCTACTCGGATGGTTGTATTGACTGATTCTGTGCCATCTGCCTTGCGCCGCAGTGAGCATGGTGGAGATAGTCAGGGCCCTAAGCATGGGCAGAGCTGTCTTTTCCCCTTCCAACGGAGTATCTCAAAACAGTTTGCAAGTAATTAGTGCTTCTGAGCATGTATCGATTGCCACGGCTAAGACTGACAGCAAAACTTTTACTCCATAAATAATATCTTGGCATATTGTGCAATGCACTTTCAATGCCCTTTGCAGCTGGCTTTTTTCTGTGCAAAATAGCAAAATCCACTTGCAAACAATTGCGAAAGTGGACTGAAAGCGCATTATTCTGCCTGTGCGGAAGGGGCCTGAAGACGATATGCAAACTACTACGATATGCAAACGTTTTCACCCCCACCGAGGAGCCCCAACCCATCCGCAGAGCTTCATGGCGCTTACAAGGAACCTTCAGCCATTCCCATCAAACGAGGCGCGGGGGGGGGGGGGGACACACGAAAGGAGAAAGCAAGACGAGAAGGCCCACTTGGAAATCCAGACTCGGGGAAGCCGGCGGTGGCTTTAAATAAGCAAAACAGGAGGGCCGGGCCACGTTTTGCGCGAGGCCGCCCATCGCTTCCCCCTCCCTGTTTTTCCAGCCGCAGCCGTATATGAGCTCCCCACGGCGGTGACTCAGGCAGACTGTCAGTCGGCGAGGGAAAGGCGAGGCCCCCGCAGAGCTGCGCCTATTCCGTCGCCGTCGCCGTTCCCAGGCCGCCATGGAGACCCCCGGGCAGAAGAGGAGCACCCGCAGCGGGGCGAGTTCGACCCCGCTCTCGCCGGCCCGCATCACCCGCCTGCAGGAGAAGGAGGACCTGCAGGATCTGAACGACCGCCTGGCCGTCTACATCGACAAGGTGCGCTCGCTGGAGTGCGAGAACGCCGGGCTGCGGCTGCGCATCACCGAGTCCGAGGAGGAGGTCAGCCGCGAAGTGACCGGCATCAAGGGCGCCTACGAGGCCGAGCTGGCCGACGCCCGCAAGACCCTCGACTCGGTGGCCAAGGAGCGCGCCCGCCTGCAGCTGGAGCTCAGCAAGGTCCGCGAGGAGTTTAAGGAGCTCAAGGCCAGGTGGGTGCCCTCGCGGGATCGGGGCCCCTTGCACAGCGCCTCCGGGGGTTTGCAGATGCCGGCCCGGTTGTGGCGTAATGGGATCCCCCCCCCCATTACTTGGCCACTGTGGCGTAATGGGATCCCCCCCCCACACGCACACACGCACACACGCACGCACAGCAAAGGGACCCGGGAGTTGACGGCCAAGGGAGGGAGCAGGAAGGAGGAGAGGAATGCCAGCCTCCAGCTGGAGAGCTTGACGCCTCCTGGGCAGAGGAGGATGAGAAATATTCTCCAGCTGTAACAACCCGACCCTTTCCTGAGCACGAATGGTTGCCTGTCAGGCTGGCCTTGTGAAGTCCTTGGCAGAAGCCAGGAATGACCCGACTGGGGAGATATCTGGTGTGTTGGAGGCGTGCCAGGGTTTGAGACCAGCACAGTGGGGGGTTCAAGGGAACCCTGCTTTGCCCCTTGGAAAAGGCGGCCCCCGTTCAGCCACATCTCAGTTTTGGGGATTTTCCAGCTGTCAGATGGAGCCTTTTCTCTTGTGTCCTGGAAAACCCTTTGAAAGGGTTGGGCCGCACGAGGCAGTCAGCCGCTGGCTTGGCAACCAAGAAGCTGGGTGGCTCACAAGAACATTGGTTCCTGCCAAGAGCCTTCCCGTAAAATTCAGTTTGGTGATGCCTTTTAATATATTCAGATAGAAGACCTCCAGCCCCCCCCCCCTTTTTTGGTTTGTCAATTAAGCTATGTCTGGATCTGAACCCCCATTGACCTGCTGCCGTGCCAATCTATGCCACGCGTCTGCCATCACCTCTTTCCCTACCTTTGGCAGCAGAGTTGCCTGAATTGTTTTATTCTGCCCTCCAACTTGCTGGCTTCTTCTCGGTTTGGGGGTTCCTGGCAAAATGGCTGCTTGAACTCTTGGCAAACTCCAGAGAAACCCCAATTGCTGTGAGCCAGGAAAGATCCCAGTTGTATCAACTCTATAATTCTGTCCCAGCATTGGCTTGGACAGGGATAGGAATCCTGAAAAGTTGAGCTGGAAACTATAATACTTATAGCAAAATAGTTATATTATGTGGTATGCATAGTAAGTTTGTTAAAAACACAGGGCCTGGAATACAGGCTATGTGTTAAAAAATAAAAACAATTACAAAGATCTCAAATGAAATTGATGATGCACTCATTATAAATGACCAATTCACTTTTTGTCTTATTGAGCCTTCTTCAGTGGCCATAAATGTAAAGCATGGTTATTAAATATATATCCAGAAATATGCCTTGCAAGGTATTTTTTAAAATCTGAAAATAGAAAATCTTATGAGGGAGAAAAAATAACTTCTTGAAAAATTGTTAAAATATAAGACTGTGGATACCTTGTATCTTGTGTAACTATTAACACAAACCATGGGTCTTGCAACATGGAAATTTGCTTACACAAAAATCCAGATGACAAAAATATATCCATAAGCCAAGTTATACTGTAGATTTAAGGAACTTTAAACCTTCCCCACAGCAGAAGTTGGTATAAATAACCAATTAGAACTAGCGTGGTATAAAATTACCAGTGTTTCGGAACATGTTGGCCGTGGATAGCCTGTTCTCAGCCTTTATGGGGTTTTAATTTTGTATGTGTAACTCAGACGTTCTTGAATTTCCTTCCAATCCTTTGAATTTTTGTGAATTTTGTCTTTGGCAAAACCTAAGTCTGAATGGAGAGTTCTTCCTTGGCAGTTGTTCGCCCTGGACTGCAGAGCTGTACGGAGATCGTTTTGAAAATGTCCAATATTCCTGCCTGGCGTGTGGAATTTGTGTACTTGCGCTTCACTAGTGTGCTTAGGAAAAAGTAGCAACCTTTTTTGATAGAGGTGTTGGATGAGGTTTTACCCATTTCAGGGCTCCCTCCCGCCTTCCAAATGCTCAGTCCGGGTTTTATCTTTTCCCTGCATAATGTTCCCGGGGTGCCTTAAGACTTTCTTTTGGGGTGAGATGGCGGAATTTTAACCCGTGTCCCCTCCAGATTTCTGCAGTTGGTATAATTTATGTCGATTAAGGAGATTACAATATACAGCTCGGCTGTAGGTTGATTGCATTTTTGTGGTGGAGATGGCAGGGTGTGGTCGTCCCTCGCTTTTTTGATCATGAGCTGGAGAAGGAAGGTTGGTACTTGAACGCCCAGAAGCTATGGAGTGTGCAAAGATACAAGAGTTGGCGACCGTGGTGAAGGAGTGGAAAGTTGACAGAGTAACCTTCCCCCTTCCCAAACCTTTCTAGTTTCAAAACATGGAGCTTGGGTGGTTTTAGGCCAACCTTTTTTCTTTTTTCTTTGCTCTTCTTCAACCCTGAGGACTAGCAATGCCTGTCCTGTTTTGAACAAAAGTTCCGATTTTCCGAGAATGGGGGGCGAGGAGAGATGCCTGTGTTAGTGGCTATATTCTGTTCTGTTTGCTAGTGTGGAACATAGCCTCAGTCTACTCTGGCTTCTGCAGCGTGAATGAGTTTGGGCAGAGGCCGTGAGACTTGGAGGACCTGGTGGCTTCATGCCAAAGTCAGCATTCTAGCCTTTCCCTGTGGTTTTGGACTTCACTGGATCTTCCAGGCTGTTCCTT